>NC_136110.1:267500-390000 GCF_965212315.1 Lampetra planeri | reverse complement strand
AGCAATATCTCCTCTGTGAGGTGAGTATTAGAGTGCCATTGTCTACACACATGTGGCAGCAGTTCACCACTACCGGCTCGAGCGAGTCTGATGGGACGTGTAGAGCAACGCACGTACCGACAGGTACTTGAATCACTTTCTAATGTCGAGCGATAGTTGGGTGAGATTTGTGTCGTCTGGGTCTCTATCAAGATGCTCGCGGAGCCGCCTTGTCACCACCAAGAGTCTGTGAAGGGCCCCTGCCCGAAACGTCGCCACTTTATATATATATATGGTTTCATAAATATATATAGTAAGAAAGTGTTGTTGTTCTTGAGTGGGTTCAGTGTTTCGCGAGAGGCGTGATGAGGGCACAGACTAACAACTCATCACCATCATCATCACCATCACCACCATCATCATCACCATCATCATCACCATCACCACCACCAACTCATCATCACCACCATCACCATCACCAACTCATCATCATCATCACCATTACCACCACCAACTCATCATCACCACCATCACCATCACCACCATCACCACCACCATCATCATCACCACCATCACCACCATCATCATCACCACCATCACCACCATCATCATCACCACCATCATCATCATCACCACCATCACCATCATCATCACCATCACCACCATCACCACCATCATCATCACCACCACCATCACCACCACCATCATCATCACCACCATCACCACCACCAACTCATCACCACCATCACCACCACCATCATCATCCTCGTGCGATACACCACTTAGAAAATACATTCAAAAATCTTATTTTATTTTAAAAGGCACTGAAATGTGTAATGTGATACATTTGCGTAAATAATTGATATTTGATATTGATAAATTATTTACAAAAGCTCACGTATTAAATAGATAAATAGATAAACCGCTCTGTACGCGTGTCGTGGCTTTGTGGGAGAATTCTGCCTGGGACAGAGGCAGTAACTTGTAATCCGTGATCGAGGGTTTCTGGGTCAGATCGCAGGAACATTGTCGCACACAGTACACGTGCACACAGTACACGATGCACACAGTACACGATGCACACAGTACACGTGCACACAGTACACGTGCACACAGTACACGTGCACACAGTACACGTGCACACAGTACACGATGCACAAAGACACGTGCACACAGTACACGTGCACACAGTACACGTGCACACAGTACACGTGCACGCGCCACGCCACGTGCACACGCCACGCGCCTCGTGGCCAGCGCGCTACGCGAGTTCCAATCGCCGCGGCTCACATCAGTGATCAATATCCGCATCGATCGTCCTCCCTTCAACAAGAACCCGCACTGACCAGCGTGGTGAAGTATGGTCAAACTACCCCCGAATGGGCGAGCCGGCATGGGGGAGGCCTTCAGCCAGCAGGGGATGGAGAAAGGGGATCGATGATGTATAATGATGTTTTAACACACACACACACACAGTGTGTACACACACATATATATATACACGTGAACTCGATACAACGCGGGGAATTTGTATGCAGTGGTATAGGAGTGAATATACACACACACACACAAGTATACACAATTACATATGTGTGCGCAAAAACACGTCACTATTTATTCTACAACTCAGCTCAGCTTGCCTCTCTGGTCTCACCCAACCTGATTTGAGGAAGGGCCATTTCCCGAAACGTCGCCCAACATGACGATGGAATGCCACGGACAGTGTCAGTGGCGTTGTGGGACCAGAAGGACGACCGTCCGCCACCACACGGAGCCAAGGTACACAGCACGAATTATAAACACACTCAATACATACAGATACTCCATACATATAGATAAACACTAAATACATATATACACTCAATACATACAGATACTCCATACATTATATACATATATATAATCAATAAATATAGATATACAATCAATACGTATAGATATACGCTCAATAAATATAGATATATAATCAATAAATAGAGATATATAATAAATAAATAAATAGAGATATACACTCAATACATATCGATATATAATCAATAAATATAGATATATAATCAATACATATATATACACTCAATAAATATTGATATATAATCAATAGATATATAATCAATAAATATCGATATACACTCAATAATGTGTGTGTGCATACAAAGACAAAAGCCCCCGTACAGCCTTCACCAGGCTGTAGGGGCAAGTGCTGTTAGCGAGCTGCGCCTATGAAGGCCGGAACTGTGGCACACGAGGGGGTGGGTCGCAAACACCACGCCCGGCCGCCTTTGTCTCCTCAATCCTCATGTTTACCCACTCTACCAGGTACTATTCAAGGCTGAGTTGACGTAATTGTGTCCCATAACCGGTTCAGACAATCGTCGCCGACGTTGGGCGTGAGCGGAAATCGAACTCGGGTCGCCGGGTGTGGAAGCGCCGTGCGCTGACCACTGCCCCACCGCTCCCACGCGCGCCAGTGACCGAGGCGCCCAGCCAACGTGGCGCTTGCAAAGACGCGGTGCGCAGTGTGATCACAGAAGCTGCACAACTACGCGTCCCGGGCGTGTCTGAACATCATGTGTCGGCATCCTCAACGCGTGTGTAGGATATGTCTCATCGATGACGCGGACTCGATCCACATACACACACCCGATGTGAATAAAAGGGTTTGTACCACAGGCCCAACGCGTGAAAGCGGCCAGCGACTAACAGCACGATCAAAGTGGGATAATACGTAAAATATAAACGCGTGCGTGCACACACACATATACACACACACAGTTACACACTCATGCAATGCAGTGTATTCGTATGAATGTATAGAACACGTGGGTAGGGACACACGCACAGTAGTGTAAGATGTGACAGTAGTAGTGTAACTGCTTTGAGCCCCGCCCCCCTCCCTCCCGATACGTTCCATTCATTGGCTACCACATTCTGATGAGCTCCCCCCCCCTCTCCTCCCCCCTTCAACTTGCTTATAAGGGATTACATCTTGAATCATTGCCTCACTTGATGCAGCTAATTCGGCTGTGACGGTCCCACCTGATGACGGAGACTTGTGTTGCCTCCGAAACGTCGTGATTTTTGTTTTATTTTATTTTATTTTCATTAATTTTGATGTTTTACCGACGTGACTTTATCGAAAAAACCTAAGAATATGATGTAACAGCAGTAGTGTAAGATGTGACAGTAGTAGTGTAAGATGTAACAGTGGTAGTGTAAGATGTAACAGTGGTAGTGTAAGATGTAACAGTAGTAGTGTAAGATGTGACAGTAGTAGTGTAAGATGTGACAGTAGTAGTGTAAGATGTGACAGTAGTAGTGTAAGATGTGACAGTGGTAGTGTAAGATGTAACAGTAGTAGTGTAAGATGTGACAGTAGTAGTGTAAGATGTGACAGTAGTAGTGTAAGATGTGACAGTAGTAGTGTAAGATGTGACAGTGGTAGTGTAAGATGTAACAGTGGTAGTGTAAGATGTGACAGTAGTAGTGTAAGATGTGACAGTAGTAGTGTAAGATGTGACAGTAGTAGTGTAAGATGTAACAGCGGTAGTGTAAGATGTAACAGCGGTAGTGTAAGATGTGACAGTGGTAGTGTAAGATGTGACAGCGGTAGTGTAAGATGTGACAGCGGTAGTGTAAGATGTGACAGCGGTAGTGTAAGATGTGACAGCGGTAGTGTAAGATGTGACAGCGGTAGTGTAAGATGTGACAGCGGTAGTGTAAGATGTAACAGTGGTAGTGTAAGATGTGACAGTGGTAGTGTAAGATGTGACAGCGGTAGTGTAAGATGTGACAGTAGTAGTGTAAGATGTGACAGTAGTAGTGTAAGATGTGACAGTAGTAGTGTAAGATGTGACAGTGGTAGTGTAAGATGTGACAGTAGTAGTGTAAGATGTGACAGTGGTAGTGTAAGATGTGACAGTGGTAGTGTAAGATGTGACAGTGGTAGTGTAAGATGTGACAGTGGTAGTGTAAGATGTGACAGTGGTAGTGTAAGATGTGACAGTGGTAGTGTAAGATGTAACAGTGGTAGTGTAAGATGTGACAGTGGTAGTGTAAGATGTGACAGTGGTAGTGTAAGATGTGACAGTGGTAGTGTAAGATGTGACAGTGGTAGTGTAAGATGTGACAGTGGTAGTGTAAGATGTAACAGTAGTAGTGTAAGATGTGACAGTGGTAGTGTAAGATGTGACAGTGGTAGTGTAAGATGTAACAGTGGTAGTGTAAGATGTGACAGTAGTAGTGTAAGATGTGACAGTGGTAGTGTAAGATGTAACAGTGGTAGTGTAAGATGTGACAGTAGTAGTGTAAGATGTAACAGTAGTAGTGTAAGATGTAACAGCAGTAGTGTAAGATGTAACAGTGGTAGTGTAAGATATAACAGTAGTAGTGTAAGATGTGACAGTAGTAGTGTAAGATATAACAGTAGTAGTGTAAGATGTAACAGCGGTAGTGTAAGATGTAACAGTAGTAGTGTAAGATGTGACAGTAGTAGTGTAAGATGTGACAGTGGTAGTGTAAGATGTAACAGTGGTAGTGTAAGATGTAACAGCAGTAGTGTAAGATGTAACAGCAGTAGTGTAAGATGTGACAGTAGTAGTGTAAGATGTGACAGCAGTAGTGTAAGATGTGACAGTAGTAGTGTAAGATGTGACAGTAGTAGTGTAAGATGTAACAGTAGTAGTGTAAGATGTGACAGCAGTAGTGTAAGATGTGACAGCAGTAGTGTAAGATGTGACAGCAGTAGTGTAAGATGTGACAGCAGTAGTGTAAGATGTAACAGTGGTAGTGTAAGATGTAACAGTAGTAGTGTAAGATGTGACAGCAGTAGTGTAAGATGTAACAGTAGTAGTGTAAGATGTAACAGTAGTAGTGTAAGATGTAACAGTGGTAGTGTAAGATGTAACAGTAGTAGTGTAAGATGTGACAGCAGTAGTGTAAGATGTAACAGCGGTAGTGTAAGATGTGACAGTAGTAGTGTAAGATGTAACAGTGGTAGTGTAAGATGTAACAGTAGTAGTGTAAGATGTAACAGTAGTAGTGTAAGATGTGACAGTAGTAGTGTAAGATGTAACAGTAGTAGTGTAAGATGTGACAGTAGTAGTGTAAGATGTAACAGTGGTAGTGTAAGATGTAACAGTGGTAGTGTAAGATGTAACAGTGGTAGTGTAAGATGTAACAGTGGTAGTGTAAGATGTAACAGTGGTAGTGTAAGATGTAACAGCGGTAGTGTAAGATGTAACAGTGGTAGTGTAAGATGTAACAGTGGTAGTGTAAGATGTAACAGTGGTAGTGTAAGATGTAACAGTGGTAGTGTAAGATGTAACAGTGGTAGTGTAAGATGTAACAGTGGTAGTGTAAGATGTAACAGCGGTAGTGTAAGATGTAACAGTAGTAGTGTAAGATGTAACAGTGGTAGTGTAAGATGTAACAGTGGTAGTGTAAGATGTGACAGCGGTAGTGTAAGATGTAACAGTAGTAGTGTAAGATGTGACAGTAGTAGTGTAAGATGTAACAGTAGTAGTGTAAGATGTAACAGGAGGTAGTGTAAGATGTAACAGTAGTAGTGTAAGATGTAACAGTAGTAGTGTAAGATGTAACAGTAGTAGTGTAAGATGTAACAGCGGTAGTGTAAGATGTAACAGTGGTAGTGTAAGATGTAACAGTGGTAGTGTAAGATGTAACAGCGGTAGTGTAAGATGTAACAGTAGTAGTGTAAGATGTAACAGTGGTAGTGTAAGATGTGACAGTGGTAGTGTAAGATGTAACAGTGGTAGTGTAAGATGTAACAGTGGTAGTGTAAGATGTAACAGTGGTAGTGTAAGATGTAACAGCGGTAGTGTAAGATGTAACAGTAGTAGTGTAAGATGTAACAGTGGTAGTGTAAGATGTAACAGTGGTAGTGTAAGATGTAACAGCGGTAGTGTAAGATGTAACAGTAGTAGTGTAAGATGTAACAGTGGTAGTGTAAGATGTGACAGTAGTAGTGTAAGATGTAACAGCAGTAGTGTAAGATGTGACAGTAGTAGTGTAAGATGTAACAGTAGTAGTGTAAGATGTAACAGTAGTAGTGTAAGATGTGACAGTGGTAGTGTAAGATGTAACAGTGGTAGTGTAAGATGTGACAGTGGTAGTGTAAGATGTAACAGTGGTAGTGTAAGATGTGACAGTAGTAGTGTAAGATGTGACAGTAGTAGTGTAAGATGTAACAGTAGTAGTGTAAGATGTAACAGGAGGTAGTGTAAGATGTAACAGGAGGTATTGAGGCGTGTCTTGGATCGAGCGAGGTTATTTAATTCCAAGTGCCTGGGGGTGTAGACACCACGACGATGACGGTGGTGGTGGTGACGATGATGGTGGTGGTGGTTGTGATGATGACGATGATAATGATGATGACGATGATGGTGGTGGTTGTGATGATGACGATGATGGTGGTGGTGGATGTGATGATGACGATGATGACGATGATGGTGGTGGTGGTTGTGATGATGACGATGATGACGATGATGGTGGTGATGATTAAGGGAGGGAATTCCAAAGCGTAACAGTGCGAGGGAAAGTATAAACAGACAAAGGCAAAGATCCCCCATATAGCCGGGACAGACTGTTGGGGCAAGTGCTGTCAACAAGTCGCGCATATGAAGGTCGGCACGGGCATACGGCCGGGGTGGGTGATCAGCACCTCGCCCGGCCGCCTTTGTCTCCCTAATGACGATGTATATATACACAGTCTATGTGACTCTATATGTATGAACTTCTTTCGCACCGTACGTATCCAACCGTGCTAATCGGAGGCGCGGTATATAATGCAACACGCGTTGTGCATTGAACGCATGCACTCGTGTACACACACCCACACATGTGTATGTGTACACACGCGTGTACACACACACGTGTACACACACCCACACGTGTGTGCACACACACACGCGTGTACACACACACGCGTATACCCACACGTGTGTACACACACACACACGCGTGTGTGCACACCCACACGCGTGTACACACACACACGTGTGTACACACACACACGTATACCCACACGCGTGTGTGCACACCCACACGCGTGTACACACACACACACACGCGTGTACACACACACGTATACCCACACGCATGTACACACACACACGCACGTATACCCACACGCGTATACACACCCACACGCGTGTACACACACACACGTATACACACACACTGTACACACACACACCCACACACGTGTACACACATACAGGTATTAATATTCTGCACACACACACGTGACGATGTAAGCCATTGAATGGGGCACATACAGCACGGAACTAAAATACGCGCAATGAACACAACTACGATGTAAGAAGGCACGTTATGTAATATGTATGTATACATGAGCATATACAGTATATACACCCGCGTGCATACACATGGGCTGGAGTGTGCACACACATGTACCCGCACACACACACAGGTAGTATGATGGACACAAAGACACAGATCCCCCGTATAGCCTGCCGTCAAGTTGAGGCAAGTGCTGTAAAGCCGACACGGCGCACGAGGGAGCGGGTCGCGAGCGCTCCGCCCGCTCGCTCCGTCTCCCAGGTGCCGATGTTTGCACAGCGGGAACTCATTTCAGGCTAAACCGACATAGAGGAAGCCCAGGTTCAGATGTCCGTCACCGGAGTTGATGATGAGCGGGAGTCGAACTCGCAGCGCGCTACCGCTCTCCACACATTCAGTGAATGGACACACACAGGTAGTACTACACACACACACCTGGGTAGTGGTATACACACACCCCTGGGTAGTACACACACACAGGAAGTGGTACACACACCTGGGTACTACACACACCTGGGTAGTGATACACACAGGTAGTGGTACACACACCTGGGTAGTGATACACACAGGTAGTGGTACACACACAGGTAGTGGTACACACACACAGGTAGTGGTACACACAGGTAGTGATACACACACACAGGTAGTGGTACACACAGGTAGTGGTACACACACAGGTAGTGGTACACACAGGTAGTGGTACACACACACAGGTAGTGGTACACACACACAGGTAGTGGTACACACACAGGTAGTGGTACACACAGGTAGTGGTACACACAGGTAGTGGTACACACAGGTAGTGGTACACACACACACCTGGGTAGTACACACACACCTGGGTAGTACACACACACAGGAAGTGGTACACACCTGGGTAGTCCACACACACACACACACGTGTGTAGTAGTACACACGTGTGTGTGTGTAGTAGTACACGTGTGTGTGTAGTACACGTGTGTGTGTGTAGTAGTACACGTGTGTGGCACACGTGTGTGTACACGCACACACGTGACGTCTCTATCCCTGAGTCATTCCGGAGGCTCCCCCCCCTCCCACATCCGGTGAGCACGGCTGGCTACGTACGGCGCGAACGAAGTTCAACTCACGTACGTGTGGGGACCTCCCGAGACGGGCAAGAGAAGGGCAAGGCAGGCACGGTAGA
Organism: Lampetra planeri; assembly: GCF_965212315.1. NCBI lineage: Eukaryota > Metazoa > Chordata > Hyperoartia > Petromyzontiformes > Petromyzontidae > Lampetra > Lampetra planeri. The sequence continues at coordinate 381,535 of NC_136110.1, read as the reverse complement.
GGGAAGGGCAGGAGAAGGGCAAGGCAAGGGCACCGCTGAAGACGGATCAAGGTGGAACACGGTTCGGGCAGGGTCGGGCAAGGTGCCGTGAGACAGGCCACGGCATCGCAAGGGCAAGACACGGGCAGGGCGGCTCAATACAGAAAGGGGCAAGGCCGGGTAGAGAAGCACAGCGGAGAACGAGTCACGGGGCAATGGACAAGGGCGAGACGGAGCAAGAAGGGCCCGCAGAGCAGGGCGATAGCAGGAGGAGACGGGGCGAGTCGGAGCCAGGCGGGGCACGGCAGCTCGGAGGAGGGCACGGCAGCTCGGAGGAGGGCACGGCAGGGTCAACCACGACAGGGCCGGGGCAAGGCTGCGTCGCTCACCTTCGGCGGCTTCCTCGGCGCCCAGCAGCGGCGCCTCCCCCGCGCGCTCCGCGCCGCACCGCGAGCCGGACTCGAACCCCCCCCCGGCGGCCCCCCCCCCGGCGGCCCCCCCCCCGGGGGCCCCCCCGGCGGGCGCGTGGAGGCCGCCGCAGGCCGCGCGCCGGGCCGGGGGCAGCGCGGCCGCCTCCTCCTCCCCCCCGCGGCCCCGCGCCGCCGCAGCCGCCGCCGTCATCATCAGCACCGCGGCGGCGTCATCGTCATCATCGTCCTCATCGTCCTCATCGTCTTCATCGTCTTCCTGCTCCTCCTCATCCTCCACCTCATCGTCTGGGTGCAGAACGTGAATGGACCTTGGTTGCTGCTGATGATGATGTTGATGATGCTGCTGCTGTTGTTGTTGTTGTTGCTGATGGTGGAGCATCATCATGCACGATGATGGAGCGAGGTTGAACGGCAGCTGCTGCTGATGGTGATGTTGCTGATGGTGATGTTGCTGATGCTGATGTTCGAGGTTGAGGATGTCTTTCACCGAGAACGGGGTGGAAGTTGCCGGGCAGGGCAGCATCATCATCGGCGGTCTGTGGGGAGACCACTTCCTCGCTCGGACATCGCGAAACGCAACCACCAACACCACCACCACCAACACTACTACCACCAACACCACCACTACGACTAACGCCGCCACAACACCACCAACATCAGCACCACCAACATCAGCACCACCAACCCCACCACCAACACCGCCACTCCACGTGACACCTCCACGGTGTTACACTCTCCACTCGCGCAAGCATCGAACACATTCGTAGCAGAACACTGCGATACAGAGCTACACTCCGGACAAATGTCGATGTGTTAGACACAGTGCGTACATGTTTGTTTACCAAATTACAATAACATCGGAGACGAGTTCTGACCTGGTCAGTCAGCGCGGCCCGGGTGAACGAGCCCGCTCCGCGTCGCCCGTGCAGCTCCCTCGCGCCGCTCCGCGAACGCCCTGGCGCTTCGCTAGGCTCGACTCTCTCGCGCCTCTCTCTCCTCCTGCGCCTCTCTCGCGAGTCTCTCTCGAGTCTCTCTCTCGCCTCTCTCTCCTCCTGCGTCTCTCTCGCGAGTCTCTCTCTCGCGTCTCTCTCCTCCTGCGCCTCTCTCGCGAGTCTCTCTCGCGCGTCTCTCTCTCGCGTCTCTCTCCTCGCGCGTCTCTCTCTCGAGTCTCTCTCGAGTCTCTCTCTCGTCTGCGTCTCTCTCTCGCCTGCGCTTCTCTCTCTCGCGTCCGCGTCTCTCTCTCGTCCTGCTCAACGACTCGAGGCTGCTAGTCCGGGATGGGGCCCCGGGTCCCCGCCGACTGCGGCCGCGCGCGAGCCCCAGCTCATGCTCGCAGCGGCGTCTCTCTCTCGCTGTAGGTGCGTGTGACACGCGTGTGTACGTGTGTGCGTGTGTACGTGTGTGCGCGTGTGTGTGTGTGCGCGCGTGTGTGAGTGTGTTACACGCGTGACACGAGCGCGGCGCGAGTCCGAGGGCAACTCGGAGGGCTGCGAGGACGCGGAGTCGCCATGCGCGACGCGCGCCTCCAGTCGCCTCCCCGTGTCCCTCTCCCCCCCTCGCCCCCCCCCCCCTCGTCTGTGTTGATCTCCCCCCCCCCTCGCTCTCTCCGTGTCCCTCTCTCTCTCCTCCCCCTCGCTATCCCCCTCGTCTGTGTTTATCTCTCACTCGCTCTCCCCGTGTCCCTCTCTCGCTCTCCCCGTGTCCCTCTCTCGCTCTCCCCGTGTCCCTCTCTCGCTCTCCCCGTGTCCCTCTCTCTCTCCCTCGCTCTCCGACCCCTGTGCTCGCCCTCGCCTGTCACCGCCTCGCGTCGGGGGGCGAGGGGGGGAGGGAGGCGCTGGGTTGGCGGCTCCCTCCCCCCTCTCCGCCCCTCGCATCCCTGGACTGGGCTGGGCACGCTCGGTCCCTCCTCCTCCGTCTCCTCCCCCCTCCTCCTCCCCTCCTACCCCTCCTCCTCCCCCCAGGATAGCGAGGGACGCTCCCTCTCAGGGGAGGTGGTGGGGAGGCGGGGGGCGAGAGAGAGAGGGTGGAGGGAGAGGGTGGAGATAGGAGCGAGAGGAAACAGGGATAATGGTGGAGAGAATGAGGGGTGAGATAGGATAGGGAGAGATAGATGGGGTAGAGAGAGAGGGGGTAGAGAGAGGGGGTAGAGAGAGAGAGAGGGGTGGGATGGGGGTGGGGGGAGGCGTCAATGGAGAGAGAGGGGGGCCTGCACCTCAACACGCGAACCCTTCTCCCTCCCCTCGCTCTCCCCTCGCTCTCCCCTCGCTCTCCCCAGAAGCGGGTTCGGTAGGAACTCACGAAGCAAACAAGTTCTTGAAAACAACTTTAAAACAACAAACACGCTCTTAAAGGATATACACACACACACAAAGACGAAAATTCCCCCCCCTATAGCCCGAACAGACTGTTGGGGCAAGTGTGGCGGTTAGCGAGCACCTATGAAGGCCGACACGGTACACATGGGGGTGGGCCGGCACCACGCCCGATCGCCTTTGTCTCCCTAGTAGCGATGCTTACACACCGCAACCAGGTATTAATTTGAGGCTGAGTCGACCTAGGGAAGGCCCAGGAGCGGTCAGATAATCGTCACCGGTATTGGTCGTGAGCGGGAATCGAACTCGGGTCGCCGGAATTGTAGAGCAGCGCCGCTCACCACACACAAAAAGCTACACACAGACACACACAGCCACACACAGACACACAAAGACAGACACACAGCCACACACACGCACACATACCCCACGCACAGGCTCACATTGAATGCCACTCACACACTCACAAATAGATATCACGCACACACACTTAGATACCACGCACACACACACACATAGATACCATGCACACACACACACACACTTAGATACCACATTCACGGTAGACTCACACACACACATAGACACCACGCTCACACCTACCACATACGTAGCAACTCATACATCTGTACATACAACACACACACACACTATGACATTCACCTAGACATATACACAAAGGTACACACTCTCAAGCATATACAAAGACACCCCCTCCGTATAGTCTGCACAGACTGTTGGGGCAAGTGCTGTTAGCGAGCACCTATGAAGGTCAACACGACACACGGCGGAATGATGTGGCTACAACCACGCCCGGCCGCCTTTGTCTCCCCATTGCTGACGCGTGTTCACATCTCGCGACAGCCACTCACTCGAGGCCGAGTCTAGCCACCGACACACACACACGCACACACGCACACACACACACACACGCACACACGCACACACACGCACACACGCACACACACGCGCACACACACGCACACACGCACACACACGCGCACACACACGCACACACGCACACACACACGCACGCACACACGCACGCACACGTACGCACACACGCACACACACACGCACACACGTACACGCACGCACACGCACGCACACACGCACACACACACGCGCACACACGCGCACACACGTACACACACACACACGCACACGTATGTTGAACTTCTTTCGCACCTTACGTAGCCAACCGTGCTGATGGGAGATGTGTACGCACACGCGCATAACCCGTATACACACAGGTGCATAAACGAACACACACACAAAGATACATATATAGACAAAGGCCCCCGTGTCGCCTTCACAGACTGTTGGGGCAAGTGCTGTACGGGAGCGCATATTAAGACTGGCACGGACACACACACAGCACACACACAGCACATACACATCACATACACAACACACATCACATACACAACATACACACATCACATACACAGCACATACACAACACACACACAGCACATACACAGCACGCACGCACAACACATACACAACACACACACACAGCACATACACAGCACGCACGCACAACACATACACAACACATACACACACACACAGCACATACACAGCACGCACACACACAACACACAGCACATACACAACATACACACATCACATACACAGCACATACATAACACACACACAGCACATACACAGCACGCACGCACACACAACACATACACAGCACGCACACACACAACACATACACAACACACATCACACACACAACACATACACAACACACAACACACAGCACATACACAACACATACACAACCCACATCACATACACAACACATACACAGCACATATACAACATACACACAGCACACACAACACACACACAGCACACACAACAACACACACAGCACACATAACATACACACAGCACATACACAACACATACACAAACGAATACACATACTCACCCATCCATAGAAATGTACAAACGTACACACATATCAAGACAAACGTACAAAGACATATACACAAACACATGCACATTTATAAACACACACATACAAAACACACATACATACAAATACATACCCATACATATATAAACACACATACATACGAACACACACTCACATATGTATATACACAGTACAACGCATACATCGACAAGGATCCCCTGCACAGACTGTTGGCGAAATTGCTGTTAGCGAGTAAAACAAACACGTAGATATACGCACGTAAACACAGATCCACACGAACACACACATACACACGTACACAGAGACACGTGTACATACACACGAATACATATACACGTACAAGGAGACACACCAGCACACATATACACAGAGACATACATACACACGAATACATATACACATACACAGAGACACACTAACACACACATACACAGAGACATACATACACCGAGGCACGCACACGACGAGAATCACACGCGCGTGCCCGTTGCACACAGACACACATACACACACGCCGGATACACAATGCCCACAACACGTGACACATCTACTAACACTCGTAAATAAGATCCCCCGTGTCGCCTTAACGGACTGCCGGGGAAGGGGCGCTTAGCGAGCGCCGATGAAGGCCGGAACGGCACTCGAGGGAATGGGTTGCCAGCACCACGCCGAGCCGCCTTTGTCTCCCCCATTGCTGATGTTTTTACATACCGCACCAGGTATTCATTTAATGCTGAGTTGACCTAGAAGAGGCCCAGGACCGGTTCAGATATTCATTACGGATCTTGTTCCGTGAGCGCGAATCTAAACCAGTTCGTAGCGCAGTGCACTCACCGCAGTGTGCTAACCACTGCGCCACCGCTCACACGCACCAAAGACAAATACTATTCGTGACACACACAGCGGTGCAGCGTGATCACAATAACAGTTGACGCGACACCAAGACGCGACACCAAGACGCGACTCCAAGACGCGACACGAAGTCTTCTTGGATTTCATTCCCACTCCCGAATCTCTACCCGAAGCGAAGCGTCGCGTTGTCCGATCGCTGCTGCATTCGGCTGTGAGAATTGTTAGGTGGTGGCGGGCCGCATGACACACTCGCCGCGGAGCGGGCTCCAACATCACAGTCGGGTGGTAGAGGGTTACACGGCCACAATTGGGCCAGCTCATTCACGCAGCCTCACGCACACATCTATTATTAAAAATAAAAATCACTGCAACAAAAATAACAACTAGCACTCGAATCAATGTAATTAAAGTAACGGCGGCAGCAGTCATTAGCCCCGCCGGTGTAATCTGGGTGAGAGCTCGCAAGCCCCGTTACCCCAGAGGTGCCATCATCTCTCTCCACTCACGCTACCGCGAAGACAAAGACCCCCCATATAGCCTCACCGCACGACCGAGGACAAGTGCCGTGAGCGAACACCTATTAAAGACAACGCCGCACACGAGTAGGTGGTGTGGCCAGCACCACGATCGGCCTCCTTTGTCTCCCCAGTGCTGATGTTCACATACCGCACCAGGTACTTATGTAAGGCTGAGTCGACCTAAGGGAGGCCCAGGACCTGTTCACATATTGGTCACCGATGTTGGTTCGTGAGCAGGATTCGAACTCGGGCCGCTCGGTTCGTAGCACGGTGCATTGCTAACCGCTGCGCCACCGCTCCCCACAGACACACACAGACAGACACACAGACACAGACACATAGACACACAGACATACATAGACACACATATAGACACACACACAGACACACACAGGCACACAGACACACAACAACAACCGCCATTCGCCACTAAGTGGCGGTGACGTCACCACGACGCTTGTGCCAGGCCATGTGCACCTTGAGGCCACGTGAAGTGTCGAACGCCCGCTGGCAGGAGGTCACGGGGCAGACCCAGGTGCCACGGGTCGACTGACCGAGATGACCGAGATGACTGGCTGATGCACCACCTGTGCCCCCTACTGTGCCAACTTGCTGTGCTTTAGCCACCCGGCGCTCCGCTCGTTGTTGTGAGCGTCGCTCCTCCGCCCTCCGTTGTTGTTGGAGGGCGACTGCCTCCAACTGCCCAGTAGCGTCCTTCACGAGCCTCCTCCACTGAGGCCGATCTTGACACCGCTGGTACCAGTCATCGGCAAGTCCACTCAGCTCCACGTCCTCCTGTACCACATCACTCCATCTCTTCTCTAGCCCGTGCCGCGCCCGTTTAGCCCCCTCGATCCGGCCGAACAAAAGCTGTTTAGGCATGCGGTGGCTGGGCATGCGGGCTACATGACCCAGCCAACGCAGCCTTGCCTGCCGGAGGAGCTCACTGATGGGACTTTGCCCAGATCTTTCAAGGACTTGTGAGCTCCTCACACAATCCAGCCTGGTTAAACCCAGGATGGATCGTAGGCAGGCCAGCCTAAATGTTTCCAACCGGCGAAGATGCTCCACTAGGGGGGTCCACGTTTCGCAAGCGTAGAGAAGGGAGGGAATGACCGTGGCCGAGAAGACCTGAAGCTTCGTGCGGAGCGACAGACCAGGTAGCTTCCACACAGCGTTACGCAACCGATGAAAAGATATTGCCGCTCGACTGATTCGGAGTGAGACCTCTGCTGATAAACTGGAGCCGGTCATGAGCACACTGCCCAGGTATGGGAAACTCTCTACTCTCTCCACAACTGCCCCATCACCGATTGGGAGTTGTGGGGGCGGAGTGCCCGATGGTACAAAATACCCAGGCAGGTGCTTAGTTTTGGTGGGGCTGATGGTAAGGCCCCACCTCTTAGTGGCACGCTCCAGTCTCAGCAGCAGCGTCTCCAACTCCTCTTCTGAATGAGCAGCTATTACCAAATCATCGGCATACATAACGTGGTTGACCAATAGGGAGCCATCCCTTGATCGCACCCGGGCGTCGATCAGCCTCCCATTATATCTGTACCAAATGGTAATTCCCCCGGTACAGCTATTGAAGGCTTCACGAACTACGCAGTCGAAATAGATGTTAAATAATGTGGGAGCCAGAGGACATCCCTGTCGCACCCCAAGGTGTACAGGGAAAGGCTCCGACTCCACAGACACACACAGACACACACACAGACACACACAGACACACACAGACATACAGACACATACAGACACAGACACACACACAGACACACACACAGACACACACACAGACACACACACAGACACACACACACAGACACACACACAGCCACACACAGACACACACACAGACACACAACTCCGGGCCTCTCTCTAGTCAGTATTGCAGTGTTTGGGTTTAGAGAGAGAGCCGATAATGATTTTTAAGAACATTTAACCCGCATTACTTAGAGACACCTTGCACGTGTGTGTGAGTTATGTACTGTACGGGAGGTGAGTGGTGGCGCAGTGGTTAGCGCACTGCACTACGGACCTCGGCTAAATGAGTTCGATTCCCTCAACTCACGGCCAACATCAGTGGCGGCGAGTGACATCCGGACTCAGTCCACCGCCTTCCCCCATTTCACCAACCCCCATTGACCAGCGTGGTGAAGTATGGTCAAAGAACCATGACCGAGACGTCGTGAAGGACGGAGGAGGGGGGAGGGGGGTCATCATCCAGCAGTGGACAAGGCCCGCACGTGTCCAACGAGCCCATACGGGCTACATGGTGGATCTTTGTCGGTGTGTGTAGACCGACTGTATTCGTGTAAGGTATTGTAGTTCATATTTATATTTAAAGAGTAATTCTAGAGATCATCAATTAATCACGAGCCGAGTGGTGGCACAGTGGTTAGTGCACTGCGCTGTGAAGCAGCGAATACGAGTTCCGATTCCCTGTCACGGCGAACCTCATTGTATGAGGAGCTCACGGATCACTGCAAGATCTGGACGCAGGCCCATCAGCCTCTCTTGAGGAAGTTCGTGAAGGACGCTGTTGGGCAGTGGGAGGCAGTCGCCCTCCAGCAACAACGGCGCTCACAACAACGAACGGAGCGCCGGGCGTCTAAAACGCAAAAAGTTGACACAGTGGGAAGGACGGTTGGTGCGTCTGTCAGTCATCTCGGTCAGTCAACCCATGACACCTGCTGGGTCTGTTCTGTGACTTACTTCCAAGCGGGTCTTCAACACTTCACGTGACCTCAAAGTGCACCTAGCCTGGCACAAGCGCCGTGTTGACGTCACCGCCACTTAGTGGCGAATGGCGGTTGTTGTTGTTGTGTGGTTGTGTTTGCACGTTGTCTACATTCTGGAACTCGTCACCAGAGGTGTGGACTCGAGTCATGTGACTTGGACTCGAGTCAGACTCGAGTCATGAATTTGATGACTTGCGACTCGACTTGGACTTGCATAACAATGACTTTGTCCCACCTCTGAGATGTGGACTCGAGTCATGTGACTTGGACTCGAGTCAGACTCGAGTCATGAATTTGATGACTTGCGACTCGACTTGGACTTGCATAACAATGACTTTGTCCCACCTCTGAGATGTGGACTCGAGTCATGTGACTTGGACTCGAGTCAGACTCGAGTCATGAATTTGATGACTTGCGACTCGACTTGGACTTGCATAACAATGACTTTGTCCCACCTCTGCTCGTCACTGATGTCGGCCGGAGAGATCGAGAGGGCGGAGAGGAACGAAATGTTGAGAGACGGCAGAGAACGAGGGAGGGGGAGACAACGAGAGATGTGACAGACGGGGCGCCGCGGTGGCGAGATGCGAACTGCCTCGCCTGGAGGTCGTCGGTTCGATCCCGACCCTGACGCCTGCTGCTGCTGTATATTTGGAGTTTGCGTGTCTCTCTCTCGTCATCATCACGGTGGCTAGGAGATGTTAACTCCCTCACCTGGTATACAGGAGGTCGTGGGTTCCATCCCGACCCTGACGCCTGCTGCTGCTGTATATTTGGAGTTTGCGTCTTTCTCTCTCCCCGTGGACGCGTGGATTTTTTTCGGGTCCTCTGTGCTTTCCCTACACATTTAGAATCAACATCGCCACACGTTTAGAGTGTTTGGCTGCTTCAAATTCGCACGTGATAAGCCACTTCGTTGAGCTATCACAGCTTAGTGGGCCTTACCTGGTGAAATAAACTAATATTAGAAGGGCGAGACAGGAGAGATTGAGACACGTGGGGAGGAGATGAAGAGACGGGAGAGTTAAAGAAGAGGAGAGAGGCAGGAGGGCGGAGAGACGAGAGCCACAAGGGAGACGCGTCGGGCTGAGGCGGAGGAGAGGTGGGAGACGAGGAGCGGAGAGGCAGACACGGGACAGAGGGAGCAGGCGGAGCGCGTCAAGTGGAGAGAGACGCGGAGACGGGAGAGGAGGAGGAGAGGGAGAGACGAGAGAGAGGGGGCGTCAAGAGAGAGGGGACAGAGAGAGGAGACATCGAGAGAGAGGGGACAGAGAGAGAGACATCGAGAGAGAGAGGGGACATCGAGAGAGAGGGGACAGAGAGAGAGAGGGGACATCGAGAGAGAGGGGACAGAGAGAGAGAGGGGACATCGAGAGAGAGGGGACAGAGAGAGAGAGGGGACAGAGAGAGAGAGGGGACATCGAGAGAGAGGGGACAGAGAGAGAGAGGGGACAGAGAGAGAGAGGGGACAGAGAGAGAGAGGGGACAGAGAGAGAGAGGGGACAGAGAGAGAGAGGGGACAGAGAGAGAGAGGGGGACAGAGAGAGAGAGGGGACAGAGAGAGAGAGGGGACAGAGAGAGAGAGGGGACAGAGAGAGAGAGGGGACATCGAGAGAGAGGGGACAGAGAGAGAGAGGGGACAGAGAGAGAGAGGGGACAGAGAGAGAGAGGGGACAGAGAGAGAGAGGGGACAGAGAGAGAGAGGGGGCATCGAGAGAGAGGGGACATCGAGAGAGAGGGGACATCGAGAGAGAGGGGGGCCATCGAGAGAGAGAGGACATCGAGAGAGAGGGGACAGAGAGAGAGAGGGGACAGAGAGAGGAGACATCGAGAGAGAGAGGGGGGACAGAGAGAGAGAGGGGGGGGACATCGAGAGAGAGAGGGGGGACATCGAGAGAGAGGGGACAGAGAGAGAGAGGGGACATCGAGAGAGAGGGGACAGAGAGAGAGAGGGGGGACAGAGAGAGAGGGGGGACAGAGAGAGAGAGGGGGGACATCGAGAGAGAGGGGACATCGAGAGAGAGGGGACAGAGAGAGAGAGGGGGGACATCGAGAGAGAGGGGACATCGAGAGCCATTTACAGGGCGAGGAAAGTGGCCCTGGAGGGGAAACGTCCGGCCAGCAGCCTGGGCATCTTCCGCGCTCTGGTCGGAGCCAGGGTGTGGCTGGAGTTCCGCCATGCACGGTTGACCCACGCCGTGCCGGCCTTCATGGAGCAGTGGGCGATGGAGGAGGCCGTGTGCTCCGTGGCAGATGACGGGGAGCTCTGCATGCTGTTATGAGCTACCCGTCAGAGGCCGTCGGACTGCGAGGGGGGCGGCGTACATAACGAGAGAGTGAACGAAAGAATGAGCGACAGAACGAGCGAGAGAGAGAGCGAGTGAGAGAGAGAGCGAGAGAGCGAGCGAGAGAGTGAGCAAAAGAGCGAGCGAGGGCTACATAAAGCCCAGTTTAAAAAAAAAAAAAAAAAAAAAAAAAAAAAAAAAAAATTTTACGAAATGATGACCGAAACAAAGTGCCGAATACACCGAGCATCTTCTTGTTTCCACTGATCGTAAAAAAAAAAAAAAAAAAAAAAAAAAGAGAGAGAGGGGACAGAGAGAGAGAGGGGACAGAGAGAGAGAGGGAGACATCGAGAGAGAGAGGGGGGACAGAGAGAGAGAGAGGGGGGGGACATCGAGAGAGGGGGGGGGGACGTGGAGAGCTCTCGTGGCGGTTCCTGCAAACCCAGCCCGGGCCAGGCGCCGTGCAGGAGCCGCGGATGTTGATGTATTTAAATTTAAATCGGAAACGACATCGAGATGATGGCCACTCAGGGGTCTCAGCAAGTACAGACGTGGCTCGACGTGGCTCGACGTGGCTCGCTGATGAGCACCTGTGACAGTGAAACGCGCGCGTGTCCGCTACTCTCACCATCACCGCCACCACCATCATCATCATCATCGTCAGCGCAATCATCAGTATCACCATCAACATATCCATCATCACAATCACAACCCACAATCATCACAACCACCACCAACAGGCCCATTCTCACTGAATCGCAAGGCTCGTTTGCAGGAGAATCCTACGAAAGTGGGGGGCTGGCTCAATTCCCTGTTGATGAGCAAATATATGAATGTGTCGTTAAACCCGCCACCACCCGCCACAGCCAACTAGTAAGGTTTGTCACGTAAACAGAACGTGCCAATTCGTCACGAGTACAGCACACCGGTGTGTTGGAGAGCCAAGCCACAACATTTACAATCTGAGTCCGACGTTTCGCCAGTACACCCAAACCCAGGGAGTCGGCGCCGTGCAGAGGCTGCCCGCTGGACGCGGCGGCACCGCGCGGAGCGCCACGAGGCCCACGGGCGACTTCCTCCAGGACGACCTCCCCGAAGGCCTCTCTCTCTCTCGATGTCAGAATCAAAATCTTCACACTTATTTATACTCAGCTATACAGATCTTTTACACATTTGCCCAGTAGGGGCGGGTAAGAAGGTTGCAACAACAACAAGAACACAATATAATAAAAACACGACAGCAGTGAAAAGTACAAGAAGAGTAAACAACCACCCAAACACACACACACACACACCCAAACACACACACACACAAACACACACACACACACACACCCAAACACACACACACACACACACACCCAAACACACACACACACACACCCAAACACACACACGCACACACCCAAACACACACACACACACACCCAAACACACACACACACACACCCAAACACACACACGCACACACCCAAACACACACACACACAAACACACACACACACACACGCACACACCCAAACACACACACACACACACCCAAACACACACACACACACACCCAAACACACACACACACACACCCAAACACACACACACACACACCCAAACACACACACACACACACACCCAAACACACACACACACCCAAACACACACACACACACCCAAACACACACACACACACCCAAACACACACACACACACACACCCAAACACACACACACCCAAACACACACACACACACACCCAAACACACACACACACACACACCCAAACACACACACACACACCCAAACACACACACACACACACCCAAACACACACACACACACACCCAAACACACACACACACACCCAAACACACACACACACCCAAACACACACACACACCCAAACACACACCCAAACACACCCAAACACACACACACACACCCAAACACACACACACACACACCCAAACACACACACACACACACCCAAACACACACACACACACACCCAAACACACACACACACACACCCAAACACACACACACACACACCCAAACACACACACACACCCAAACACACACACACACACACCCAAACACACACACACACACCCAAACACACACACACACACCCAAACACACACACACACCCAAACACACACACACACACACCCAAACACACACACACACACACCCAAACACACACACACACACACCCAAACACACACACACACCCAAACACACACACACACACACACACACACCCAAACACACACACACACACACCCAAACACACACACACACCCAAACACACACACACACACACCCAAACACACACACACACACACACACCCAAACACACACACACACACACACCCAAACACACACACACACACCCAAACACACACACACACACACCCAAACACACACACACACACCCAAACACACACACACACACACACCCAAACACACACACACCCAAACACACACACACACACACCCAAACACACACACACACACACACACCCAAACACACACACACACACCCAAACACACACACACACACACCCAAACACACACACACACACACCCAAACACACACACACACACACCCAAACACACACACACACCCAAACACACACACACACCCAAACACACACCCAAACACACCCAAACACACACACACACACACACCCAAACACACACACACACACACACACCCAAACACACACACACACACACCCAAACACACACACACACACACCCAAACACACACACACACACACCCAAACACACACACACACACACCCAAACACACACACACACCCAAACACACACACACACACACCCAAACACACACACACACACACCCAAACACACACACACACACCCAAACACACACACACACCCAAACACACACACACACACACACCCAAACACACACACACACACACACCCAAACACACACACACACACACACACACACACCCAAACACACACACACACACACCCAAACACACACACACACCCAAACACACACACACACACACCCAAACACACACACACACACACCCAAACACACACACACACCCAAACACACACACACACACACCCAAACACACACACACACACACACACCCAAACACACACACACACACACCCAAACACACACACACACCCAAACACACACACACACACACCCAAACACACACACACACCCAAACACACACACACACACCCAAACACACACACACACACACCCAAACACACACACACAAACACACACACACACACACCCAAACACACACACGCACACACCCAAACACACACACACACACACAAACACACACACACAAACACACACACACACACACAAACACACACACACACACACAAACACACACACACACACACAAACACACACACACACACACATCCAAACACACACACACACGTACACATATTCTGTTGGGTCTTTCGGTAAAGTCACGTAGATAGATTCAAAATAAATACAAAACAACAAAATGAATACAAATAAACACGCCGTTTCGACATACAAATCAACACTAAACCATCCCCATCCTAGCAGGCAAAGCCCACTGAGGCATTAATTCATTTTTCAGAAGTAGGGTCATTTCCCAAAAGGTCGCCTCCAATTATATAACTTATGTGGTTATTGGCGACATCGCTTAATCGATTACAACATTCACCGTCTCCCTCTGCCACTTTAACTCAATCGAGCCCCCCCCCCGCCCGCCCGCCCCTTCGGACTGAGCGATGAAGGAGCGGCGCGAGACGGGGTCTGGGGGTCTCCTCCTCCGTGACGCCTCTCAGCCCCGAGAGGGATTTCTGTCGAGACCATTTGGACCCATTACCGGCCGATTACCCTTATCAGCGATACGAGCGAGATAAGGTGAGGGGGCGGACGGGGGGGAGGGAGAAGGGGATGTCCCCGCGTGTGGATGGTTGATTGCGTTGGTGGCACACAGACAAAGATCCCCCGTGTAGCCTTGACAGACTGTTGGGGAAAGTGCTGTTAGCGAACACCTAAGAAGGCCGGCACGGCACACGAGTCGGCCGCCTTTGTCTCCCAGATGGCGATGTTTACACACCGCACTGGGTGCTCATTTGAGGCTGAATCGACCCAGGGGAGGCCGAGGGCCGGTTCGAATAATGGTCACTGGTGTTGGCCGTGAGAGGGAATCGAACTCGGATCGCCGGGTTCGTAGCGCAGTGTGCTAACCGCTGCGCCACCGCTCCCCGTAAATGCACACACACATATACACACAAAGACGAAGACATATCGTGTACACATCTACTTATCAAACCATTAGCGCGTTTTGTATCCGCGCAATTTACTTAGAGCCAGGCTACCACAAACCCCAGACCGCACACGTGTCGGGAAACCACTCACTCTCGCGAACGACTCCCTACAGGAGGGTCCTGCTACACTCGGATGTGTGTTGTACTTTGTTTGAATGCCGCGTTGTCTCCGCTGTGACTCGAGTCGTCGCGTCTCTCGTTTAGAACTGCAGCCTGTGATGTGACGTCCCCTTCTATTGCTACCTTCCCATTAGTGATATGATCATTGTTTTTTTACCCTTTTATCATCCGATTAGTGTCGCGATAATTATCGCGAAAATGATGTATATATTGCGTCAATTAGTATCGCGACACTAATTATTATCGCGAACCAAACGTCGCGAACCTGTCGCAACAGACGAACGCGTTGCGCGCTCGCCCGGCTCGCAGCCGACACGCGCGGCGTGAGGCCGCTGTGACGACGCGGCCCAGACCTGTGTCGTGAGACCCTCCACCACCCCGACGCAGTCGAGCCAAATGTCACGTGGTGCGCACGCGTTTGGCGACGTGCCGATGGTGATTGCCTCATTTCACTTCGCCGCGGTTTAGGGCTATGGGTAGAGGGTTATGGGTAGAGGGTTATGGGTAGAGGGTTATGGGTAGAGAGTTATGGGTAGAGAGTTATGGGTAGAGGGTTATGGGTAGAGGGTTATGGGTAGAGGGTTATGGGTAGAGGGTTATGGGTAGAGAGTTATGGGTAGAGGGTTATGGGTAGAGGGTTATGGGTAGAGGGTTATGGGTAGAGGGTTATGGGTAGAGGGTTATGGGTAGAGGGTTATGGGTAGAGGGTTATGGGTAGAGGGTTATGGGTAGAGGGTTATGGGTAGAGGGTTATGGGTAGAGAGTTATGGGTAGAGGGTTATGGGTAGAGGGTTATGGGTAGAGGGTTATGGGTAGAGAGTTATGGGTAGAGGGTTATGGGTAGAGGGTTATGGGTTAGAGGGTTCTGGTTAGAGGGTTATGGGTAGAGGGTTATGGGTTAGAGGGTTCTGGTTAGAGGGTTAGAGGGTTATGGGTAGAGGGTTATAGGTTAGACGGTTCTGGTTAGAGGGTTAGAGGGTTATGGGTAGAGGGTTATGGGTAGAGGGTTATGGGTAGAGGGTTAGGGTTATAGGGTTTTGGTTAGAGGGTTCTGGTTAGAGGGTTATGGGTAGAGGGTTAGGGTTAGAGGGTTATGGGTAGAGGGTTATGGGTAGAGGGTTAGGGTTATAGGGTTAGAGGGTTATGGGTAGAGGGCTATGGGTAGAGGGTTAGAGGGTTCTGGGTAGAGGGTTATGGGTAGATGGTTCTGGTTAGAGGGTTATGGGTTATGGGTTAGATGGTTCTGGTTAGAGGGTTATGGGTAGAGGGTTATGGGTTAGAGGGTTCTGGTTAGAGGGTTAAAGGGTTCTGGTTATAGGGTTTTGGTTAGAGCGTCACTCACGAATGGCGACACTCGGCACGGCATCGCGCGCTACCTCCCGGCCACTCGCACCCTGGGTGGCAGCGTGCACGCACCACTCGCCTCGTTCACGCATAATACACAAGCTCACTTCGACAGATGCAGGATGTACATCCACATACAAAGCGACATGGACGCGCGTTCTACACATCCCACTGGGAATGGGGAATGCCAACGGCTTGGGGCAACAAAAGCAAAACAAATCTGAAGCGGTTTCGTCATCCAGCGTCTCATCATCATCAGGGCCACGCTTCGCTTCAGCTGGTGAAGGTCTCAGTTTAACACGTAGGCTTTCGCGACCAATATTGTTCATAATCAACGATTTTTGGGTTTAGATCGCGTTATTTATAAATGTGTCGTAACCCTCCACCACCCGACACGGCCAATCAGTAAAAAAAGTGTCACGTTGACAAAAGACAAATAGTTCACTGCTTTAGCCCACCGGTGTGTTGAAGCGTGAAACCACAACATTTACAATTTGAGTACGAGTACGACGTTTCGCTGGTAATTGCATCCAGCATCATCGGGCAATTCGCCCGATGATGAACTGGAGACACAGCAGAGCCTCACCATTCTGGCGAATTGCCCGATGATGCTGGATGCAATTACCAGCGAAACGTCGTACTCAAATTGTAAATGTTGTGGTTTCACGCTTCAACACACCGGTGGGCTAAAGCAGTGAACTATTTGTCTTTTGTCAACGTGACACTTTTTTTACTGATTGGCCGTGTCGGGTGGTGGAGGGTTACGACACATTTATAAATAACGCGATCTAAACCCAAAAATCGTTGATTATGGTGAAGGTCTCGATGTGTTTGGGCAAGGCCCTCCCCGTGAGCTGTGCGACCCGGGTTCGACTCCGAGCTCTGCAGCACACACAGAGTCGCCGCGCGCGTCGCGAGAGAGAAACAAGTCGCGTCTCCTCGTGCACGCACCTGGCCCTTCGCGTGGACGTACAAGGCGACTGCCTTGACACGTCCCATCAGCCATGACGCCTCCTGGGAAGTGTATGATCTCAAATCTATAATCGTGCACAACGCGATGGCTGTGCGTGCTGCGTGTGCTGTGTGTGCTGTGTGTGCTGTGTGTGCTGTGTGTGCTGTGTGCTGTGCGTGCTGTGTGTGCTGTGTGCTGTGCGTGCTGCATGTGCTGTGTGTGCTGTGTGTGCTGTGTGTGCTGTGCGTGCTGTGTGTGCTGTGTGTGCTGTGTGTGCTGTGTGCTGTGCGTGCTGTGTGTGCTGTGTGCTGTGCGTGCTGCGTGTGTTGTGTGTGCTGTGCGTGCTGTGTGTGCTGTGTGTGCTGTGTGTGCTGTGTGCTGTGCGTGCTGCGTGTGCTGTGTGTGCTGTGCGTGCTGCGTGTGCTGTGTGTGCTGTGTGTGCTGTGCGTGCTGTGTGTGCTGTGCGTGCTGTGCGTGCTGTGTGTGCTGTGTGTGCTGTGTGCTGTTTGTGCTGTGTGTGCTGTGCGTGCTGTGTGCTGTTTGTGCTGTGCGTGCTGTGTGCTGTTTGTGCTGTGTGTGCTGTTTGTGCTGTGCGTGCTGTGTGTGCTGTGCGTGCTGTGTGTGCTGTGCGTGCTGTGCGTGCTGTGTGCTGGTTGTGCTGTGCGTGCTGTGCGTGCTGTGTGTGCTGTGTGTGCTGTTTGTGCTGTGTGTGCTGTGTGTGCTGTGTGTACTGTGTGCTGTTTGTGCTGTGCGTGCTGTGCGTGCTGTGTGTGCTGTGTGTGCTGTTTGTGCTGTGTGTGCTGTGTGTGCTGTTTGTGCTGTGCGTGCTGTGTGTGCTGTGTGTGCTGTGTGTGCTGTTTGTGCTGTGCGTGCTGTGTGTGCTGTGTGTGCTGTGTGTGCTGTTTGTGCTGTGCGTGCTGTGTGTGCTGTGCGTGCTGTGTGTGCTGTGTGCTGTTTGTGCTGTGTGTGCTGTGTGTGCTGTGCGTGCTGTGTGTGCTGTGTGTGCTGTGTGCTGTTTGTGCTGTTTGTGCTGTGCGTGCTGTGTGTGCTGTGTGTGCTGTGTGTGCTGTGCGTGCTGTGTGTGCTGTGTGTGCTGTGTGCTGTTTGTGCTGTGTGTGCTGTGTGTGCTGTGCGTGCTGTTTGTGCTGTGTGTGCTGTGTGTGCTGTGCGTGCTGTGTGTGCTGTGTGTGCTGTGTGCTGTTTGTGCTGTGCGTGCTGTGTGTGCTGTGTGTGCTGTTTGTGCTGTGTGTGCTGTGCGTGCTGTTTGTGCTGTGCGTGCTGTGTGTGCTGTGTGTGCTGTGCGTGCTGTGTGTGCTGTGCGTGCTGTTTGTGCTGTGCGTGCTGTGCGTGCTGTGTGTGCTGTGCGTGCTGTGTGTGCTGTGCGTGCTGTTTGTGCTGTGTGTGCTGTGTGTGCTGTGCGTGCTGTTTGTGCTGTGTGTGCTGTTTGTGCTGTGTGTGCTGTGTGTGCTGTGCGTGCTGTGTGTGCTGTGCGTGCTGTGTGTGCTGTTTGTGCTGTTTGTGCTGTGCGTGCTGTGTGTGCTGTGCGTGCTGTGCGTGCTGTGTGTGCTGTGCGTGCTGTGTGTGCTGTTTGTGCTGTTTGTGCTGTGCGTGCTGTTTGTGCTGTTTGTGCTGTGTGTGCTGTGCGTGCTGTGTGTGCTGTTTGTGCTGTTTGTGCTGTGCGTGCTGTGCGTGCTGTGTGTGCTGTGCGTGCTGTGTGTACTGTGTGTGCTGTGTGTACTGTGTGTGCTGTTCGTGCTGTTTGTGCTGTGCGTGCTGTGTGTGCTGTTTGTGCTGTGTGTGCTGTGCGTGCTGTGCGTGCTGTGTGTGCTGTGCGTGCTGTGCGTGCTGTGTGTGCTGTGCGTGCTGTTTGTGCTGTTTGTGCTGTGTGTGCTGTGTGTGCTGTGCGTGCTGTGCGTGCTGTGTGTGCTGTGCGTGCTGTTTGTGCTGTTTGTGCTGTGTGTGCTGTGTGTGCTGTGCGTGCTGTGTGTGCTGTGTGTGCTGTGCGTGCTGTTTGTGCTGTTTGTGCTGTGTGTGCTGTGTGTGCTGTGCGTGCTGTTTGTGCTGTGTGTGCTGTGTGTACTGTGTGTGCTGTGTGTGCTGTGTGTGCTGTGTGTACTGTGCGTGCTGTGTGTGCTGTGTGTGCTGTGTGTGCTGTGTGTGCTGTGCGTGCTGTGTGTGCTGTGCGTGCTGTGCGTACTGTGCGTGCTGTTTGTGCTGTTTGTGCTGTGTGTGCTGTGTGTGCTGTGCGTGCTGTGTGTGCTGTGTGTGCTGTGCGTGCTGTTTGTGCTGTTTGTGCTGTGTGTGCTGTGCGTGCTGTGCGTGCTGTGTGTGCTGTGCGTGCTGTTTGTGCTGTGTGTGCTGTGTGTACTGTGTGTGCTGTGTGTGCTGTGTGTGCTGTGTGTACTGTGCGTGCTGTGTGTGCTGTGTGTGCTGTGTGTACTGTGCGTGCTGTGTGTGCTGTTTGTGCTGTGTGTGCTGTGTGTACTGTGTGTGCTGTGTGTGCTGTGTGTGCTGTGTGTACTGTGCGTGCTGTGTGTGCTGTTTGTGCTGTGTGTGCTGTGTGTACTGTGTGTGCTGTGTGTGCTGTGTGTACTGTGCGTGCTGTGTGTGCTGTGTGTGCTGTGTGTACTGTGCGTGCTGTGTGTGCTGTTTGTGCTGTGTGTGCTGTGTGTACTGTGTGTGCTGTGTGTGCTGTGTGTGCTGTGTGTGCTGTGCGTGCTGTGTGTGCTGTGTGTGCTGTGTGTACTGTGTGTGCTGTGTGTGCTGTGTGTGCTGTGTGTGCTGTGTGTGCTGTGCGTGCTGTGTGCCAGCATCAGACGAGGAAGGGAGACAGACGAGTGGGAGGCGGGGGTGGGGGCTGGTGGAAGGGGTAGCGGTGCCCCCCCCGTCACGTCCCCCAGCCCCCCCCCCACCCGGTGTCTGAGCGCCTCGTCTCGCGGACGAGGCAATCGCGACTCTTATCGCGCTCGTTTCGCGACACTCGCCTCAATTAACATTCCGCGCTATCACGGGCGACGGCGCGGAGGAGGGGGGTAAAGGACGGGGGGATAAGGTAGGGGGGGTAAAGGAGGGGGGGGGGGTAAAGGAGGGGGGGAGTAAGGGTGGGGGCTCACCATGCCCCCACCCCGCTACCAAGCCACAATCACAAGCGAGGCCCCGATACACACACACGTACACACGTACACACATAGATACACATATAGTATATAAATAAAGGTCCCCCATGTAGCCTTAACAGGCTGTTGGGGCAAGTGCTGTTAGCGAGCACCTATGAAGGCCAGAACGGTACACGAGGGGGTGGGTGGCCAGCAACACGCCCGACCGCCTTTGTCTCCCCAGTAGCGATGTTTACACACCGCACCAGGTACTCATTTCAGGCTGGGTCGATCTACACACACACTCCCACACACACACACACTCCCACACACACACACGCTCTCTCTCTCACACACACACACTCACACACACTCTCTCTCATACACACACGCACACACTCCCACACACACACTCCCACACACACACTCACACACACTCCCACACACACACACTCCCACACACTCACACACTCCCACACACACACGCTCTTTCTCACACACACGCACTCGCGCGCCGCGCCCTGCGCGCCGTGGCGAGGACTCCTAGAAAACAAACAAGCGGAGAGACAAAGAGGGCGCGGAGCGCGCATTACCCCCCCCCTCTCCCCCCCCTCCCCCCTCAAACAAAACCCCCAGGGCGAGACGCGGCCCCGCCCTGGGCGGCGCCACAGTGGGGGGCGGGGGCATGGGGGGCGGGGTATTGGAGAGGGGGGGGGCTATACCCCCTCACATAACCGGGAGTGGGGGGGGTAGAACACCCGAGCCCCCCACGAACACCAGTGGAGCTGGTGGACTTCCTCGTGTGGGGCAGTCACAGCGGTGCTGGTCGCACAGAGGGGGGGGGGGGGAGCTGCCACTCGGGGTCCCCTAGGCTAGAGAAGCCGCTGCGGTTCGCGTGCTCACCATGCAGGGACACCCATCAATGCGGAAATCCACTACTGGATGAAGGCAGCTCGAATCGCAATCGGCACATGGCTGACGATCGAGGATGATGGTGAAAATGTGTATGATGATGATGATGGTGGTGATGGTGATGATGATGGTGGTGATGATGGTGATGATGATGGTGAAAATGTGTATGATGATGATGGTGATGATGATGGTGATGATGGTGATGATGATGGTGATGATGGTGATGATGATGGTGATGATGGTGATGATGATGGTGATGATGGTGATGATGATGGTGATGATGATGATGGTGATGATAGTGATGATGATGGTGATGATGATGGTGATGATGGTGATGATGGTGTCACTGAGCGCACCGCAGTCCGTAAGCGAAAAACTTAAACGAGCATCGAGGGTGTCCGTGCTGATCTCCCGTTCACAGCCCTGCTGAGCCAGCCGTGGAAATTCCTCATTCCTATGGCGCGCGGGGCGAGGGTATCAATAGAACTGCAATCGTTGGAACTTCCCCACGAAGTGGCGGTACCTATTTTATCGACCCCGATGCGAGGGAGGGATAACGGTAACGATAGGCCGAGTAGTCGACCCCCCACCCCGAGGGAGCTGTGCGCGATGCCGCTGGAGCCGACAGTAGAACACGGGGTGGCCGGCCCATCTCACTCGATCGTAAATCCAAGTTTTGCTGGCTGGCTGGCTGCCTGGCGGGAGGGCAAGTGCACGGCGGCGGTGACGTCGCTCCCCCGCCCCCCGCCCCCCACCCCGGGCAGCGCGAGGCGCTGTGGTCACGTGGGCCGCGGGCAGAGCTCGGCAGCAGCCCGCGGCTCCTTGAGGCCCACCTCGTGCGGTGATTCTTTCGGATTTCGAAAATCATGGCGCCCCTTCCTACTCTGGCTACTGGTCCCTGAGCATGGTCACCCCGCTGCTGGATGAAGGCCCCCCTCCCCCGAGCCGCAGCCCCCGCCGCTCACGGCCCCGCGACGATCCACGCAGCAGCTGCTCCACCAGCTGGCATCGTCGTCGTCGCTCCATCTCCTCCGCGTGGTCCTCCCGTCCCTTGGAAGCGATCCTGTCCCTTGGCTGCCGCTCCGTCGCGCGTCTCGACCGTCGGATATCGTCGTCCTTGCAGCCGTCTCGTTCGTGTTTCGTTCGTCTCGTTCGTGTTTCGTTCGTCTCGTTCGTGTTTCGTTCGTCTCGTTCGTGTTTCGTCCGTCTTGTTCGTGTTTCGTCCGTCTCGTTCGTGTTGTTCGTTTCGTTCTATCTCCCGAGTTGTAAGATCCGCATGCAATGTCCCTATCAGAGTGCGCTCGAGGCGCAGCCCTGCAACGGCTCGCTCGCTTGCACCGCCGCCACTGCTGGCGCAAGCAGAGGGGCTACACTACCACCACCACCACACGTGACCACCTGCAGGTGCACTGCGGTTGCCCCCATCTGGAAGCTCTGGGTGGACAGAGGCGGCGGTGCGAAGGGCGAGTCAGGGGGCGGTCAGGACCCCCCTCCCCCCACCTCCTCGACTGCCGCTCCGGGAGATGGAGTTGGACTGCACAGGTCCACAATTGGCATGTCGCCTGCAGAATTGGTACGTGAAGAGTGCGCAGCGCGCGGCGTGTGTTTGTGTCGCTTCACGTGGCTCCACGGGCGATGAATCTGGCGGAAACCAGAGCCGAGAGCCTTCCGACAAAACACGCGAGAAACCGCGGGGCTCTCTGCGATGAATTCCGCGCGCTAATGACCCGAGACGCGGTTACAAATATGCGCGGCGCCGCGCTAACCACTGCACCACCGCTCCACCTAACGCACGCACCATCGTATAATACACACAGTCACACGCACACACATCCACACGCACACACAGTCACACGCACACACAATCACACGCACACACATTCACACACCTTTCGACAAATCTCACACCAAAGACAAAGGTACCCATATAGCCTTGAACAGACTGTTGGGGCAAGTGCTGCTCGCGAGTAGCGCTGATGAATGCAGGCACAGAACGCGAGGGTGGGAGGCCAGAACCACGAACAGCGTAAGATGTTTACACATCGAAAGGTGTTTACACATCTTACGCTCACAACAACGAGCAAAGCGCCGGGTGGATAAAACGCGACAACAACAGTCGCTGTTCGCCACAAAATGACGGTGCATGTGCCAGGCAAGGTGCACCTTGTGGCCACGTGAATTGTCTAAGGCTGGAGGTCATGGGCCAGACTCAGGTGACATGGGCTGACTTATCTTCTTGGTTCTTTCGGTAAAGTCACGTGACTTTACCGAAAGAACCAAGAAGATGAATCCCTGCAGTCACGAAAGCTTTAAATCGAAATTTAATGGGCTGACTTACTCAAATGACTGGCAGATGCCCCATCACCTGTACTCCCAACTGTGCTAACTTGCTGTGTTTTATCCGCCCTGCGCCCCGCTCGTTGTTTTGAGCGTCGCTCCTCCGCCCTCCGCGTTCGTTGGAGGGCGACTACCTACAACTGCTCAGTCGCGTCCTTCACGAGCCTCCCCCTCCACACGCACACACGCACACACAGACCGATAGCCCCACACACTCACACACTCTCACAGACACATCCTCTCTCACAGTTATACTCACACACACACTGCCATTCTCTCACACAGGCACATAGAATCACACACACACACATGGAGTCACACACACACAGGCACACACAGACACAGACACATAGAATCACACACACAGACACACACACGCACATACCACACTTGCCTCGCGCCTCCCCACACCTCATCACCTCCTCCCCGCCACGCCGAGGTCTCGTGGCGTCACGAGGAGGAGGACGCCTTCCATTAAGATAGAGAGAGACGCGGAGAGCCACCGCAGACCCCGGGGCCCGCTCCGCCCCCCGCCCCCCTCCTCCCCCTTCCTCCCGTGCGGCAACGGGAGACGATCACGAATTCGATTCGACACTGCACGTGCACCTAGCCTGGTACAAGCGATGCGGTGACCTCACCATCGCTCTCTGGAGAATGGCGGTGGCTGTTGTCGTTGTTGTTGTTGTCGTGGCCCGAGTGGTGGCCAAGCCGGCTCCAATCACAACTCGCGAACAGCACTGCCCCAACAGTCAATTCACTCTACACACACTCACAATTCATTCTACACACTCACAATTCACTCTTCTCACTCACAATTCACTCTACACACTCACAGGATTCACTCACACACACTCACAATTCACTCTACACACTCACAATTCACTTTACACACACTCACAATTCACTCTACACACTCACAATTCACTATTCTCACTCACAATTCACTCTACACACATGATTCACTCACACACACTCATAATTCACTCTTCTCACTCTCAATTCACTCTTCTCACCCACAATTCACTCTACACACACACAATATTCACTCACACACACTCACAATTCACTCTTCTCACTCACAATTCACTCTTCTCACTCACAATTCACTCTACACACACTCACATTTCACTCTACATACTCAAACGCGATTCAATCTACATACTCACAATTCACTTTACACACTCACGCACATTATTCACTCTACACACACACACGAGATTCACTCTACACACACAATTCACTCTACACACACACCACTCTACACACATACAATTCACTCTACACACTCACACACGAGATTCACTCTACACACGATTCACTCGACACGCGCACTCTGGTTCCGTGTAGAGCACTATGGGTAACATCAATTGGCTTATTAGAAGAACTCAATTCCGTCTCCCCAAGTATCACGTACAGTAGATATACGCCTGACTGCTGATGAGAAACTAAATGTCGAAACCCCGTTCAAAGAGTTTTGCTTGTGTTGAACCAATGCTGCTAGCGAGCAGTTGCGATTATGTGGTCGTGGTGTGATGGTGATGTTGGTGGTGGTGATGTTGGTGGTGGTGATGTTGGTGGTGGTGATGTTGGTGGTGGTGATGATGTTGATGGTCGTGATGTTGGTGGTGGTGATGTTGGTGGTGGTGATGTTGGTGGTGGTGATGATGTTGATGGTCGTGATGGTGGTGGTGATGTTGGTGGTGATGTTGGTGGTGGTGATGTTGGTGGTGGTGATGTTGGTGGTGATGATGTTGGTGGTGGTGATGTTGGTGGTGGTGATGTTGGTGGTGGTGATGTTGGTGGTGATGATGTTGGTGGTGGTGATGTTGGTGGTGGTGATGTTGGTGGTGATGATGTTGGTGGTGGTGATGTTGGTGGTGGTGATGTTGGTGGTGGTGATGTTGGTGGTGGTGATGATGTTGGTGGTGATGTTGGTGGTGGTGATGATGTTGGTGGTGGTGATGTTGGTGGTGATGATGTTGGTGGTGGTGATGTTGGTGGTGGTGATGTTGGTGGTGGTGATGTTGGTGGTGGTGATGATGTTGGTGGTGGTGATGTTGGTGGTGGTGATGTTGGTGGTGATGATGTTGGTGGTGGTGATGTTGGTGGTGGTGATGTTGGTGGTGGTGATGTTGGTGGTGGTGATGTTGGTGGTGATGATGTTGGTGGTGGTGATGGTGGTGGTGATGTTGGTGGTGGTGATGATGTTGGTGGTGATGATGTTGGTGGTGGTGATGTTGGTGGTGGTGATGTTGGTGGTGATGATGTTGGTGGTGGTGATGTTGGTGGTGGTGATGTTGGTGGTGGTGATGTTGGTGGTGGTGATGATGTTGATGGTCGTGATGGTGGTGGTGATGTTGGTGGTGATGTTGGTGGTGGTGATGTTGGTGGTGGTGATGTTGGTGGTGATGATGTTGGTGGTGGTGATGTTGGTGGTGGTGATGTTGGTGGTGGTGATGTTGGTGGTGATGATGTTGGTGGTGGTGATGTTGGTGGTGGTGATGTTGGTGGTGATGATGTTGGTGGTGGTGATGTTGGTGGTGGTGATGTTGGTGGTGGTGATGATGTTGGTGGTGATGTTGGTGGTGGTGATGATGTTGGTGGTGGTGATGTTGGTGGTGATGATGTTGGTGGTGGTGATGTTGGTGGTGGTGATGTTGGTGGTGGTGATGTTGGTGGTGGTGATGATGTTGGTGGTGGTGATGTTGGTGGTGGTGATGTTGGTGGTGATGATGTTGGTGGTGGTGATGTTGGTGGTGGTGATGTTGGTGGTGGTGATGTTGGTGGTGGTGATGTTGGTGGTGATGATGTTGGTGGTGGTGATGGTGGTGGTGATGTTGGTGGTGGTGATGATGTTGGTGGTGATGATGTTGGTGGTGGTGATGTTGGTGGTGGTGATGTTGGTGGTGATGATGTTGGTGGTGGTGATGTTGGTGGTGGTGATGTTGGTGGTGGTGATGTTGGTGGTGGTGATGTTGGTGGTGGTGATGTTGGTGGTGATGATGTTGGTGGTGGTGATGGTGGTGGTGATGTTGGTGGTGGTGATGATGTTGGTGGTGATGATGTTGGTGGTGGTGATGTTGGTGGTGGTGATGTTGGTGGTGGTGATGTTGGTGGTGGTGATGTTGGTGGTGATGATGTTGGTAGTGGTGATGGTGGTGGTGATGTTGGTGGTGGTGATGATGTTGGTGGTGATGATGTTGGTGGTGGTGATGTTGGTGGTGGTGATGTTGGTGGTGTGATGTTGGTGGTGGTGATGTTGGTGGTGGTGATGTTGGTGGTAGTGATGTTGGTGGTGGTGATGTTGGTGGTGGTGATGTTGGTGGTGATGATGTTGGTGGTGGTGATGGTGGTGGTGATGTTGGTGGTGGTGATGATGTTGGTGGTGATGATGTTGGTGGTGGTGATGTTGGTGGTGGTGATGTTGGTGGTGATGATGTTGGTGGTGGTGATGTTGGTGGTGGTGATGTTGGTGGTGGTGATGTTGGTGGTGGTGATGTTGGTGGTGGTGATGTTGGTGGTGATCTGTGATCGTGATCACCACCGACGCTCAACCTCGTCAGCAAGTGACGTCACAGCGAAGTGTCACGATTTAAAGTTTCCCAGCATTCCCAATGAACTCCCCCCCCCCTCCTCACGTGACCATTCTAGACCAATAACGGGCCAATTAACCCCGCGGGACTCGTTAAAAACCACGTGGCTCGTTACTACGGACATCGTCATCATCATCCCCCATCGCCCACCCCCCATCTCCCCCCCCCACCCCCCCATCTCCCCCCCATCTCCCCCCCCCCACCCCCCATAAACACCACAGGGCGGGGGCCCAGCGGGGGCGTGCTCGTTGCAGAGCTTCGCGGTTTCCGTCCAGCCGGCCGCCCCAGTTAATACCGCGGGAGGCCAACCGGGTCAATTCCTCCACCCGTGCCGAGGACTCGGATCTTCCAGACACCGACCGCGTGGCCTCATCCACCACGCTCTGTTCCAACCGCCTTAGGGAGGTGACAATAAACGTGTTCACTCACCCACCCACTCACCACACTGCAGATCACGTCACTTCACTTCTTGATTCTCCCCTCGACGCTGAGGCTGTGTTGTGACGATGTAGACACGAGAGAGAGGAGGGGGCGAGAGAGCCACCGGGACTCGAGCGAGGAAGAGAGAGGGGGGACAGGAGTGCAGCGTGTGTGTTGGTTTGGGCCGTTTCGGTCGAGATGTGGATCTGTGGCGAGTGGAAGTGGAGGGAGCCGAGAGGATCTGGGCGAGGGTAAATTCTGGCCGCAGATGAAAGGAGCGGCGCGGGAGACGTTCACGCGCACTGCGCGCAGCGCCCCGTGGTGCAACGCGGCGTGCAGGCGCGTGACACCCGATCCGCGCGACACGGAGCGCGCGGACGACATCGGGCAGCTCCTCCACCAGCAATGGCTTCCACGCGAGCCTGGCTTCCACGCGAGCCTGGCTCCCCCCATGCTGCTGATGACACCCCCAGTGTCGAAACCGGTCGAGAGTCGCCGCTTGTGTTGAACCAATCAATGCTTGCTGATGGAATGCACTACCCAGAATTACTCTTTGGTTCTTTCGGTAAAGTCACGTATCAAGATAAAATAATAAATTAAATACTAGCATACGACGTTTCGATTGCAACACAAGCAATCATCATTAGGTATAAATGAAATAGAAACACAAATCTAGTATACTTAGAAATGTAATGTAATACAACAGAGAGTCGGATAACATAACAGTCAACACCCTACCTGGTTGATTACGTTCTTCCTGAGAATGCTAAATTTGTATTACATTACATTTCTAAGTATACTAGATTTGTGTTTCTATTTCATTTATACCTGATGATGATTGCTTGTGTTGCAATCGAAACGTCGTATGCTAGTATTTAATTAATTTATTATTTTATTTTATCTTTATACGTGACTTTACCGAAAGAACCAAAGAGTAATTCCTGCAGTCACGAAAGCTCCAAATTAAGTTTTTACTACCCATAATGCCGCCGTGGGACCGGCGGTCACGTGGCCACGATCTGATACGAGGGATGTCACCGGTGATGCGAGTCGCACGCGTTCACTGAGAACACGTCCGCGGAGCAAGGCACGCGGGATATTGCCTCTGCGTGGAGCTACCAGCACTTGCCACAAAAGTCTGCTCAGAGCTGTAGGGACATCTTTGGCTGTGTAGATGGGGAGTGGTGGCGCAGTGGTTAGCGCATTGTATACAAAGCCGGCGACTCGAGTTCGATTTTCGCTCACGGCAAACATCAGTGATGATTATGTGAACCGGTCCTAGACCTCCCCTAGGTCGACTCAGCTTCAAATGAGTACCTGGTGCGGTGTGTAAATATCGTCACTGGGGAGACAAAGGCGGCCGGGCGTGGTGCTGGCCACCCACCCCCTTGTGTGCCGTGCTGGCCTCCATAGGCGCTCGCTAACAGCACTTGCCCTAAACGTCTGTTAAGGCTATACGGGGGATCTTTGACTTTTTGTGTGACCTTAACATGAAATGTCCGCACCTCCGATTAACACGGTTGGCTACGTACGGTGCGAAAGAAGTTCAACATACATACATATGAAATATGTATAATCGGCGACGTTTCGAGAAACGTGATCAAATCACAAAACAACAATTATCCCCTCAAGAACCTGGTTCCCCCAAAACACATGGAGAAGCTCCTGGCACGTGGAGCGAAACGTCGGACATCCTGCTGGACAACGCGCGGCGGTCCGACGTGAGGTGCACAACGGGGGAGCTACAGAGGCCGTGGGGCGCCCGGGACACTGATTCACAATTCGCCCCCTTCCCGATGGCGTCTCTCTGCACCCCGAGCAGTATGCACACAGCATCAAAGTGTGTTTTACTCATCACATCAGCCGCACGGCCTTCCCTCTGTGAGTGCATCTTGTCAGGAGTATTGGTCCAATTCAAGCAAAATTCTGGATCAGTTTCCACATTCAGTGTCTCATCAGCAGCAGCAGCAGAGCCAGGCTTTGCCTGACCCAGTGCTGATGAACTTGCTGGATGTGTACGGGCGAGGCGCTCTCTGTGAGGTTGTGGTGGCTGGGTTCGACACCAATCTTGACAACACCACCGCGAGTCACCACGCGCCTCGCGGGGGAGATGATAAAGAACGCGACAGATCGACGAGACAGAGCGCCTCATCTCCTTCCCATCGCTGTCCATGCACGCGGCAATTTAAATAATTATAATTACACATCCCGTCAGCCACACGGCGTTAGTGTCACCGTGGTGGTGGTGGTGATGGTTGCGATGACGATTATGATGAAGGTTGCGATGATGTTAATGACAGACCGCAGGTACTAACACTGATGGGAAACGCTGGGATTTATTTTTGAAACACTTAAGAGAGATGACAAATTGATGATTGACGTTGGCGACACCGAGAGGCAGTGAGAGGAAGACGCGGACCGGAGGCCACGCGCCAAGCAGCGAGGGCCTCCGCGGGGCCGACCTCGAGACGGCGGCGTGGCCGCGCTGGCCGAGACTCGGGAGGGAGCGGCAGGGCACGGCGGGGAGCGCGCCCGAGGGGGTCGATGTTGAAATCAGCCGGGTGGATGGTGAAACATCACGCACTTCGGATTAGCGCGGTTGGCTGTGTACGTTGCGAAAGAAGTAGGACATCCACGCAGGATAATAATAATAAAAATGTTGTTGTTGTATTATTTCGTTCTGTCTACCGGAGAGCCACGCTGAGTCGTGGGGCCGTGTTCAGGAGGGTCTTGCTGCTGCTGCTGCTACATCGGGTGTTTATTTGTGAGATGTTTTCAGACAATTAACGATTACGAGTTGTGTTGATGATTATCCACGTGGGAGGAGGACAGTGGAGACAACCCCACGCCTTGCACGAGGGGACACCACCAACACCACAACTAACACCACCACCACCAACACCACAACCACCACCAACACCACCACCACCAACACCACAACCAACACCACCAACACCACTACCACCATTCCCACCACTACCACTACCACCACCAACACCACCAACACCACCACCAACACCACCACCAACACCACAACCAACACCACCAACACCACCACCAACACCACAACCAACACCACCACCACAACCACCAACACCACAACCAACACCACCACCAACACCACCACCAACACCACCACAACCACCAACACCACCACTAACACCACAACCAACACCAACACCACCACCATCACAACCAACACCACCAACACCAACACCACCACCACCACCAGCAGCAGCAGCAGCTCTACCGTCAGGGGTGTGAGCGATTGCCACGACCAGGGGAGGGAGGCCTTCATCCAGCAGTGGACTGGCCATGGCCGATGGCGGCGGTGGCAACTGCGTGAACGACACGTGTCGAGTTCCACGCGGCCCCACGTGGCCTCCTCAACGTGCACCTAGCCTGGCACAAGTGTCGCGGTGATGTCACCGCCACTTAGTGGCAATCGTCTGCGGTTGTTGTGTTTAGTGGTGGTGGATGGGGGGTGGGGGGTGGGGAGGGTGAGGGGGAGCGAGTGAGTTTGTGTGGCCAGGAGCTTTTGGGGATTTTCGTTAAAACATCGCGAGCCCCGCCCCTTATCCCCCCCTACCCACCCCCTCCTCCTTATCACAGGCGCCCATCAGCGGGTGCGCCGCCAACCCTCCGGCAGCCCCTCCCCCCACAAAGTTATTCATCACGACGATAATCATCACTACGATCATCATCACCGACACCATCACCACCACAATCACCCCAATCATGATCACAATCATGTTGCTGACCCAGCTCACTCTGCAGATGAGACTCGTGGTCTCGAGGGTTCTCGGCTGGACACGCAACATCAACTTGGCGCGTGAAGTCGATCTCGCCTGGACACCCTTGCAAACGAGACCATTCATCCCTCGGGATGACCCCGGTGAAACGCCTTCACGATAGAGCTCACTTAAATCCACCACCATCACCACCATCACTATCACCACCATCACCACCATCACCAAACATCTTCACCACCAATGATGCAATTCCACTGCCCCTTCCCCACCACTGCTGCTGTTCGTCAGCAGCACCGACGAAGGGCGACACGGCGCGCATCGAAGAGGGGGTCGGTTTTGTGGACAGCAACCACGCCCGACCGCCTTTGTCTCCTCAAGGCTGACACACCGTGCAAGGCACTCATTTAAGTTTGAGTTGACCTATGAGAGGCCCAGCAACGGGTCGGATAGTCGACACTGGTGTGGCAAGGAGTGGGGGTCTCCGTGTTCGGAGTGCAGTGTACCGACTACTGCCGCCGCTGCGTACACATCGAGATGTAGGCGGGTAGGCAGGTACATACACACATACAGCAGCACACACACATACAGCAGTACACACACATACAGCAGGTACATACACACATACAGCAGTACACACACATACAGCAGGTACATACACACATACAGCAGTACACACACATACAGCAGGTACATACACACATACAGCAGCACACACACATACAGCAGTACACACACATACAGCAGGTACATACACACATACAGAGATCCCCCGTATAGCCTTCACAGACTTATGGAGCAAGTGATGGCCTACACGCACACGCACACATATATACAGACACTATATATGCATACACTCGCACATACACTCAGACACTCAGACACACCTTCAGGTTAGAAAGACAAAGATCCCCTGTGTCGGCTCAACAGACTCTGAGTCGATCTATAGGGGAGGCCCAGGACCGGTTCAGATAATCGTCACCGGTGTTGGCCGTGAGCGGGAATCGAACCCGGGTCGCCGGGTTCGTAGCCCCACTGCTCCACACACACACGCAGCCCTACAAACCACGGACACAGCGCACACACACATGTACCGTTCACACACACACACGTGGTCACACACATACACACGCAGCCCTACAAACCACGGACACACAGCGCACACACATGTACCGTACACACACACACACGTGGTCACACACACACATACACACACATATATATACACACAGACAAATACACACATCTCACCTTCTCAAATACAAAGATTATCTGTACAGCCTTAACAGACTGTTGGGGCAAGTGCTGTTAACGAGGAGCACCTGTGAAGGCCGCACGGCACACGAGGGAGTGGGTAGCCAGCTGAATGCCCGGCCGCCTTTGTCTCCCCAGTGGCGATGTTCACACACCGCGCTAGGTACTCATTTTAGACCGTGTCGACCTACGCAAACACATGTGCAGCCTCCACACACAGACCCATATACACAGCATACACACATACAGCATACACACATACAGCACACACACACATGGAGCACACACACACAGAGACCCATATACACAGCATACACACACACAGCAGTACACACACATACAGCACACACACACACAGACCCATATACACAGCATACACACATGCAGCACACACACAGAGACCCATATACACAGCATACACACATACAGCAGTACACACATGCAGCACACACACACAGATACCCATATACACAGCATACACACATACAGCAGTACACACACATGCAGCACACACACACACAGATATCCACATACACAGCCTACACACATACAGCAGTACACACATGCAGCACACACACACAGATACCCATATACACAGCATACACACATACAGCAGTACACACATGCAGCACACACACACAGAGACCCATATACACAGCCTACACACATACAGCAGTACACACATGCAGCACACACACACAGATACCCATATACACAGCATACACACACACACAAATACCCATATACACACATACAGCAGTACACACACATGGAGCACACACACACAGATACCCATATACACAGCCTACACACATACAGCAGTACACACACATGCAGCAGTACACACACATGCAGCACACACACACAGAGACCCATATACACAGCCTACACACATACAGCAGTACACACACATGCAGCAGTACACACACATGCAGCACACACACACAGAGACCCATATACACAGCCTACACACATACAGCAGTACACACACATGCAGCAGTACACACACATGCAGCAGTACACACACATGCAGCACACACACACAGAGACCCATATACACAGCATACACACATACAGCAGTACACACACATGCAGCAGACACACACATGCAGCACACACACATGCAGCACACACACACATGCAGCAGTACACACACATGCAGCACACACACACATGCAGCACACACATGCAGCACACACACACATGCAGCACACACACACATGCAGCAGTACACACACATGCAGCACACACACACATGCAGCACACACACACATGCAGCACACACACACATGCAGCAGACATGCATCAATATTCTTCACTCGCAACCCGCAGATGAAATGCAGGCGACACACAGACACAATTACGTGCACGCTGAAGTCTACACATACAGCGGACACAGACATACAAACCACACGTACAAATGCGCACAGAGACCCACATACACAGCCTACACACATACAGCAGTACACACACATGCAGCACACACACAGATATCCACATACACAGCCTACACACATACAACAGTACACATTTGCAGCCGACACAAATACACACATATACGTGCACACACATTCACATACTACACACACACAAATACACACATACACGTGCACACAGAAATATTCACATACTACACACCCACAAATACACCCACACGACAAAAAGACGGACAAATACACACGCAAACCTACATATACTACACAGACACAAACCTACATATACACAAATACACACGCACTCGCTACATAACTGTACAAATATACACAATACATACGCATACACACACAATAGTGCATACACACACAATAGTGCATACACACTCATGACACACGTGCTGTTAGCGAGCACTCTCTACAAACACAAATACACACACACACGCGTACAGACACACACAAACACAAATACACACACACAAATACACACACAAATCCACACACACAAATACACACACACACGCGTACAGACACACACAAACACAAATACACACACACAAATACACACACACAAATACACACACAAATACACACACACAAATACACACACACGTACAGACACACACAAACACAAATACACACACAAATACACACGCACAAATACACACACAAATACACACACACAAATACACACACACACGCGTACATACACAAATACACACACACACACACGCGTACAAATACACACACAAATACACACACAAATACACACACGCGTACAGACACAAAATACACACGCGTACAAACACACAAACACAAATACACACACACAAATACACACACAAATACACACACACGCGTACAGACACACAAAACACAAAAACAAACACACACACAAATACACACACACACGCGTACAGACACACAAAACACAAAAACAAACACACACACAAATACACACACACACGCGTACAGACACACAAAACACAAAAACAAACACACACACAAATACACACACACACGCGTACAGACACACAACACACAAAAACAAACACACACACAAATACACACACACACGCGTACAGACACACAAAACACAAAAACAAACACACACACAAATACACACAAATATATACACACACGCGTACAGATACACAAATACGCACACACGCGTATACACACAAACACAAATATACACACACACACGCGTACAGACACACACAAACACAAATACACACACACAAATACACACACACAAATACACACAAATACACACACACACACACACGTACAGACACACACAAACACAAATACACACACACAAATACACACACACAAATACACACAAATACACACACACACACACACGTACAGACACACACAAACACAAATACACACACACAAATACACACACACAAATACACACACACACACGTACAGACACACACAGACACACATACACACACACGCGTACAGACACACACAAACACAAATACACACACATACAGACACACAAGTACACATACACACGTACAGACACACACACGCGTACAGACACACAAATATATACACGCGTATAAACACACACAGACACAATACAGACACACACATACAAATACACACACACAGACACACACAGACACACACGCGTACAGACACACACAAACACAAATAAATATACACACATGCAAATACACACACACAGACACACACAGACACATAAGCGTACAGACACACACAGACGCACACAGCACGCGATGATTCTGAGCCGTCCGCGACGTGGCGAGGCACCGTCACCTCCACGCCGCCTTCCCGCTACTTGGTCCGCGTGCTCAGCCCGAGTCGCTGCACGCGCCTGCTGATTGCTCAGCGCGTCCCCGCGTGACGCGCTGGGCAATTAACGCGCTGTGTGCGCGCGCGCGCGCACGTGGGCAGCACGCGCGCGCGTGCACGTGCGTGTGTTGTGTGTGCGCCCTGACAAGAGAGCGTTTACATTCCCCACATTTCGACCAAAATAAATATACACAGAGAAAGTACATCGTGCAAGAAAGACAGAGATCACCCGTATAGCCTTACCAGACTGTTGGGGGAAGTGCTCTCAGTCTCTATTTATACGCCATGAAGGAGGGCCACGGCCAGAAACGTCGCCTCTCAAGATGATGGTCTCTATCTCAGGACAAAGACAAAGATTCCCCGTATAGCCTGAACAGACTGTAGGAGCAAGTGCTGGTAGCGAGTCGCACCTACGTAGGCCGGCACGGCACACGAGTGGCTGGGTGGTCAGCACCATGTCCGGCCGCCTTTATCTCCCTAGTGGCGATGTTTTACTCATCGCACAAGGTGCTCATTTTAGGCTGAGTCGACCGAAGGGAAGCCCAGGACCGGTTCACATAATCGTCACTCGTGTTGGGCGTGAATCCCACCGGCTGTGA
This sequence comes from Lampetra planeri, assembly GCF_965212315.1. Lineage (NCBI taxonomy): Eukaryota > Metazoa > Chordata > Hyperoartia > Petromyzontiformes > Petromyzontidae > Lampetra > Lampetra planeri. Next base: position 344,506 of record NC_136110.1, on the reverse strand, counting down.
CCTCGTCCACCGGTTCGAGAAGTCGTTCGGGAATTCCGGATGGGAGCGAGGCAGGGAGCGAGGCAGGGAGCGAGGCAGGGAGCGAGGCAGGGAGCGAGGCAGGGAGCGAGGCAGGGAGCGAGGCAGGGAGCGAGGCAGGGAGCGAGGCAGGGAGCGAGGCAGGGAGCGAGCGACTCGCGCACGGACACCCGCCCGCAGGGACAGCAGCGCGCCAGAGCCGCAGACGCCGGTGAGAGGCCACCGGCCACCGGTCACCGGCCACAAACCAGCGACAATCGCCGCGAGTGGAGAAGCCGCGGCCCTGCCTCGCAGCGCCAACAGCGATCTGCCCTCTTGTTTAATCATTATTATAATCATTCTATAGCGAGCTAATATGCATTCTGAGATTTGTTTTATACACATGTCTAGATCGATATATTCTCTCGGATTTAAAGAACATTCTAGCGAAATAATCGCATCGATAACAGGAGAAAAATCGAAACATTGTCGCGATATCAAATGAGCCGTGGTCAGCCTTCTGTAGTCGCTACTCCTCTTCACCGTCGCCATCGACAGGATTTTTATTTTGTTGTTAAACGGCTTCCGAGCGTCTTCTTCCGCCGTTTGAACTCTACTCAGTGTTTACTTGTTCACACGGAGAATCCCGTGTAGCTAGTTACCCAGCTATGATGTCTGTGGCAACTACATGCAGCCACAACTACCAATGTAGTTGCTGTTGGGGTGGAGAGGAGCCCAGCCAGTAGCCAGCCAGGAAAGTCGCGGCGTCAGAGGCCACTGTTTAAAAGTCGCGTGGATCTCAGTTTATTTGATATTTTATTAGGAGGGGCGAGTGAGCACAGCCCAAAAGAGCCGAACCACAAAGCGGCCAGTAACAAGCAGCTTTGCTAAAAGTTGTAATCGGAGTCAGTCACGGGATTCTTGAATAGCACCCGTATACACACACACACACACGTACACACCCGTATACACACACATACACACACACGTACACACCCGTATACACATACACACACACACGTACACACCCGTATACACACACATACACACACACGTACACACCCGTATACACACACACGTACACACACGTACACACCCGTATACACATACACACACACACGTACACACCCGTATACACACACATACACACACGTACACACCCGTATACACACACACACACGTACACACCCGTATACACACACACGTACACACACGTACACACCCGTATACACATACACACACACACGTACACACCCGTATACACACACATACACACACACGTACACACCCGTATACACACACACGTACACACACGTACACACCCGTATACACATACACACACACACGTACACACCCGTATACACACACATACACACACGTACACACCCGTATACACATACACACACACACGTACACACCCGTATACACACACATACACACACGGACACACCCGTATACACACACACACGTACACACACGTACACACCCGTATACACACACACGTACACACCCGTATACACACACCCGGAAACAAAAACAAAGAGACAGAGATCCCCCGTATAGCCTGAACAGACTGTTGGGGCAAGTGCTGTGAGCGAGAACTTATAGAGGCCGGCACGCACACGAGGGGGTGGGTGGCCAGCACCACGCTCGACCGCCTTTGTCTCCCCAGTGGCGACGTGTACACACCACACTAGGTATTCATTTGAGGCTGAGTCAACATAGGAGAGGCCCAGGACCAGTTCAGATAATCGTCACTGGTGTTGGCCGTGAGCGGGAATCGGAACCTCGGGTCGCCAGGTTCGTAGCGCAGCGCGCTAACCGCTACACCACCGCTCCCCACCCGTCTACACACACACACGTACACACACACACGTATATACACACACGTACACACACACACGTATACACACACGTATACACACGTATACACACGTATACACACACATATACACACACGTATACACACACATACACACACGTATACACACACGTATACACACACGTATACACAATACACGTATACACACACGTATACACACACGTATACACATATACACAAGGTGTAGCTTACACACACATGTAAGTGTATACGAGCGTATATTTAGCATATAGATCGGAATACCGTGCACACAAAGACAAAGATCCCCGTATAGCCTTTAACATACTGTTGGGGCAAGTGCTATTAGCGAGTATGAAGTATGAAGGCCGGCATGGTATACGAGGTGGTGGTGTGGCAGAAACCACGACCCGCCGCCTTTGTCTCCCCAATGCTGATGTTTAAACACCGCACCTGGTACTCGTGAGCGAGAATGGAACTAGGATCGCCGGGTTCGTAGCAGGGCGCGCTAACCACTGCTCCACCACTCTCTCGAGACACACACACACACAGACACACATACACACATACACACACACATACACAAACACAGACACACATACACACACACATACACACACATAGACACACATACATACATACACACACATACAAGAACTCACAAGTAACACCTCCGATTAGCACGGTTGGCTACGTACGGTGCGAAAGAAGTTCAATATACTTGCGTATATGTACACCGTATGTACACAAAGAGCACACTGCACGTTGCCTATGTTACATAGACCGTGAGAACTCTCCACGGCGACACATCCCAGAATAATCCGACGAGACGTCTTGCTCGCACCAGCGTCCGTGCGCGCCTGCTGTAGACTAATGCGTCTTGTTCTTACACATCCCACCAGCAGCAGCAGCAGCAGCCTTGGTGCGTCATGTTACACGAGGATTGCGTAAATATTATTCCTCTACGGATCGTTATGGAGATAAACGTTTCCTCCCAGCGGCGCCTGTCCCAGTCTCAGGACCGGCCTGTCAGGAGGGTCCTGCCACCGCGTGGCGATGTTCCAAGCGGAACCCCACCCGCGTGGAGACGGAGCGATGTGATCGGCGCGTGTGGTTGATGGAGCTGGCCGAGGTACAGGTCGCGCCAACACCTCGTCACATCAACATCGCAAGCTCGGGGAGGGATGTCGTCATCCAGCAGTCGACTGAGCACGGCTGCTGACGATGCTGTCGGCCTGGCCGTCCGGCACCTCTGTGGCGACGTGCGCGGTACGGTGCCGCTGAGTGTCGCATTCAAATCATCGCTGCCGATCAAAGTCGAGCAAACGATGGGACCGATGGGACCGCGATGTCTCTCGCTCGACCCGCACCACTTCCGAGTCGGCCAGGGTCACAGTCCGAACCGTCGACGATCGGCTCAGCCCATTGCTTCCTCAGTTCCTCAGTGGTCCATACAAACCAGGCCGTCAGCAGCGAGTGCACCAGATACAGGTTTTTGATTCCTGCCATGGCAATGTGGATTTTTCCCCGCCACTGATTTGCAGGGCCGCTGACAGAAATCGCAAAGTGGCCGCTTGTACGGCTACGAGTGATAGGAGACGAACACACACGCGCCATCGGTATCATCAGCCGTGGTCTGTCCACTGCTGGATGAAGGCCTCCCAGCCACCTCAGCCCCATGGGGCGAGGGAGGCAGCCCCAGCCACCAGCTCTCGCGGCGACCCTGAGACGCGAGAACCGTCCACCCCACATCGTCCTCACGCGACGTGGGGTGCTGCGAGCGAAGCTGCCGGGCTCGTGTCAGGGACTATCGGCGTCAGACACTGCCACTCAACTCATTTCTCTACGATGTCTTTCTGTTTCTAGTTTGATGTCCTTCCGCCGCACTTCCGATAAGCACGGTTAGATACGTACGGTGTGAAAGAAGTTCAACCGTACATACGAAGAGTACGATGTAGGCCTGTCTATCATAATAATCCTATAATATTAATGGACCCTATATATTTATCCGATAATTATATGGAAACGGTTTATCGCCAAAGTAATGGGTCAAAATAATAATAATTAATGTCACTAAATAATTCACGATGTATTTGGGGATGTTGCGTTGGCAATGGTGCAATGAAGAAGGGTCATTGGTCGAAACGTCGCTGATTAGATACACACACATCCATTTAAAGGATCACAGAGTTGTGGACGCGTGTGTTGAGTTGTTGACGAGTGTGTTGAGTTTTCGTTGTTGCTGTTGTTGCAATCCACGGAACCGTCGCGGCCCGTGGAGTGACACGAGTTGGGCCCCATGCTGAGCGGGAGCCCGAGACGTCGTCGCCGTGGTGGTGGTGTGGTGGTGGTGGTGGTGTGGTGGTGGTGTGGTGGTGGTGGTGGTGGTGTGGTGGCAGTGTGGTGGCGGGGTGGTGTGGTGGTGGTGTGGTGTGGTGGTGGTGTGGTGGCGGTGTGGTGGTGTGGTGGTGGCGGTGTGGTGGCGGGGTGGTGGTGTGGCGGTGTGGCGGTGTGGTGGTGTGGCGTTGTGGTGGTGTGGTGTGGTGGTGGTGTGGTGGTGGTGGTGTGGTGGCTGTTTGGGGCCCGGGTGGTGGTGTGGCTGGGTGGCGGGGTGGTGGTGTGGCTGCGTGGTGGTGTGGCGGTGTAGTGGTGTGGCGTTGTGGTGGTGTGGTGTGGTGGTGGTGTGGTGGTGTGGTGGTGATGTGGTGGTGTGGTGGTGTGGTGGTGGTGTGGCGGTGTGGTGGTGGTGTGGCGTTGTGGCGGTGTGGTGGTGTGGCGTTGTGGTGGTGTGGCGGTGTGGTGGCGCGCTCGTCTGCTCGGGCTGGCCAAACGTCGCCGCTCTCACCACCGCGCATCGCCACGCGGGCACCAGGCACCAGGCGGCAGGCGGGGAGGGGGTTCTCCGCTACGTTTTCGCGACGGGGAAAATAAATAATGAACGTGGAGTCATCGGCGACGGATTCGCGGAGTCTCTGGGGCGAGGGCTGCTGAGTCCGCGTGGAACCAACTCGGAGCGCGGCGAACTCGCTGTGATGGTGGTGATCATGATGATGGTGTGATGGTGATGATGATAGTGTGATGGTGGTGGTGATGATGGTGGTGTGATGGTGATGGTGTGATGGTGATGATGATTGTGTGATGGTGGTGATGGTGGTGATGATGGTGATGGTGGTGATGGTGGTGATGATGGTGATGGTGGTGATGATGATGGTGTGATGGTGATGGTGGTGATCATGATGATGGTGTGATGGTGGTGATGATTGTGATGATGGTGATGATCATGATGATGGTGTGATGTTGATGGTGGTGATGGTGTGATGGTGGTGGTGATGATGGTGATGATGGTGGTGATGGTGGTGAGGATGACGGTGGTGATGATCATGATGATGATGTGATGGTGATGATGATGATGGTGGTGATGATGATGGTGGTGATGATGGTGATGGTGGTGATGATGATGATGGTGGTGATGATGGTGGTGATGATGGTGATGGTGGTGATGGTGGTGATGATGATGGTGATGATGGTGATGATGGTGATGGTGGTGATGATGATGATGCTGTGATGGTGATGGTGGTGTGATGGTGGTGATGATGATGATGGTAGTGATGATGATGGTGTGATGGTCATGATGGTGGTGATGATGGTGTGATGGTGATGATAGTGGTGATGATGATGATGGTGATGATGATGGTGATGATGATCATGATGATGGTGTGATGGTGATGGTGTGATGGTGGTGATCATGATGGTGGTGGTGATAATGATGGTGTGATGGTGATGGTGGTGATGATGGTGTGATGATGATGGTGGTGATGGTGATGGTGTGATGGTGGTGGTGATGGTGTGATGGTGGTGATGGTGATGGTGTAATGGTGATCATGATGATGGTGTGATGGTGGTGATGATGGTGGTGGTGATGATGATGGTGATGGTGGTGATGATGGTGTGATGGTGATCGTGATGATGATGGTGGTGATGGTGTGATGGTGGTGGTGTGATGATGGTGGTGGTGATGGTGGTGATGACGGTGTGATGGTGATGATGATGTGATGGTGATGATGGTGTTTTGGTGATGGTGTCATGGTGATGGTGATGATGGTGTGATGGTGGTGATGATGGTGTGATGGTGGTGGTGATGGTGATGATGGTGTGATGGTGGTGGTGATGGTGATGATGGTGTGATGGTGATCGTGATGATGATGTGATGGTGATGATGGTGTGATGATGATGGTGTGATGGTGATGGTGTGATGGTGATGGTAATGATGGTGTGATGGTGGTGATGATGGTGTGATGGTGTGATGGTGATGATGGTGATGGTGGTGATGATGGTGTGATGGTGATCGTGATGATGATGGTGGTGATGATGGTGTGATGGTGATGATGGTGTGATGGTGGTGGTGATGGTGATGATGGTGTGATGGTGGTGGTGATGGTGATGGTGTGATGGTGGTGGTGATGGTGATCGTGATGATGATGGTGGTGATGATGATGGTGTGATGGCGATGATGGTGGCGATGATGGTGGCGGCTTGGGGATGGAGAGAGGCCGTCATCCAGCAGTGGATCACGGCCGGCGGCGGTGGTGGTGGTGGGGAGGCAGGAGACACGTGACGGGAGCGCGACTCCTTCGACTGTTCTCGATTTGCCGGTTTGTGCCGCACGTGACTCCTGCCAACCTCCTTGTTGCTGCACTTCGACATCGCAACGATGCTCTATCCACATTCCGCAGTGGGTTGATGATGGCTGGCGACGAGGTGGGTGACGGGGGTGACGGGGAGCGGACGAGGTATTACTCACAGTCGGGACGCGACGATGTTCACTCTCTGCTCGCTCTCTCCTCCGTCTCTGTCTGAACTCTCTCCCAACTTCGTCCTGCTCCTCCTCCTGCGCCCTCGCTCACAACTCTCCCTCCAATATCTGTCCTCACTCTCCCGCCGCCCCCATCTCTCCACTGTCTAACTCTCGTCTCTGCCCCCCCCCCCTCGATCTCCCCCCCCCCCCCCTCGATCTCCCCCCCCCCCTCGATCTCCCCTCCCTCCCTCCCTGCTCCGCTTTGCGCTTTATTCTCCACGTCTCCTATTTCTATTTTCGGCTTCTCCCCCCTCCTCCCCCTCCGTTTCCCCTATTTGATATCTCCTCTCTATCCACTTTCCTCTCCCTCCAACCTCCACTCTCCACTCGCTCTGCTCTGTCTCTAATCTCCGATCTCTCCTCTTTATCTCTCGCGCCTCTCGCGCCTCTCTCGCCGGTAACAAACACACGCGGTGACTGTGACGTAGCCACGAGGAGATGGCGATCGTGCTCCCTCCATTCACGCGCTCCTCTCCACTCCCCCCGTGCCCCTCTCTCCACTCTCGCCACTCTCCAGCCCCCCCCCCCCTCTCTCTCCACTCTTCTTTCACTCCACTCTGCCTTCCACTCTCTCCCCCCTCTCCCTTCCCCTCTCTCCCAGCTCACACGCGCGTCCACATCCGTCGACATGGAGATTCATCCGTGGTCTCCACATGGATACTTCGGGAGAAGTAGGGGGAGGGGGGGTTTGAAGACCTCAATCCCGCGACCCCATTACCCCGTGTGTACGACACAGACACAAATACACAAACACACAGACACAGACACACAGACACACAAAGATCTCCTGTACAACCTTGAACAGACTGATGGGGCGAGCGCTGTTAGCGAGTCGCACGTCACACAAGGGGGTGGGTTGCCAGCACCACGTCGGACCGCCTTTGTCTCCCTCGTGCTGATGTTTACTACACACCGCACCAGGTAGTCATTTGAGGCCGAGTCAACCCAGCGGAGGCCCAAGACGGGTTCAGATATTCGTCGCTGGTGTTGGTGGCTGTGAGCGGGAATCGAACTTTGCACGCCGAGTTCGTAGCGTAGCGCGCCAAGCACATTGCACGATCGCTGTCCACACCTCCCTCCCATCAGCAGCAGGCTCGTGTGTGCACACCCCTGGACACCCTTGCACACGCGTGCACACCCCTGGACACGCGTGTACACTAAAGTTGGTCTATGATTGCGTCTTGTGGGGTAAAGTGTGGGTGAAACTCCCATCTCGTCCAACACGTCTGATCAGCAAGAGGAGATCAAACGCCGCTTGAGTAGCAGTGGCGCGAGGGAGCCGTTGCAGGGCTGCGCCTGTGTCTGGTCGCGCGCGGGACCCCTCGCACAGGACGCGCGGTCTCAGCGGCTCCCAACGTTTGGAACCGGTACACGATAACACGAATCGGTTACCGGTTACGCAACGCGAATTATATCTAATTGTGTATACACGCACACTCGATAAAGGCTAGGGGTTTAATCTCAATGAGAGTGAGGGATGTGGAGGTCAGAGTGGGGAGTGGCAGGGAGGGGGGGGCAGGTCCCCCAAACCCCCCCCGCCCCTCCCCACCGCGTGAGCCCACGGGCTGAGTCCTCCGCAGAGGCACCGCACGCGGTGCGGGTCGAGCAGAGTCGGATTCCGTCGATGCAATCGTCCACTCCCTCTGCCTCCTCGTCAGTGGTGTCCGTCTCCTGCACTGGGAATGATTCGCATCGGTGACGAACTCCGTTCTGACTCGCACGGTCCGTTGCGTGACACGCCACAGTCTGCACTGGACTGCTCATCAAGAGCCGAGATCTCTCCACTGCTCGCCCGGGCACACGAGGAGCCGATGTCATCATCGCTCCATCTCCGCGGGGGGGGGGGGGGGACGTTGTCTCTGGGGCGAGTTCCCTCCTTGAGCTGCCACTCCGTGCCCGGTCTCGTCGCGTGTCCTGCCCGAGCCCACCGGGGCACGGGGGGCGGGGCACGGGGGGCACGGGGGGCGGGGGGCACGGGGGGCGGGGCTGCACCTCGAGGCCCTCGTGAGGGGGGGCCCCTCCTTGCGGGGTGGCCGCTGAGCTCGCGTCGCTCAGCGGCCACCGGAACTTTCTATCAGTCGTCTTTGAACGTCGATGCCAGAATCCATAACAGAGTTGTTGTTTTGGGGTTAGATCGCGTAAATATATAAATGTTGCGTCGTTAAACTCGCCACCACTCGACACAGCCAATGAGTCAGGTTTTTCACGCAAACAGAACATAACAATTCGTTACTAGCACAGTACTGACCGGCGTGTTGGAGGGCAGATCCGCAACATCAACAATCTGAGTTCGACGTGTCGCCAGCAAGTACAAGGAGCTTCATCAGGCGACAGCCACGTCGAATGTGGCTGTCGTGTTCAACTGATGCCAGAACCATTCGCCACTTTGCCACAGCAGCTAAAGCTATGAACACAAATGTTGTCTGTTCAAATAAATGAGTGTAGGGAGTCATTTATGTTTGATGAAATCACCTTGAGTCGAATCAATGAGTAAATCTTACATCGGTAAATAAATAAATGTTCGATTATTTAATTGTTGAGGCCCCTTCCTTCCGACGAGCCTTAGGCCCCTCGTACCATCACTCGGGCCCTGCCGACGCCCCGTGGCTCCAAACTAAGACCTCACCGCGCTGCCTTGAGAGCCACGCTGATGAGTCCTGGGGAGGGTGAAACCGATCTCCGGCTGTGTCTCCGTCTCCCTGCCGCCCGTTGTTGTGGACGGCCACGTGTTCTCCACTCTGGGAGTCGGTGTTCCCAATCGACAACGTGGCCACACGTTCAGTTCCTCGTGAGCTGGTGGTCTGGATAAGGCCGAGAGCTGTTGAACACGCAATGCTGCACACCTCGGTGGGTGCTATTGTTGAACTCCACAATCGGCAGGGCTAGACATACACTCGTTCGTGAAGCCTGCCGTCGCCGGGTAAAAGTGTTCAATACATATAATAATTCACCTGATGTGATATTTTACCATTTTCATCTACTATCAAACGCTAACAACGACCCTAATTTTTAGTAGTTTTCCGCAAAAAAACACAAACATTTACGACTAGATTCAACTCCTTATATTCAAATACGTAGCCATCGGGAAACGCTCTATTTAAAAGATTACGTTATTTTGTTTATTAGGAAGAACATCAATGAACGAACTTCGTACTCCGTGAAGGCAAGCTCCTATCGTTTACCATTTTAGAATAATTCAGATTCGAACATCATGAAATGTGGATTTTTTTTCGTTCAAAACCGCTTGAATCAGAAGCATCTTAAAAACAATAAAAAGATAGAATATTGTTTTTCGCTTTAATTTTATTTGCCGTAAAACGCTCCATCAAACTAAAAAATTCGTAGTCTTGAACGGTTTCTGAATGACGCCACGCACAAACATCAGTATGGGGCACTGCTCATCGAGATTTGGGGGCCTTAAAATAAAAATCTCGGATTTTCAGATGTTTCGTGTTTTTTGTGTCCTAAAAGCTACCCACGTACCAAATGTCAGCTTTCTACCTTGTCGGGAAGTACCCTCGATGTGTTTATACATACACACACATATACAGATCAAGGTCTTTATTTAAATATATTCGTAGTTATTTAATTATTATTATTAATTTACTTGTGGAAGATCCGACGTGGATGTATCCCCAGGTGGATATTCGTCTCGAGAGAGAGAGAGAGAGCAGTGGGCAATCCCCTTCGCCTCCACCCGACCGACACCCTCATCGCGAGCCTCACTCTGCTGATGAGACACTGCATGTGGAAACCGATGGAGAGTTGTGATCGTGTTGCACCTCGGCTGCTCCCAGGAGAGTGATGTGGATGGGAAGGAAGCGACTCGTGGGATCAGTTTGTGTGTTTCACGATGATCATCAGTATCTCCACGTGCTTGGTGGAGATATTACCCAACTGTTGACAGAATTACATCCAAAGGAGGGGACGCGTACCAGAGCACGGCCATCCGTGCGGAGACGGAGCGACGAATTCTGGAGCGAGATCGGTTTGTTGCTTCGCGGGAGCGCGATAGATGACGACGGCGTCGGGGGAGGGGCGGGAGCTTCATCCAGCAGTGGATAGACTCTGGCGCGAACACTCATTTCTCTAGAACTGATCTTTATGTTTCGTTTGTTGTCCTTCCCCCGCACCTCTAATTAGCACGTACGGTGCGAAAGAAGGTCAACATACATACAAGCCTGGCACGGCACACGCGGGGGTAGGTGTCCGGCACCTCGCCCACCCGCCTTTGTCTCCCCATTGGCGATGCTTACGCGTCGCGCCAGGTACTGTGGGAGCCGAACACAGATTAATGTCACCTGTCGCAGTTGAACCCGTCACGAGATCGCTTTACAAGCAATTTAACTAAATACTCCACCATTCAAACGATAACGCCTTTGTGTGCCGGCGTGTCATGGCCCAAACTTATAAAATATACACAAATAAACGAAGATAGATGTACAGGTGACGACTCGTACAACATTACGCGGTGTTCCTTCCCTCCTGACAACGGCTGAACATAGCGCGGTCATTCGTCCACGTCGGGTTTCTGTGCGCTCTAAAATCAAGTAAAGACACAGATCCCGCGAATAGCCTTAACAGACTGTTGGGGCAAGTGCTATTAAGCGGACACCTATGAAGGCTTAAAAATCACCTCATTTAGATATTAATAATATTAATAATCGTCATATTCATCAACGACTAAAGCGACGATCGGAGCGAGTGGAGAAGCCGCGTTCGTGCCGCGTGCTTCGCTCTCCGCTCCGGCCCCTGCGCTCGCAGCGCCAACAGCGATCTGCCTTCTTATTTATTTATTATTATTATTATTATTATCATCATCATACTATAGCAAGATAATATGCATTCTGAGATTTGTTTTTATATTCTCTCGGATTTAAAGAATATCTTGGCGAAACAATCACATTGATAATCATATAAATGTAAAAAAAATCGTCGCGATATTAAATGAGCCGTGGCCAGTATTCGCTACTTCCACCTCTTCACCGTCGCTACCGACAATATTCTTATTGTTGTTATAGTTAGACGTCTTCCCAACGTCTTCTTATGCCGTTTCAACTCCACTCAATGTTTATTTGTTACACAAACAAATCTCGTGTAGCCACTTACCCAGCCAGAGTTTCTGTGGCAACGGCCCGCAGCCACGATTCAACGATTAACTATTTTTATTTTACCAGGTAAGGCCCCCTGAGCTATACAGCTATTTTTCAGAAGCGACCTGGCAATCACAAATGACAGCTCAACGAAGTGGCCTATCACTTGGAAATGTAGAGCAGCAGCCAAATACTCTAAACGCACGTTTCTAAATGTGGAGGGGAAACCCGGAGGATCCAGAGAAAAATCCACGCGACCACGGAAAGAGAGACACGCAAACTCCAAATATACAGCAGCAGCAGGCGTCAGGGTCGGGATCGAACCCACGACCTCCTGTACACCAGGCGAGGTAGTTAACATCGTGTCGCCATTAACAACGTAGTGACTGTTGGGGTGGAGAGGAAGCCAAGCAGCAGCCAGCCACAGAGGTCGCAAACGGGTTTTGATTCCTTACCCGTACCCGGCCGTACCAGGGTCGCAAACGGGTACCCGTACCCGGCGGGTACGGGTACCCGTACCCTACTCGATACCCGGCCGGGTACGGGTAGCCGGGTATCGGGTAGGGTACGGGTATCGGGTACCCGGTTGCGACCGCTGGCCAGCCGGCACGCTCGAGGCCGTACGGCTCCCTGTTGGTGTCGACCTGCAGCGCTGCATTTTGAGAGCTCCAGCATCCCTCCAGGAAATCAGCGTCACCACAACGCGCACTCGCTCACAGACACCACCGCCACGGCGATATCGAGATGCACATTGTATACACAGTGTGTGTGTACAACAGCTACAATTTACACAGTGTGTGTGTACATACACACACGTTATAATTCATGTGTTCAATTATTTAACCTGGATAATCCCTCGAGATGAAACAGCTGCGTTCGCGACTGTGTACGTCTGTCCTGAATCGTGACAATCCCCGTTTCTGTCGCCTCGTCTCAACCTCCCGACCGACCGACAGAGCGAGCCACCACCCAGCGGCGGTTTCCTCGCAGTCATTCGATTCGCACTTTCGCCGTTACTCTGGCCGAGACTCACGTTCGTTAAAACAACGTCTGTAGGACGCGGTAGTGAGTGAGACCCGGAGTGACAGTGGGAGAGAGTGAGACCCAGAGTGAAGACGGGAGTCAGCGGGGAGGGGAGTCAGGGGGAGCTTGAGGGAGTGAGATTATGATCAACACATTAATACATCTTCTTCCGTATGGCTGCTGATGTAGATGCAGAGTAACAGCTACAATCACATCGAGGTGGTCAAGCCGTGTGAGGATTAGTCGTGTATCATCGCTGTGATGTCTCCTTTGTAGTTGTGGATCGGCCTGTTGCGCCGTGATACGCGTACCCGTCTGTTCTGGATGACCAGTCGCACGCCACTGGAGAGTCGTGAATGTTCCATTTGTGCCTCGTCAAGTGCATCTGCTGCCGTGGTTCGTGCAGCGTATGGCGGTGCTCGGGTGGGCCGTGAGCTTCGTGGCAGATCAAACCCAGGGGGGGTGTTCTTCTCTAAACGAATGAGCGAGCGAGACTCGGAGTGACGGGGACGACCGTGGGAGGGTGAGAGTAGTGGGGGGGGGGGGCTGTCTGGTCTCGGGTTGCCGCCGTGTTTGTTTGTTTGTGGTTGGAGTCGGGGTGAGGAGCGGCGGCCGTTAATGGGGAGACAAACAACGACGGCACAAAGCGGCGCAGAGACGCGGCCCGGCGGCCACAACACGAGGCTGGCGCCACCGCGGGATCGGGGCGGAGGGGGGGGCCACCACGGCCTCTCCATCGCGGACCGGGACCGGGCAGAGGCGCGGCCCCTGCAACTGCTGCTGGCGGAAGCGGCTTCCGCCACCACGGGGAGCTGCTGGTCATCCGACACAGAGGGTCCTTGCCAATCGGTGGACATCTGGCAAAGCGTCACTCTGATGATGGGAGACTTACGGGCGAAACCGGTAGAGAGTTTTGCTTGCTTTGAACCGATGCGGCTGCACGAAATATGTTTCTCTCAGAAGGCTGTGTTGTGGCTGACGGGATGTGTAAAAAGAGTGAATTGCTGTTCCATGGTGCGGGACGGCTGTTGGAAGAGTCGCGTAGGCAAGCGCACTGTGTTTGCTCGGCTCTTCTGTGTCCACTCTTTGCCACCATAGTTCCAGCTACCACGCGCAGGGAGATGGAATCGAACCGGTGAGTTCTGAATCGCCAGTCCAGCACAGTGGCAGCTGGCGCCCGCAGTGATGGACACTGCCGTGCAAGTGGAGCCAGAAGCAAGCAGGGCGCATTTCCGCCTCTGCGCGTGTATATTAGTAGCCTCGCCTGAGTCCACTCGGCCCCTGTTTGTCTTTCCGGACCAGCAGTAGCAGCAAGCGAAACTCTGGGCCAGTTCCACCCTTCGGTGTCTCGTCGACGGGGCCAGGCGGTTACCCGAACGCTTAAAGACATTGGCGGTTCCGTGCTCGGGGGTGGAAATGTCCCGAGGTGGAACCACCCCGCGCTGAGAAGCTTCCTCCAGGCGAGATGGAGGAAGCTGTTGGCTCACTCCCGCCGACGGTATAGGACAGGAGGCTCCGTGCTCACCATGAGGCCCCGTTCACCGCCCATGCGAACCCACGTGACGCCACTCCGGAGCTCCGCGAGGCCTCGTCCGCCGTTGTGAATCAACGCGCAGGGCCACGCGACTTGGCCCGAGTGAACCACCGCAGCCGGCGAAGTTTAACACGGCGGGGGGGGGGGGGTGCCAGCGAACGAGCCCACAACTCCTCCTTCACGTGCCCCTCTCTTCACATCTAAAGCACATGTTTTACACCGTCCATCAGCCGCACGGCCTGTCTTATATGCGAGTGCGTGAAGACCAGGTCTGTCGGGTTCGACTCCAAACTCCGCAGCACAACCCCGAGTCGCCGCGCGCGTCGCGAGGCAGATGAGAAACAAGTCTCTCGGCGTTCACGCACCTGTCCCTCGACAGAAGCAACCGGCGGCGTCTTGTCTGATGCTGCTCCACTTCTCCAGCTAGCCAGCATGAACCACGAGACGGGCGCGCATCGCGGATGGGATTTGAAAGTGGTGGGGAATCACGCTAACCAGTGCGCCACCGCTCCTCACGTACACACGCACACACAATGGTACACGTGCACTATCCACACACACAGGCAGGCTACGCCTGCTGTTGAAGCAGGTGCCGTGAGTTAGCGAGCGCCTATTAAGACCAGAGGGCACCATAGCACCGCCCCCGGTATCGTACCAGACACTCTATTGAGGGCGAGTAGACCTATGGGAAACCCAGGACCGGTTCAAATATATCCCAACCTTGGTAGCCGAGAGCGAGAATCCAGCTGGAGTCGCCGGGTTGGTAGCGGCAGCGCGCTAACCACTGCGCCACCGCTCCCCCCAACACACAAGAGACAAAGATCCCCCTGAAGCCGGCGGGTGGTGGGGTAAAGTGCTCTCGGTGAGCAAGGCCAGCACGAGGGGGTGGTGTGGCTAGCACCATGCCGCAACCACCTTTGTATCTCCAGTGCTGACGTTTAACACATGGCACACTATACTCATTTAAGGCTGAGTAGAGCTAGGGGGGGCCAATGATACCCATACACACACGCGCGTACACACACACACACACCCACGCGTACACACACACACTTACACACACGTAAACACACACACGTAAACACACACACCCACGCGTACACACGCACACACGCACGCGCACACGCGCAGGGAGGGGACGGAGTCTGTGCGGCGCTCTGGGCTCAGACAGGCGAGGGAGACGGGGAGACGGCAGGGGAGACGGGAATGCGATAGAGAAATCCAGTAGCAGCCGCGCGGAGAGTGTTACCTTACACCCCCTCCCCTCGCCCCCCACATCCACAACACTCGCCTCCCTCCGTCGCCCCCCCCAATCAGCCCTGACCCCGACTCGGGATCCGCACCCTCGCGGTCAGCCTCGCCCCAGGCACGGAGCCCGCGCGCTGCTGCTCCAGCCGCGCTCAGACCCGGGTCGCCAGACCTTGGGTGCTGACCCCTACTCTCGCCACTAACCCTACAGCCCTAGCCCCTAACCCCATAGATCTAGCCCCTAACCCTACAGCCCTAGCCCCTAACCCGATAGCTCTAGCCCCTAACCCTACAACCCTAGCCTCTACAGCCCTAGCCCCTAACCCCATAGATCTAGCCCCTAACCCTACAGCCCTAGCCCCTAACCCTACAGCCCTAGCCCCTAACCCCATAGCCCTAGCCCCTAACCCCATAGCCCTAGCCCCTAACCCCATAGCCCTAGCCCCTAACCCTACAACCCTAGCCTCTACAGCCCTAGCCCCTAACCCCATAGATCTAGCCCCTAACCCTACAGCCCTAGCCCCTAACCCCATAGACCTAGCCCCTAACCCCATAGATCTAGCCCCTAACCCTACAACCCTAGTCTCTACAGCCCTAGCCCCTAACCCCATAGATCTAGCCCCTAACCCTACAGCCCTAGCCCCTAACCCTACAGCCCTAGCCCCTAACCCCATAGTCCTAGCCCCTAACCCGATAGCTCTAGCCCCTAACCCCATAGCCCTAGCCCCTAACCCCATAGATCTAGCCCCAACCCCATAGCCCTAGCCCCTAACCCGATAGCTCTAGCCCCTAACCCCATAGCCCTAGCCCCTAACCCTACAGCCCTAGCCCCTAACCCCATAGCCCTAGCCCCAGCCCAGAACCCTACAGCCCTAGCCCCTAACCCGATAGCCCTAGCCCCTAACCCCATAGCCCTAGCCCCTAACCCCATAGCCCTAGCCCCTAACCCCATAGCCCTAGCCCCTAACCCCATAGCCCTAGCCCCAGCCCAGAACCCTACAGCCCTAGCCCCTAACCCTACAGCCCTAGCCCTACAGCCCTAGCCCCTAACCCTATAGCCCTAGCCCCTAACCCTACAGCCCTAGCCCCTAACCCCACAGCCCTAGCCCCTAACCCCATAGATCTAGCCCCTAACCCCACAGCCCTAGCCCCTAACCCGATAGCTCTAGCCCCTAACCCTACAACCCTAGCCCCTACAGCCCTAGCCCCTAACCCTACAGCCCTAGCCCCTAACCCCATAGCCCTAGCCCCTAACCCCATAGCCCTAGCCCCAGCCCAGAACCCTACAGCCCTAGCCCCTAACCCTACAGCCCTAGCCCTACAGCCCTAGCCCCTAACCCTATAGCCCTAGCCCCTAACCCTACAGCCCTAGCCCCTAACCCCATAGATCTAGCCCCTAACCCTACAGCCCTAGCCCCTAACCCGATAGCTCTAGCCCCTAACCCTACAACCCTAGCCCCTACAGCCCTAGCCCCTAACCCTACAGCCCTAGCCCCTAACCCCATAGCCCTAGCCCCTAACCCCATAGCCCTAGCCCCAGCCCAGAACCCTACATCCCTAGCCCCTAACCCTACAGCCCTAGCCCTACAGCCCTAGCCCCTAACCCTATAGCCCTAGCCCCTAACCCTATAGCCCTAGCCCCTAACCCTACAGCTCTAGCCCCTACAGCCCTAGCCCCTAACCCTATAGCTCTAGCCCCTAGCCCTATAGCTCTAGCCCCTAACCCTATAGCTCTAGCCCCGAACCCTACAGCCCTAGCCCCTAACCCTATAGCCCTAGCCCCTAACATTATAGATCTAGCCCCGAACCCTATAGCTCTAGCCCCTAACCCCATAGCTCTAGCCCCGAACCCTATAGCTCTAGTCCCTAACCCCATAGCTCTAGCCCCGAACCCTACAGCCCTAGCCCCTAACCCTATAGCCCTAGTCCCGAACCCTATAGCTCTAGCCCCTAACCCTATAGCCCTAGCCCCTAACCCTATAGCTCTAGCCCCTAACCCTATCCCAACCTATACTTCTATCCCGTAACCCTAGCCCTAACTCTAACCCTAACCCTAGCCCTCACCTTACCCCCAAATGTAGCTCCCAACCCTTAGCCCTTAACCCCAGCCCCAACCTCTGTCCATCACCCTACCGCGAGCCCCAACCCCTACCCCTAACCCCGAGCCCCTATCCCATTCCCCAACCCCACTCCTACCGCGAGCCCCTACCCCTTACTCCAACCTCGCCCCTATCCCAACCACCCCGACTCCCCACGACCGCTACCCCCCATCGGACGAGGGGTCCGATGGGGCTGAGCGCGTGCTCGGTAAGGGGATCGCGGGGGGGGGGGGGGGGGTCCGCAGTGAGCGGTGGGGGAGCGCGATTTGAGTTGCGTGAGTGGAGGGGGGCAGGGTGGAGGGGGGGGCAGCCCAACGTTAGTGTAGGGGGAGATGGGGGCAGAGGGAATGTAGGGGGCGGGGCTGGAAGTCGTGGTGGGGTGAGGGGTGGGGCGGGGGGGTGAGGGCTGGGGGGTGAGGGCTGGGGGGCGAGGGCTGGGGGGAGGGGCTGGAAGTCGGGGTGGGGTGAGGGGTGGGGTGGGGGGGTGAGGGCTGGGGGGCGAGGGGTGGGGGCCGAGGGGTGGGGAGCGAGGGCTGGGGGGTGAGGGCTGGGGGGCGGGGGCTGGGGGGTGAGGGGTGGGGGGTGGGGGTGAGGGCTGGGGGGTGAGGGGTGGGGGGGTGAGGGGTGAGGGCTGGGGGGCAGGGGCTGGGGGGGAGGGGTGGGGGGGGTGAGGGGTGGGGGTGAGGGCTGGAGGGTGAGAGGTGGGGGGTGAGGGGTGAGGGCTGGGGGGCGGGGGCTGGGGGGTGAGGGGTGGGGGGTGGGGGGTGAGGGGTGGGGGGTGAGGGGTGGGGGCTGGGGGGGCTGTCCGAGTTTTGATTTTTCCGTTGGAGGAGCTCACAGGAAGCCACGCGGCGCGTGTCGAGAAAGCCGTTAGGAGGGACGAGGGGAGGGGGAGCGGGCGAGGGGGAGCACTCTCACACACACGCACTCACACACTCACACACACGCACTCACACACTCACACTCACACACTCACTCACACACACACACGCTATCACACACACACACTCACACACTCACTCACACACACACACGCTATCACTCACACACACACACACGCTCTCACACACTCACACACTCACACACACGCTATCACTCACACACACACACACACGCACTCACACACACGCACTCACACACTCACACACTCACTCACACACACACACGCTATCACACACACACACTCACGCTCTCACACACACACGAACACACGCACTCACACACACACACACGCACTCGCACTCACACACACGCACTCGCACTCAACTTGACGATCTCATTCACAGACACTCACGCGCACTCTCACGCGCACGGGACCACGATATCGTTCACACTCACGCACGAATCTAAACCCGCCTTCGTAAACTCATTCACTCGCACTCCCATTCACGCATTCACTCGCACGGTCACTCACTCGTTCATTCACTCACTCACACCAGCGCCGATACACTCAGGCCCACCCTCACGAGCACACTCACTCACCCGCAAACAATGTGACCCAAGCACACCTGAATAGACTCCATTTACTCATTCAACCACACACATTTATACTTACTCACCCACTTTCTCTCTCACTCGCTCTTCTCAACCATTCACTCACCAACTCCACCCACCATTCACTCACCAACTCAATCACTCAGCTCCTCACCCACCCACTCACCAACTCCACCCACCATTCACTCACCAACTCAATCACTCAGCTCCTCACCCACCCACTCACCAACTCCACCCACCATTCACTCACCAACTCAATCACTCACCTCCTCACCCACCCACTCACCAACTCCACCCACCACTCACTCACCAACTCAATCACTCACCTCCTCACCCACCCACTCACCAACTCCACCCACCATTCACTCACCAACTCAATCACTCACCTCCTCACCCACCCACTCACCAACTCCACCCATCACTCACTCACCAACTCAATCACTCAGCTCCTCACCCACCCACTCACCAACTCCACCCACCATTCACTCACCAACTCAATCACTCACCTCCTCACCCACCCACTCACCAACTCCACCCACCACTCACTCACCAACTCAATCACTCACCTCCTCACCCACCCACTCACCAACTCCACCCACCATTCACTCACCAACTCAATCACTCACCTCCTCACCCACCCACTCACCAACTCCACCCATCACTCACTCACCAACTCAATCACTCACCTCCTCACCCACCCACTCACCAACTCCACCCACCATTCACTCACCAACTCAATCACTCAACTCCTCACCCACCCACTCGCCTCGCTGCACGCCATCAAGACTCTCTGCTCTCCCCTCGCTCTCCCCTTGCTCTCTCCACGCTCTCTTATCACCTCCTCTCTCCTTCACTTCGTCGCTCATCCGCTCATCCTCGCTTCCGCCGAGGCCGCTTACAAACCGGAACGGATCCGAATCCGGACCTGGATTGGAATTCTTGTCCGGTCCAATCTGGCTCGGATGTATTCCAATCTCGGTATGTCTGGGTCGGATCTGTTCCAATCTGGCTCGGGTCTGGATCTGGGTCGGGTCTGGCTCGGGTCGCGTGTTCCACTGTTTCACTCTCGGCCTCGTCGTGGGCCAAGATTTTCCGAGCACGACCAGGAGTCTAACCAATATATTTGGTTCGTGCAGAGGGTGATGGGGGAGCGTGGGGGAGGGGGAGGAGGGGGAGATGGAGGGTTGAGAGTGGGGGGCGGTGGAGGGGGGAGCGGTGGCTATTTTAATGCAACAGTCGTGGTGCGTCTTACACGCTGGGACGAGTGCGCGTGTGTTTAGCCAGAGCTGTACAACTTTGGAGTCGGTGTCGTTCGAGACGAGGCTCGCGACGAGAGAGAGAGAGAAGGCCGCGGGGGCGAAACGGCGATTTAAAAAAAAAGTATTGTCGGTGTCTACAAACAAATTAATTATTAGTATTCAGCAGCAGCAGCAGCAGCCTTGGTCAGTCCACTGCTGGATGAAGGCGTCCCTCGGCCGCCCGCCGTCACCAGTCTCGAGCGTGCGCCGTCGCGATCCGCTCCTTCCCGGCCTCTCTCCTCGCCACGGGCTGCTCTCGTTTTTATAGATACAACGATACATTACTATTGTTGTTATTGTACTTGCTCTACAAAATATACCGTGCGTTTATCTGCTAAGCAAGACAGTATACACACAAAGCCCCCCCCCCCTCCCGTACAGCCTTAATAGACTGCTGGGGCAAGTGCTGTTAGCGAGTAGCACCTGTCAAGGCCAACACGGCACGGCACACGAGGGGGTGGGTGGCCAGCACCGCGCACGGCCGCCTTTGTCTCCCTAGTGGCGATGTTCACACATCGCACCAGGTACTCATTTGAGGCTGAGTCGACTTAAGAGAGGCCCAGAGAATTGTTGGTGACCGTGAGCGGGAATCGAACTCTGGGCGCCGGGCTCGCAGCGCAGCCACGCGTGGTTTGTACAAATATATGGTCTATTTATTATATCGTGTGTATATACATATATTCAGTCATAAGAGGTGCTGTGGGTTAGATCGCGTGAATATATAAATGTGTCGTTCAACCCGCCACCACCCGACACAGCCAAGTGGTAAGGGGTTTGTCACGTGAACAGAATGTGCCGATTCGTCACTGGCCCAGCACGAACCGGTGTGTTGGAGAGCGAATCCACAACATTGACAATCTTGAGCACGACGCTTCGCCAGCAATTAATTACAACCAGCATCATCAGGCGGCAGCCAGATTTGTGCAGTATATGTATAGTAAAAATACAGTATACAGAGTATGTGTATAGTATAAATACAGTATACAGAGTATGTGTATAGTATAAATACTATATATACAGTATGTGTATCGTATAAATACGGTATGTACGGTATGTGTATAGTATAAATACAGTATATACAGTATGTGTATAGAATATATACAGTATGTGTATAGTATAAATACAGTATATACAGTATGTATGCCTCAATCTCTCAGTTACGGCCTCCATGCTGACTCTAGAGAGAGCAGCAGTCACGGAGAAGGCATCTCGGCCGATTAATCCCTCTCAACGGGGACCTCTGAGCCGACCCCCACAGACCCCCGTGCTGCAGTCGGACAGCGACCGGCCCGTGGCACGACGCGGGGCGCATGGCGAGACAGGCCTTCACTCATCCAGCAGTGGATTGATGAAGACCTGTAAATATTAATTACGCAGTTGTTTTCACGAACGAACGGCGTTCACGCAGGGCATGGCGCGGTCTCTATTACATTCAAAATTCAATGCACATGTGATCGCTTTTAAATGCAATTGTTTAAATTCTATTGAGGGCTCGTTTAACTTAAACATTCAAACAAAACCACACGTGTTGAGTTTATATTTTAATAATTCACGCATGCCCCGCGTCTAAGTATAATTGCACACACACACAAAGACCCCCCCAGGTAGCCTTTAACAGACTGTTGCGGCAAGGGCTGTTAGCGAGTATCGTATGAACGTTGGCAACGGCACATGAGGGAGTGGAGAGGCCAACACCACACCCGGACGCCTTTGTCTCCCCAGCAATGCTGCTTTAGACACACCCCGCCAGACACACATTGTGTGACGGCTGAGTCGATCTCCCAGGCCCGGGTGAGATATTCGTCACCGCAGTCGCGGGCTGGTTGAGCGCAGCGCGCTAACCGCTGTGCCACCGCTCCACGCTGTGGACAGGCGGCAGACAACTGAGCACGGCGGAGCAGCAGGGAAGTCGCTTTCTATCGGCTGCAGCGTCACACTCCGCGCGAGGCGAATTACTCGGTTCACTGGCGTCGCGCTCGTTGTTCCGCTGTTCGTCGCGAGGATTAAGGCGACGCGCGCGTGAACGGAACTCTCCGAGCAGGAAGGGCGCGTGGCTGGCGGCGTGTGTCGAGCAATATTTGTTTTGTACGCGGAGAGATACAAAATTCCGGCAGGAGGTGCCGTGTCTGCTCGTTCCTTCTGTTACCCTCGGGACGCGAATCCCGATACCTGCACTGCAGCCTGTACTGGGATCTGTACTGGGATTTATACAAACGCCTGTCTGCACGCTGTACGAATAACCTGTGCAGCACTATTCGTAGTTTCCTGATGCCTGTGCTGGTACTTGCACTTGCCATCTGTAGCGATACCTGTAGAGTCACGCGGCACAAACTCCCGCCTGATAACCCCTGTCTAGACTCCTGTCTAGACTCCTGTCTAGACTCCTGTCTAGACTCCTGTCTAGACTCCTGTCTAGACTCCTGTCTAGACTCCTGTCCAGACTCCTGTCTAGACTCCAGTCTAGACTCCTGTCCAGACTCCGCTCCGCGATGTCTCTGTGACTCTTGCTCCACTCGGTTCATGTCACCACCACCACCACCATCAGCAGCAGCAGCAGCATCGGCCGCAGGAGCAGCAACCCGCCACGATGTCTCCACCGCTGGTTGACATTCTCCCTCCCCGTTATTCAGTTTACGCGGCCATTTGATTCACGGTGCATGTCTGACCGGGAGGATTTATTCCCTGCGGTCAAATCATTCGAACCGGCGTCGAGCCATCGATGCTCACCTCCTGTCCACAGCCCTGCTGCAGAGACAGTCGTGGAAATTCCACGTTCCTATGACGAGTGGACGCGGATCTATCCAGAGAACAACGGCTGCCAACTTCGCCAGCAGAGCCGCAGAGAGGGAGCAGAGCGAGAAAGGCGCTTCAGCCCCTCGAGCCGGGTCGCCATTGGCGGGAAATCACAAAGGAAGCTACACGCCCAGTGGTAGTCACTTTATCGACCACGCCAGGGAAGCAAGGGGGGATGATGATGGGCCGAGTCAACCGTTCCACCCCAACCGGGGCTCGAACTCGCGGCCCCCGATCGCTGCGCGCAGCCGGAGCCGCCTCGACGATTATCCGTCGAGTGCTGAGGCCCATCTCCTCTCCATGGTAAATACAGAACAGATTTATATCGTAGCGAACATGTACCTTGTTATTGCTTTACAAATTGTTAAATGGTGGTATTCTATGACGTTTGTAGACAATTTAATTGGGGTGATGTTATGGCCCGGAGCGATCGTAGCGGCGGCAACGGCCGAATGCCCGACACTGCACCACCATCACCACCATCACCACCACAATTACCACCATCACCACCACCACCCTCACCACCGTGACCACCGTCACCACCGTCACCACCGTCACCACCGTCACCACCACCATCACCACCACCATCACCACCATCACCACCATCACCACCACCATCACCACCATCACCACAATCACCACCACCACCATCACCACCATCACCACCACCATCACCACCATCACCACCACCATCACCACCACCATCACCACCACCATCACCACCACCATCACCACCACCATCACCACCATCACCACCATCACCACCATCACCACCACCACCACCACCACCACAGAGCTACTCCTCGCACGGCACTGAACTCACGACGCGACCCCCACACTCAGTGTGAGCATTGCACCACCACCACCGTCATCACCAGTAGCCGTGGTTTATCCACTGCTGGATGGAGGCCTCCTCTCTGCACCTGGCCCCCGCCACCACTCACAACCCTGCGACGTGACGATCCGCCCAGCCGCTGCCATTCCACCGCTCCATCTCCCCCTCGGTGGTCACGTGCCAGCTTAGACCCGACAGCGACATGTGTCGCCTTATTCTAGAACGTGATGTCGTATTCACGGGATTGCTATAAACACGCACATTCCGGAGAAGCACTAAGACCGCTCTAAACAGCACCGGGACGCCGGCGCGGACGAGGCGACACCGATCGAGGCCCAGCGATGTCCCAGACGGGCTCCAGAGTTGGCGTCTGGCGCCAGTTCAGCACCGCCCCGAGTCGCGACTGCGCTGCTGCATGGAGGAGCGCGTCCGAGAGAGGATGACCACCGCGGAGATGGAGCGAAGATTAAATCAGCTCCTCGTGTGTCGGGCAGCTGCGGGACGGATCGTTACATCGCGGGATCGTACGAGGTGGTGGCTCGGAGAGGCGTTCATCCAGCAGTGGATTGAGCACGGCTGATGACGCTGACGTGCACGACGCTGACGTGCATGACGCCTAAACACACATCGAGGCATATCGACTCAGAGACACACTCCACAGCGGGGCGCGGTGTCAATGCGGCTGTTTAAGATCTGGCTACAAAAACAACGATCCCCCGAGTCGGCTTCAATCGGCCCTTGGGGCTGTGAGCGAGCCGCGCCAATGGAAGCCGGCACTGTGGCGCATCTGTGCAGGGGTGGCGTGGCTGGCAACACGCCGGGCCGCCTTTGTCTCCCCGGTGCCGATGTTTGCACACCGCACCAGCTCCTCATTTAAGACTCGGTCAAACAAGGAAAAGTCAAAGACAAATATAGAGATCTCCCGTTTAGCCTTAATATACAGCTGGGTCAAGTGCTTGCACACAAACACACGCGCGCGCCTACCAAATAGTACAACGCACGCTCAACTATACTGGATGTACGCTGCGGTGGCGAGCTGCTACTACCTCGCCCGGTGCACCCTGCCGATGCCGGCTGTCTGTTTGGGGTTTGCGTGCCTCTCCCCATCTCCCGGCGGCCACGCGGAGTGGTCTCCGTGGCCCCCGCTTCTCCTCCCTCCACGTGTCAACTCCACGTGCTCCCCAGGCTGTCTGGCAGCTGTGGATGTCCACGCGCCGAGACACTTCGCTGGGCTGTCGTTTCCGACCAGGTCGCTTCTGAGAAAGAGCGACATCGCTCGGTGGGCCTTAGCTGCTCAAATAAAACGTAGTTTAATATCGAATCGTTTATTATAAGACGTACTCCCCACCTCCCCCCAACACTTTTGGCGTGAACATCCGTGGTGGGGTCGAGGGGGCGAGTGCGCGTGGTGTTTGACCGCACGAGAACGCGGCAACGAATCTGGGCCCCAGCGTGGGCCGTGGAGGTGCCGCGGCTGCCGTGGGGGGGGGGGGGGAGCGGGGCTCTCGCTCGGAGCGAGTGGGGCATCTGCACGTGGATCACCCTGCTGGCGCTCTTTACCGGCTTTGCCGTCACACTCTTCTAAACACAAACCCGACACTCGAAAGTTGTTCTTGCGAACTATTTTTTTTGTTCTACATCACCGATGCCGAGGACAAGCATCGCAAAAAGCAGCCCCGCATTCGAAAGCCAAGCGGTCAGCAACAAGCAGCGCTGTTAAAGTTGTCAGCGAGAGAATTGAGCGAGGTCGTTTGTTGGAAGAGGTTTGGCGGAAAAGTGACGACGACGATGTAAGAGGGGAAATGCGGGGAGAGGCGGCAAGATGGGGGGAGATGCGGAGAGGCGAGGGGAGAGGCGGGGGGGGGGGGTGTTGGGGTCGTCGCTCTGTCGGACCTGCGGATGCGGTGGCCTCGGCCACAAGCGAAGGCCGACGTTTCACCCCCTCCCCTCGTGCGTGCCACGGCGGCGTTGTTCACAGGGGGCGACTCGTCAGGAACTTGCCCCAACACTCGGTTAGAGGCTCCACGGGGATCGTCTTGGGGAGCGGTGGCGCAATGGTTAGCGCCCTGCCTTACGAACCCGAGCACCCGAGTTATACTCCCGCTCACGGCCAACACCAGTAACGATGATGAAATGAACCCGTCCTGGGCCTCCCGTAGGTCGATTTAGCCTCAAATGAAAACGAATTCCTTTAGAACTGCGTTTTGTGTTTAGCTGTCCTTCCCCCGCACCTCCGATGAGTGCGATTGGCTAGGTACGGTGCGAAAGAAGTTCA
Organism: Lampetra planeri; assembly: GCF_965212315.1. Classification (NCBI taxonomy): domain Eukaryota; kingdom Metazoa; phylum Chordata; class Hyperoartia; order Petromyzontiformes; family Petromyzontidae; genus Lampetra; species Lampetra planeri. The sequence continues at coordinate 318,122 of NC_136110.1, read as the reverse complement.
ACAATACATACCTTTCAGTACCCGGTGCAACGTGTAAGCATCGTCACTCTGGAGACAAAGGCGGCCGGGCTTGGTGCTGGCCACCCACCCCCTCGTGTGCCGTTCCGGCCTTCATCGGTGCTGCTCGCTAACAGCACTTGCCCCAATAGTTTGTGAAGGCTATACGAGGGATCTTTGTCTTTGTGTATAACTTACACACCCTCACACGCTACGTAGTGAACTATTCATTACTGTATATATATATAAATGCTGTATTATGTATTGCCGTGAACACACGTGACATGTTGTGTATTATTCACAATTGTAGCATTATCTATTAAAATTGTGATGGCATGGACTATATATTATCAAAATGTTGTCGAATGCCATTGCAATATTTAGTATTCTACATAAATATAATGTTATGAATTGTACAAAATGTTCACGTTGTGTATAACAATTGTAATATAAAGTATAATATTGTATTGTACTAATTATCATGCTTATGTGTTTACAACCATTGTCACCTTCACTATCTCCTCCAACATCATCCGAGCTTTCATCATCATCACCATTGTCTATCCACTGCTGGATTCAAGGCCGTTGCCATGGAGTCAACATTGGGGGGGGGGGGGGATCTTCAAAGGGTTCTGGGGGTCCCAACATAGAAAAATATCTAAATTTGAAAACTAATTTTCTGCCTAAAATATTAAAAAAATTAACTAATGTCTAAGAGCGTATTGTATTACATTGCTCTGTTTTTACTTGTTTTAACATTTCTTGTTTCATTGCATGTAATGACAGAGATTATGGATTAATAAAGTACAACCATAACCACAATCATATGAACATAAATCTATGCATTGATTTATATGAAGACAAGTCCAGATATTGTGGCCAAGGTTTAGCAAATTGTTGTTTTTATTTACATAGCATAGCAATTGTTTTTTATAGCAATATATTGGGGGGGACATTTTGAGCATATTTGAATATTGGGGGGGATGTGTCCCATACTCTTATGTTTTTTTGGTAAAGTCACGTCGGTAAAAAATAAAATTAAAATTAATAAAAGTAAAATTTAAAAAAATGTGTCCCCCCCCAATATGTATTATAATTACGGCCTTGGCTGGATTAATGCCTCCCAATGACAATGAGTTGTACATCAAATGAGCCGCGGCGTTTTGATCAGCTCGAATTGCGACACGAGAGGCGCTGACGATCAGTGCCGGTGGCACAACCATCGCCACCACCATCGCCACCACCACCATCGCCACCACCACCACCACCATCGCCACCACCACCACCACCATCACCGCCATCGCCACCACCACCATCGCCACCACCACCACCACCACCATCGCCACCATCACCATCGCCACCACCACCACCATTGCCACCACCACCACCACCATCACCGCCATCGCCACCACCACCATCGCCACCACCACCACCATCGCCACCATCACCACCACCACCACCATCGCCATCGCCGCCACCACCACCATCGCCACCACCACCACCACCATCGCCACCACCACCACCACCATCGCCACCACCACCATCGCCACCACCACCACCACCGTCCCACTCCGCCCACGTCCAAGGAGACCCCGTGGCGACGTTGCGCAGGAGTCGGGCACGGCGCCGCGTCCGCGTCACGGGTCCCCACGTTTGTACAAATTTTTAACAACGAAAAATTACGTCGCGACTGAATCACGCAATCGGGATTACGCACACACACACACACAGCACACACACAGCACACAGTACACACACAGCACACACACACAGTACACACACAGAACACACACACACAGCACACAGTACACACACACAGCACACAGTACACACACAGCACACACAGCACACACACACACACACAGCACACAGTACACACACAGCACACACACACACACAGCACACACACACACACAGCACACAGTACACACACAGCACACACACACAGCACACACACAGCACACACACACAGCACACACACACACAGCACACACACACACAGCACACACACACAGCACACAGTACACACACAGCACACACACACAGCACACACACACACACAGCACACACACACACACAGCACACACACACACAGCACACACACACACAGCACACAGCACACACACACACAGCGCACACACACAGCGCACACACACAGCGCACACACACAGCGCACACACACACAGCACACACACACAGCACACACACACAGCACACACACACAGCACACACACACAGCACACACACACAGCACACACACACAGCACACACACACAGCACACACACACAGCACACACACACAGCACACACACACAGCACACACACACAGCACACACACACAGCACACACACACAGCACACACACACAGCACACACACACAGCACACACACACAGCACACACACACAGCACACACACACAGCACACACACACAGCACACACACACAGACACACAGCACACACACACACAGCACACACACACAGCACACACACAGCACACACACACAGCACACACACACACAGCACACACACACAGCACACACACACAGCACACACACACAGCACACACACACAGCACACACACACAGCACACAGTACACACACAGCACACAGTACACACAGCACACACAGCACACAGTACACACACAGCACACACAGCACACAGTACACACACAGCACACAGTACACACAGCACACACACACAGCACACACAGCACACAGAACACACACAGCACACACACACACAGCACACAGTACACACACAAAACACAGTACACACAGCACACAGCACACAGCACACACACACAGCACACACACAGCACACAGTACACACACAGCACACAGCACACACACACAGCACACAGCACACAGTACACACACAGCACACACACACAGCACACACACAGCACGCACACAGCACACAGCGCACACACAGCACACACACACAGCACACACACACACAGCACACACACACACAGCACACACACACAGCACACACACACACACAGCACACACAGCACACAGCGCACACACACAGCACACACACCGCACATACAGCAGCACAGGCTGTGCCTCGCGTGAAACCCAGCGGCGCCTTCCTGCGCTCTGGGGACGATCACGCCCGGAGCAGATACACTCAAGTGTTCCTAATTATTATCAAATATCACGACTCGGTAACGGTTGTCGCGATATGAGCTGCCACGCCTGTGTAATTGCGTGCGGCGTTGCTTGTGCTGTTGAGATGAGCTCCCTGGCCGCACGAGGAGGAGGTGGCGGTGGAGAGGTTGTCCGCTGTTTCACGTGCACTCTGTGCCCGACCACTCCAACCCGACACTCGGAAAGCGAGGTTTGGATATCGCTGCTTCGTGGTCATCGGCCCATCGGCCCGGAACCCACCCACCCACCTACTCACCTACCCACCCACTCACCCACTTCCCACTCACTCACCTACCCACCCACTCACTCACCTACCCACCCACTCACTCACCTACCCACTCACTCACCTACCCACCCACTCACCCACCTACCCACCCACTCACCCACTTCCCACTCACTCACCTACCCACCCACTCACTCACCTACCCACCGACTCACTCACCCACTCAGCGGCCCATCGGCCCGGAACTCACCTACCCACCGACTCACTCACCTACCCACCGACTCACTCACCTACCCACCGACTCACTCACCTACCCACCGACTCACTCACCTACCCACCGACTCACTCACCTACCCACCGACTCACTCACCTACCCACCGACTCACTCACACACTCAGCGGCCCATTGGCCTGGAACTCACTCCCGCTGCACGACGTTCGAGACTCTTCGCGAACATCGAACGAGTTCAGTCGACAAAGCAAGACAGCGCTGTGTTCCAACAGAGCTTGCAACAGACGAATACTGCGCACTCGCGATACACTGTAGGCCACACGAGTGGGGAGTTGATCAACTTCGCCACCACCACGAACTCGCGACCGGACTCGCGGCGCAGGGTGCCAGGGCGCACAGAGCGCGCGACTGGGGGCGCGAGTGTCGGTAACGCGGTCGGTGACCCCGCGTGTGTCGACACCAACAAACACCAACAAACAAACAATCCCGGCACGCTGCCTGTCAACAGCAACAGCAGCAGCGCCCTGCGCGTGGCGACTTGAAAGGAGATCGAACACAGCGAGAGTTACGGGAGGAGGCGGCGTTTCGGGCAAATACATGCCACACATCATAGCGCACATATAATGGCCGATTGTCCGAAACGTCGCCAAGTACGTCTTCGTTCCTGTAAGGTCACACGGCCCAGGATCTTGGAACCCGCGCGGTGCCGAGTCGGCGTTGTTGGCTGGGCCCCACCGCCACCACCACTGCCAACGCAGCAGCAGCAGTAGCATCACCCAAGTAATTTGTGTTATACACACAGCAGTTATTACATACACACAAACACGTATTTATATTATTTGTCAACTTGTGTTTATATGCGAACAGGTAAAAACAAACATTTAAGAAGTCCTACACCGCTCTTCGACGTGCACGTGTTTATTTACACAGGGCGTACACACGTGGGGTGTACCCCTGCTGTGTGTACGTGTGTACACGTGTACGTAGTTTGTGTGTGCCCATCGATGTAGCTGCGTGTGCTTCTGCGTGTGTACCTGTGCGTGTGCCTGTGTGTGTGCCTGTGTGTGTGCCTGTGGGGAGCGGTAGTGTCGTGGTTAGCGCGCTGCGTTACGAACTCGCCCACCCGAGTTGTATTCCCGCTCACGACCAACACCAGTCACGATTATCTGAACCGGTTCTGGGCCTCCTCTAGGTCGACTCGGCCTCAAATGAGTACCTGGTGCGGTGTGTAAAAATCGCCTTCTAGGGAAACAAAGGCGGCTGGCCACCCACCCCCTCGTGTGCCGTGCCGGGCCGTGCCGGGCTTAATAGGTGCTCGCTAACAGCCCTTGCCCCAGAGGTCTGTTAAGGCTACGCGCTGGGGTCTTTATACCTGTGTGTTTACCTGTGTGTGTATACCTGTGATATGTGTATATACCTGTCTGTGTACCTGTGTGTGTGTACCTGTGTGTATACTTGTGTGTGTATACTTGTGTGTGTATACCTGAGTGTGTGTACCTGTGTGTGTATACCTGTGTATGTGTGTACCTGTGTGTACCTGTGTGTGTGTGTACCTGTGTGTGTACCTGTGTGTGTATACCTGTGTGTGTGTGTAGCTGTGTGTGTGTACCTGTGTGTGTACCCGTGTGTGTGTATACCTGTGTGTGTACCTGTGTGTTTGTGTGTACCTGTGTGTGTGTACCTGTGTGTGTACCTGTGTGTGTGTGTACCTGTGTGTGTGTACCTGTGTGTGTTTGTGTGTACCTGTGTGTGTTTGTGTGTACCTGTGTGTGTACCTGTGTGTGTACCTGTGTGTGTGTGTACCTGTGTAGCGGTTAGCGCGCTGCACTATGAACCTGGCGACTCGGGTTCGATTCCCGCTCACGGCTAACACCAGTGACGATTATCTGAACCGGTCCTGGGCCTCCCCTAGGTCGACTCAGCCTTAAATGAGTACCTGGTGCGGTGTGTAAACATCGCCACTAGGGAGACAAAGGCGGTCGGGCGTGGTGCTGGCCACCCACCCCCTCGTGTACCGTTCCGGCCTTCATAGGTGCTCGCTAACAGCACTTGCCCCTACAGTCTGTTAAGGCTATATGGGGGATCTTTGTTCTTTGTTTGTGTGTGTACCTGTGTGTGTGTTTGTGTGTACCTGTGTGTGTGTACCTGTGTGTGTGTTTGTGTGTACCTGTGTGTGTACCTGTGTGTGTACCTGTGTGTGTGTGCCTGTGTGTGTGTACCTGTGAGTATGGGTCCCCGTATCGGTGTATGTCGCCGTGTGTGTACCTGAGTGTACCCGAGTGTACCTGAGTGTACCTGAGTGCGCGTGTTAATGTGTGTATACCTGTGTGTGTACCTGTGTATGTGTGTGTACCTGTGTGTTTGTGCGCGTGTTAATGTGTGTATACCTGTGTGTGTGTACCTGTGTGTGTGTGTACCTTTCGATGTAATGAATGTCTACTTGTGTACAAGTGTGTATGTGTGAGCGTGTGTGTGTTTGCTTAGCTGTGTAGAGGAGTGGTGGCGCAGTGGTGAGCGCATTATGTTACCGGTCACCTGGGGTTTATTCCCAGCCACGGCTGACATCAGTGTCGAGTGGCAACAGCACAGACCCTGGGCCTCCCCTCGACCGACTCGGCCTGAGATGAGTACCTGGAGCGGTGCGTGGACATCGCCACTGGGGAGCTGAGAGAGGCGGGGCACCCACCCCCCTCCGCCCTAAATAGGGGCTCGCTAACAGCCCTTGCGCCAAAAGTCTGTTAAAGGCTATACGGGGGATATGTGTCTTTGTGTGTGTGTGTGTTTACATGTGTGTGTGCGTGTGTGCGTGTTTACCTGTGCTGAGTGGCTGTGTAGGGAGGGACAGGGGAGGAAGATGGAGGGAGAGGCGATGGAGAGGGGAGGGGCGGGAGAGGCGGGAGGGGAGGGGCGGGAGGGGCGGGAGGGGCGGGAGGAGGGGTTGGCAGGGGAGGAGGAGGAGGGGGGGAGATGGGAGAGGGACGCATGGGATGTGCGTGGATGCGGCAGGGAGGGGCGATGGGGGATGATGAGGCCCCAGACTCTGATTAGGGTCGCGTTACCTCGCGGGGGGCGCCTCCCTAAGCCCTTAATGCGGCCGCGGGGCGAGCGCGAGGCCCGGGGCCCTCGCCAGAGACACACACAGACACACTCACATACATACACACACACAGACACACACAGACACGCACACAGACAACAACAACCGCCATTCGCCACTAAGTGGCGGTGACGTCACCACGACGCTTGTGCCAGGCCATGTGCACCTTGAGGCCACGTGAAGTGTCGAACGCCCGCTGGCAGGAGGTCACGGGGGCAGACCCAGGTGCCACGGGTCGACTGACTGAGATGACCGAGATGACTGGCTGATGCACCACCTGTGCCCCCTACGGTGCCAACTTGCTGTTGCTTTAGCCACTTGGCGCTCTGCTCGTTGTTGTGAGCGTCGCTCCTCCGCCCTCCGTTGTTGTTGGAGGGCAACTGCCTCCAACTGCCCAGTAGCGTCCTCCACGAGCCTCCTCCACTGAGGCCGATCTTGACACCGCTGGTACCGGTCATCAGCAAGTCCACTCAGCTCCACGTCCTCCTGTACCACATCACTCCATCTCTTCTCTAGCCCGTGCCGCGCTCGTTTAGCCCCCTCGATCCGGCCGAACAAAAGCTGTTTAGGCATGCGGTGGCTGGGCATGCGGGCTACATGACCCAGCCAACGCAGCCTTGCCTGCCGGAGGAACTCACCAATGCGACTTTGCCCAGATCTTTCAAGGATTTGTGAGCTCACACAATCCAGCCTGGTGAAACCGAGGATGGATCGTAGGCAGGCCAGCCTAAATGTTTGTAACCAGCGAAGATGCTCCATTAGGGGGGTCCACGTTTCGCAAGCGTAGAGAAGGGAGGGAATGACTGTGGCCGAGAAGACCTGAAGCTTCGTGCGGAGCGACAGACCAGGTAGCTTCCACACAGCGTTACGCAACCGATGAAAAGATATTGCCGCTCGACTGATTCTGAGTGAGACCTCTGCTGTTAAACTGGAGCCGGTCATAAGCACACTGCCCAGGAATGGAGAACTCTCCACTCTCTCCACAACTGCCCCATCACCGATTGGGAGTTGTGGGGGTGGAGTGTCCGATGGTACAAAATACCCAGGCAGGTGCTTATTTTTGGTGGGGCTGATGGTAAGGCCCCACCTCTTAGTGGCATGCTCCAGTCTCAACAGCAGCGTCTCCAACTCCTCCTCTGAATGAGCAGCTATTACCAAATCATCGGCAAACATAACGTGGTTGACCAATAGGGAGCCATCCCTTGATCGCACCCGGGCATCTATCAGCCTCCCATTATATCTGTACCAAATGGAAATTCCCCCGGTACAGCTATTGAACGCTTCATGAACTACGTGGTCAAAATAGATGTTAAATAATGTGGGAGCCAGAGGACATCGCTGTCGCACCCCAAGGTGTACAGGGAATGGCTCTGACTCCCGGTCACGTAGTTTTACCCGGGCCCGCTTACCATCATGAAGGTCCTTAATGATAGTGAGCAGAGGGTCAGGGACTCCGAAACCACGAAGAACAACCCAGAGCCCAGGCCTACTGATGGTATCACAGGCCTTGACCAGGTCAATAAAGCAGAGATGTCGGTCTTGTTGGAATTCCCTACACCTCTGCTGTAGCAGACGGACAGAAAATATGGCATCTGTGCAGGACCACCCTTTCCTGAAACCGCATTGGGGCTCCGCAAGCCTCTCCTCAGCGTGCCCTACAAGGCGATGTTGAATAATCCTTGCCAGGACCTTTCCCGGCACACTGAGGAGTGAGATGCCCCTGTAGTTGTTACAGTCTGTGCGGTCCCCCTTCCTAAAGAGGGGGACCACCAGGGCATCCTTCCAATCCTGCGGAACACATCCAGTGGTCCAGACTGTTGTTATGATGTCATATAGGGCAGTCTGTGCACAAACGCCACCCTCCCTCAGCATTTCGCTTGGGAGATCATCTCTGCCCGGTGCCCTTCCTGGTCTCAGACTCCGGATCGCCTTCAGTACTTCCTCAATAGATGGCACCTCAGCCAGCCACTCATAGGGAGTGACTTCTTCCAATATTTGAGGCACCGCAGCCTCAGCATGGTCATCCCCACTTTGTGCCATTATGTTTTCCTGGCTGAGGGATTTCCCCTCCCCCAGGACCTCACAGAAATGCTCAGCAAATCTGCAAACCTGTTCCTGGGGGTCGGAGATTGAATCACCGTTTTCCCCCTAATGATGGTAATAGGTGTGGCGCTGCAGGTTACTTTTTTGACGGAGTTAAATAGTGATTTGTGATCGCGGGCCACTGCGGCAGACTCCATCTCCTCAGCAACCCGCGACCACCACCCATCCTTGCAGCGCCTCACGGCTCTCCGAACCTCCGAGCGAAGGCTGCGGTAAGCCTCCTCATTCTCTGACGTGGGATGCTGTAGCCGATGAGAGTGGGCCTGTCGCTTTTTCTCAACTATCCTGAACACCTCCTCTGTCAGCCAGGGTCTCTGGGAAGGACTGGACCGCGTACCCAAAGCAGCCATTGCAGCTGCATGAGTCACAGTACTAAACCTCGGCCATTTGCCCTCGACATCAGGAGGAGTGGGGGACGATGCCAACCCCAGCCGCAAGCGATGATGAAAATCTCGCTTGCAACTTTCATCAGCTAACTGAGACCAGGCCACTTTAGGTTGGAATGGGGTCCTAGGTGTACACCCACCACCGGAGTGGAAGAATGGCAGGCGCATCTTACAGATGACTAGTCGATGGTCAGAGGGCAGATCAGCTCCACGGTAGGTCCTGGTGTCAAGGACATGGGCTCGCATCCGCTGGTCCGTCACTATGTAGTCCAGCAGATGTTCTTGCTTGGACCCGGCATGCATCCATGATGTTGTGTGGATGCGCCGATGCCGGAAGAGCGTGTTGGTAATTACAAGCCTATGTGCTGCACAAAAATCTAGCAGCCTCCTACCGTTGTTATTGAGCTGATCTGGCCCATGCCTTCCAATCACTCCAGACCAGGTGCCAGCATCATGACCAACTCGGGCATTGAAGTCACCCAACAGGATGACTCTATCCCGAGTGGCCACTTTAGCCAGCACCTGACAGGAGATAACAAAAGGCATCTGACTCATCGGCTTTGCCTGCATCCCTCCACGGATGTTTGTCTTCGGTGGGGGCATAAGTAACCACGACCACCACTCCTCGCCTCCGGTTGATGGGAAGGCAAGCCCAAAGTAGCCTGGGGTTTACAACTTCCCACACCTCACCGCCACGCTCCCACACCCCCTTCTCATTCTTTTGTTCAGTAAAAGAGCCACACCCTGTTGTTTGGCAGTCTCCTGGTGGCAGGAGCCAGAACCGGTCCACCGGACCTCTTGAATGCCCCAGAGATCCAGGCGGTACCGGTCCAGCTCCCGACAGAGGAGTGGCAGCCTCTCCTCCGCAATGAGCTTTCAAACATTCCACGTGGTCACACGAAATGGCTTTTCGTTGTTTCTGAATGTGCCCCGAGGGTAAAGATTCAATCTCCTGGCTCCGCCAATTGGGGTTTGGCCAGGAGACGTCATAGACGCCTGTTCCCCCGGGGCCTCCGGCACAAGCTTATTAGTTAGATATTTAAGTCGTGGTTTAGTGGTAATTAATTGAAGGTGGAGGGGTTACCAGCCCCTCGCACCCGTCCAGAGCCCCCGTTTAGCCACTGTGGTGGTCACAGACGCCATGAGGGGAGAGGCCAATCGGCATTGGCCCTCCCCCCACAGCACTGTCCACGACAGAGTTGCCCGTCCTGCACCGCGGGGAGACAGACACACACACAGACACACACACACAGACACAGAACAAACAAGATCCCCTGTATAACCTTAATAGGCTGTTGGGGACAAGTGCTGTTAACGAGCACCTATGAAGGCCGGCACAGCACACGAGGGAGTGGGTAGCACCACGCCCGGCCACCTTTGTCTCCCCAGTGGCGATGTTTACACATCGCATCAGGTACTAATTTGAGACTAAGTCGACCTAGGGGAGGTCCAAGACTGGTTCAGATAATCGTCACTGGTGTTGGCCGTGAGCGGGAATTCGAACCCGGGTCGCCGGGTTCGTAGCGCAGCGCGTTAGTCGCTACGCTACCGCTCCCCACACACAGACACGCATTGCAAACACGGATTGCAGACATACACACACACTCCACACACGCACGACACACATACACAAACACTATACACACGCGTGTCCACAGGAACATACGCACACACTACACACACAAAGACACACACAAAGACACACACACAGACACACACACACAAAGACACACAGCCGCAGAGACAGGACACGTCACTCGGGACACGCGTCGAGGAAGATAGCGGGAGGGAGATGGAGGGAGGGAGATAGCGGGGGGAGGGAGATAGCGGGGGGAGGGAGCGGGAGAGGGGGGAGAGGAAGGGGAGGAGCGGTGGCCGAGTGGTTGGTCACGGGGTGGTAGTGGTGGTTGGCCGTGGTGGTGGTTGGTGGTGGTGGTGGTGTCGCATTGTGGGTGGTTTAAAGGTTGCGCGTTGGTTGGTGGCGGTCGTGGTTGTGCTTGCAGGGTGGGGTTGTGGGTGGATCACGTGGTAGGTGGTGGTGTGGGTGGTCGTGTGAGGCGAGGTGGGTGATGATTATTGGGTTGTGGATGTTTGTTCGTAGCGGTTGTTGAATTGTGGTTGGTGGATTGTGGCGGTTGAGTGGTAAGTCTGAGATGAGTGCGCATCTCTCAGCGTGGTGATGGATCCCACAACGACACTTACCTTGCCCCTCCCCTCCATCCTTCACTCACCCCCCACACCCCCACCCCTCCCCTCCGCCCTAAAGTATTCATGCTCCCCGTGTTAAGTAAATCATAATAAACACGATTTCTGTCCGTATTAGCAGAAATGTCAAATGTGACTTTTATTTATTTTATTTTACATTTTTCCTCTAAAACATACACACGCGTGTACACGTATACAAAGACCACTACAAAGATGCCCCGTGTAGCCTTAGCAGACTGTTGGGGCAAGTGCTGTTCGCCAGCACCGAGGAGGGCCGGCACGGCGCACGCGGGGGTGGGTGGCCAGCACCACGCATGGCCGCCTTCGTCTCCCTCGTGGCGATGTCTACACACCGCATTTGATACTCACTTAATGCTGAGTCGACCTAGGGGAGGCCCAGCACCGGTATAAAATATTCGCCACTATTTATTGGCCGCGAGCGAGAATCGATCTCGGGTCGCTGGGTTCGTAGCGAAGCGCGCTAACCGCTGCGCCACCGCTCCCCAGCGGACACCCAAAAATACCCACACGCACACTTCGCGATGAGATTGCTATTTGAGAATGAATGTTATTTATTGGCGATAAAGATGCACGACACTCACAATAACAAACATTCGTCTTGGCTATTCCCGGCGGCAGGGGTTTGTGCTTAAACCAGCAACATTTACCACCATTCATTTCCACACACACACACACAAAGACAAAGATACCCCATCTAGCCTTAACAGACTGTTCGGGCAAGTGCTGTTCGCGAGTACCTGTGAAGGCCGGCACGGCATACGGGATGTGGGTTGCCAGTACCACGCTCGACCGCCTTTGTCTATCTAGTGGCGATGTTTACACATCGCACCAGGTACTCGATTGAGGCTGAGTCGATCTAGGGGAGGCCCATGACCGGTTCAAATAATCGTCATTGGTGTTGGCCGTGAGCGGGAATCGAACTCGAGTCGCAGAGTTCGTAGCGCAGCGCGCTAACCGCTACACGACCACTCCCCACTCTCACACACTCTCACACACACACTCACTCACACACACTCACTCACACACACTCTCACTCACACACACTCTCACACACACACTTACTCACACTTACTCACTCACACACACTCTCACTCACACACACTCACTCACACACACTCACTCACACACACTCACTCACACACACTCTCACTCACACACACTTACTCACACACTCTCACTCTCACACACTCTCACACACACACTCACTCACACACACTCACTCACACACACTCACTCACACACACTCTCACTCACACACACTCTCACACACACACTTACTCACACACTCTCACACACACACACACTCACACACACTCTCACACACTCTCACACACACACTCACTCACACACACTCACTCTCACACACTCACTCTCACACACTCTCACACACTCTCACTCTCACACACTCTCACACACACACTCTCACTCTCACACACTCACTCTCACACACTCACTCTCACACACTCACTCTCACACACTCACTCACTCACACACACACACTCTCACTCACACACACTCACTCTCACACACTCACTCTCACACACTCACAAACTCACTCACTCACACACACTCATTCTCACACACACACACTCACTCTCACACACTCACTCTCACACACACTCACAAACTCACTCACTCACATATACTCATTCTCACACACACTCACAAACTCACTCACTCACTCACACACACTCACAAACTCACTCACTCACACACACTCATTCTCATACACACTCACAAACTCACTCACTCTCACACACACTCTCAAACTCACACTCTCTCACACACACTCACACACACTCACCCTCACACACTCTCACACTCTCTCACACTCTCACTCACACACTCACGCACTCTCACTCACACACTCACGCACTCTCACTCACACACTCACGCACGCATTCGCGCTGTAAACAGTCGTGAATTACCGAACGTTGTCGCGACCCATAAATCACGTGGCCGCGTTGTTTACGCGCGAGGGTTCCACGCGCTTTTGGAGGAGGCTCGGGGAGGCTCGGGGAGTCGCGGGGAGCCGCGGGTCACGAGGAGGCTCGGGGAGCCGCGGGGAGCCGCGGGGAGCCGCGGGTCACGGGGAGCTCCCTCGCCATCGCCGCACGCGGGGCCCTTCCACCAGTGGTGGCCCCAGCGAGGCGGCCTCGATGTCGAATCCGGTCCAGAGTTTTGCTCGTCATATTGAACCGATTCTGCCAATGAGAGTGCACTTTCAGAAGGCCGCCCGTGTGGGAGGCCGATGGGATGTGCAAAAAAGAGACTTTGCTTTTGAATGACGATGTGCGGGAGGCGAGTCGCGCGAGTCGGGATGAGTCGGGAGGCGAGTCGCGCGAGTCGGGATGCGAGTCGGGATGAGGCGCGCGAGTCGGGATGAGTCGCGATGAGTCGGGATGAGGCGAGCTGCTGCGTGCGGAGTGATTCCGTGTCGAGGGTCTCTGCAGCGCGCGTCGAGCCAGACGTCGTTCTGTGCCCGTGAAACTTCACGGTCCCAGTCCCACCCGCCTCCTTCCACAAAGCCTCTGTTTACTCCGGACAGAATTAGCCCGCACCCCTCCCGCACGGACAAAGACAAAGATCCCCCGTATATCCATCCCCAGACTGTTGGGGCAAGTGCTGTGAGCGAGGCACCTACGAAGGCCGGGACGGGGCACGAGGGTGCTGGTGTGGCTCACAGCACGCACGGCCGCCTTTGTCTACCCCAAGATGGTGTTGACATTCTGCTTACAGGTACCTCTCATTTAATGCTGGGTCGACCTAGGGGAGGCCCAGGACCGGTTCAGAGAAATGGTCGCCATTATGAGCCGGGAATCGAACTTGGATCGCCGGGTTCGGAGCGCAATGCGCTAACCACCTCCCCCCCCCAACAACAACAACCGCCATTCGCCACTAAGTGGCGGTGACGTCACCACGACGCTTGTGCCAGGCCATGTGCACCCTGAGGCCACGTGAAGTGTCGAACGCCCGCTGGCAGGAGGTCACGGGGCAGACCCAGGTGCCACGGGTCGACTGACCGAGATGACCGAGATGACTGGCTGATGCACCACCTGTGCCCTCTACTGTGCCACCACCAGCACCACACACATCGTTACACATACCATGGTCCTTCTTCTGTTATGGATAAGGCCCATTACCCGAAACGTCGAACCAGCTGAGTTAATGTCTTTCACACAGAGGCGCCATGGGGCACTCGAGTCGCGTTACAGAAAACGGCTCTCAGACGCAGCGTGCGTGGCCTGTGTGCAGACACACACAAACACGTGGACACGAAGACAACAAGATCCCCCGTGTAGCCTTAACAGACTGTAGGGGCAAGTGCTGTTAGCGAACACCTATGAAGGCCGGAACGGTACACGAGGGGGTGGGTGGCCAGGACCACGCCCGACCGCCTTTGTCTCCCCAGTGGCGATGTTTACACACCGCACCAGGTACTAATTTGAGCCTGAGTCGACCTAGACATACATACAACAAAGACAAACACACACAGACACTTTGTACACAAAGGCAAAGATTCCCCATATAGCCTTTACACATTGTTGGAAGAAGTGGCCATCGTGAACGCCCATGTGCTATGAAGTAGGTTAATTGCCCGAAACGTCGCCTATTGTGTGTTTCCTTTTGAAGGCCTCACCCGCGCGGGGTTGTTGACGTGGAACGCGCGGGCCTGCACGGATTCTGTGCGAGCACGGGGCGGTGTTAAACGGTAACCGGTTCCCAGAATCGACTCCCGGTTTTGAAAGTCAGGAACCGTTTTTTTTTATTGCAGCGAAATTTCACGAACGAAAGCATCGATTTGGCGCGCGCGCACGAACGTACAAACGGCACGGCGGTCCAAGTCACCGCGTGGTCTCTCAGTCGAACGGGACAAACGCGCAGCTCTACAATTGCACGCTCACGTCACTGCTGGCGGAAGAGGCCTCCCGCTCGAGTGGTGCTTGCCAGACGCGCTGCGAGAGACGTGGGCGCACCCACACGTCGCCCCGCCGCAGAGGCAGCAGCCCAGTGACACAGAGACGGCATGGGCGGGGTGGGTGGGGGGGGGAACTCGCTCCACAATTCCAGCTGCCGCGCCGGGTGATAGGATCGAACCGACGACTTTGGGGCTGCGAGACACAGCAGCAGCAGCAGCTGCCGTTCGGTTCCAAGACGCGTTGTGTTTATTGCTCGGTATTTGCGGCAAAACCGGTAACCACCGGGGTTTAACCGGATTATTCAAGCGGTTACCGGTAATGCAAAAAAACAACCGATTGTAACATATTTAGTAGAAACTAGAAGCCCACACACACAGACATCGACACGCACGTCAACAAAAAGACAAAGATCCCCTGTACAGCCTTAAATAGACTGTTGAGGAAAGTGCTGTTAGCGATTTGCACCTTTGAAGGCAGGAATGGCACACGAGGGGGTACGTGGCCAGTACCACGCCCGACCGCCTTTGTCTCCCTAAGTGGCGATGTTTATACACCACACCAGGTACTCGTGTTGAGGCTGTCACACACACACGGCAACACGCACACGGCAACACGCACACGGCAACACACACACGGCAACACACGCGTCAACACGCACGCGCGCGCCATACGACACCATCCATCCCAGACGCAATTTAGGAATGAAAATAGAAATTCAATGATTCGATCAATCAGTGCTCTCCTCTCTCTCCCGCCGTCTCTCTCCCCCACGCGCGTCTCCCCCACGCGAGTTCGGGGCTGTGAGTCGGTGTTGGGCATCGCGCGATTCTGAGAGGCCAAACAAACATCGATTGAACAAGAGGGGCCATTCCTCCCGGCCTCTCTCTGTCAATTAGCAGCCCGCTCCTCCTGCCCCCTCCCTACGACGACCCCCCCCCCCCCCATGCAATCCAATCGCCCTCAATTGACGTGGTTGTCGATGAACGTGGTTATCAATGAGCGTGGTTATCCTTTAACGTGGTTATCGATGAGCAATATAAATGAGTAGCATCAGTCTTCTGTATTCGATACTCCCACCTCTGCAGTGTCACTATCGCCAGGATTTTTATTTTTATCTAACGTCTTCCGAACGCCTTCTTCCCCGTTTCAACTCAACTTAATGTGTCTTTTTGTTACACGGAAAATCCCGTGTAGCCAGTTACCCAGCTAGCTTCGGTGCCAGCAGCCCGCAGCCACAAACAGAGCTACTGTTGGGGTTGAGAGGAGCCCAGCCAGCAGCCAGCCAGCAAACTCGAGGTATAGATTATTGTGAATGGTCGCGTGAGTGTCGTTGTTGTTGCACGCGATAGTACGTGCAACGTTGCATAGCACATCGTCGTCCGGGCAAGGTGGAGATACAATCTGGAACGGCGCGAGAGGGAAGGAGGGCAGCCACAACGGGCGCGACCAATAATTTCCCAAGCTCTGCTATCCTATATTGGCCAGCTCGTAATTAGCGAGCGTCCATGCCCATTGCCGGTTTGCGGTGCCCCTCTGAGAGAGGGAACGATTCACTGCCGCAGAACTCCACAGCCAAGCGGCAAGGCAGCCGGAATCGGAGCCAATAATTGCCCGAGCTCCACCGACTTATATTGTTGGGCCGTTTCGGCCAACTCCATGAACGAGTGTTTATTATACACGTGGGAGGAAACAGAAGAAGCATAACAGACGTGAGCCATGGTCAATCCACTGTGGATGAATGCCTCTAGATTTGAAGCTTTCGTGACTGCAAGGATTCATCCTCTTAGGTTTTTTCGGTAAAGTCACGTGGGTAACAAATAAAATTAAAAGTTAATAAAAGTAATAATTGAAATGAAATAATAAATCACGACGTTTCGGAGGCAACACAAGTCTCCGTCATCAGGTGGGACCGTCACAGCTAAAATTACTGCTTCAAGTGTAATGATGCAAGTGTAATGATGCAAGTGTAATGATGCACGTGTAATGATGCACGTGTAATGATGCAAGTGTAATGATGCAAGTGTAATGATGCACGTGTAATGATGCAAGTGTAATGATGCAAGTGTAATGATGCAAGTGTAATGATGCAAGTGTAATGATGCACGTGTAATGATGCAAGTGTAATGATGCACGTGTAATGATGCACGTGTAATGATGCACGTGTAATGATGCACGTGAAATGATGCACGTGTAATGATGCAAGTGTAATGATGCAAGTGTAATGATGCAAGTGTAATGATGCAAGTGTAATGATGCAAGTGTAATGATGCAAGTGTAATGATGCACGTGTAATGATGCACGTGTAATGATGCAAGTGTAATGATGCAAGTGTAATGATGCACGTGTAATGATGCAAGTGTAATGATGCAAGTGTAATGATGCAAGTGTAATGATGCAAGTGTAATGATGCACGTGTAATGATGCAAGTGTAATGATGCACGTGTAATGATGCACGTGTAATGATGCACGTGTAATGATGCACGTGAAATGATGCACGTGTAATGATGCAAGTGTAATGATGCAAGTGTAATGATGCAAGTGTAATGATGCAAGTGTAATGATGCAAGTGTAATGATGCACGTGTAATGATGCACGTGTAATGATGCAAGTGTAATGATGCAAGTGTAATGATGCAAGTGTAATGATGCAAGTGTAATGATGCAAGTGTAATGATGCAAGTGTAATGATGCACGTGTAATGATGCACGTGTAATGATGCAAGTGTAATGATGCAAGTGTAATGATGCAAGTGTAATGATGCAAGTGTAATGATGCAAGTGTAATGATGCAAGTGTAATGATGCAAGTGTAATGATGCAAGTGTAATGATGCAAGTGTAATGATGCAAGTGTAATGATGCACGTGTAATGATGCACGTGTAATGATGCAAGTGTAATGATGCACGTGTAATGATGCACGTGTAATGATGCACGTGTAATGATGCAAGTGTAATGATGCAAGTGTAATGATGCAAGTGTAATGATGCAAGTGTAATGATGCAAGTGTAATGATGCAAGTGTAATGATGCACGTGTAATGATGCACGTGTAATGATGCAAGTGTAATGATGCACGTGTAATGATGCACGTGTAATGATGCACGTGTAATGATGCAAGTGTAATGATGCACGTGTAATGATGCAAGTGTAATGATGCACGTGTAATGATGCAAGTGTAATGATGCACGTGTAATGATGCACGTGTAATGATGCAAGTGTAATGATGCAAGTGTAATGATGCAAGTGTAATGATGCAAGTGTAATGATGCAAGTGTAATGATGCAAGTGTAATGATGCAAGTGTAATGATGCACGTGTAATGATGCAAGTGTAATGATGCAAGTGTAATGATGCAAGTGTAATGATGCAAGTGTAATGATGCAAGTGTAATGATGCAAGTGTAATGATGCAAGTGTAATGATGCAAGTGTAATGATGCAAGTGTAATGGTGCAAGTGTAATGATGCACGTGTAATGATGCAAGTGTAATGGTGCAAGTGTAATGATGCACGTGTAATGATGCACGTGTAATGATGCAAGTGTAATGATGCAAGTGTAATGATGCAAGTGTAATGATGCACGTGTAATGATGCAAGTGTAATGATGCAAGTGTAATGATGCACGTGTAATGATGCAAGTGTAATGATGCAAGTGTAATGATGCAAGTGTAATGATGCACGTGTAATGATGCAAGTGTAATGATGCACGTGTAATGATGCACGTGTAATGATGCAAGTGTAATGATGCAAGTGTAATGATGCAAGTGTAATGATGCAAGTGTAATGATGCAAGTGTAATGATGCAAGTGTAATGATGCAAGTGTAATGGTGCAAGTGTAATGGTGCAAGTGTAATGATGCAAGTGTAATGATGCAAGTGTAATGATGCAAGTGTAATGGTGCAAGTGTAATGATGCAAGTGTAATGATGCAAGTGTAATGATGCAAGTGTAATGATGCAAGTGTAATGATGCAAGTGTAATGATGCAAGTGTAATGATGCACGTGTAATGATGCAAGTGTAATGGTGCAAGTGTAATGATGCAAGTGTAATGATGCACGTGTAATGATGCAAGTGTAATGATGCACGTGTAATGATGCAAGTGTAATGATGCACGTGTAATGATGCACGTGTAATGATGCACGTGTAATGATGCAAGTGTAATGATGCAAGTGTAATGATGCAAGTGTAATGATGCAAGTGTAATGATGCAAGTGTAATGATGCACGTGTAATGATGCAAGTGTAATGATGCAAGTGTAATGATGCAAGTGTAATGATGCAAGTGTAATGATGCAAGTGTAATGATGCACGTGTAATGATGCAAGTGTAATGATGCAAGTGTAATGATGCAAGTGTAATGATGCAAGTGTAATGATGCAAGTGTAATGATGCAAGTGTAATGATGCAAGTGTAATGATGCAAGTGTAATGATGCAAGTGTAATGATGCACGTGTAATGATGCAAGTGTAATGATGCACGTGTAATGATGCAAGTGTAATGATGCACGTGTAATGATGCAAGTGTAATGATGCAAGTGTAATGATGCAAGTGTAATGATGCAAGTGTAATGATGCACGTGTAATGGTGCACGTGTAATGGTGCAAGTGTAATGATGCAAGTGTAATGATGCACGTGTAATGATGCAAGTGTAATGATGCAAGTGTAATGATGCAAGTGTAATGATGCAAGTGTAATGGTGCAAGTGTAATGATGCAAGTGTAATGATGCAAGTGTAATGATGCAAGTGTAATGATGCAAGTGTAATGATGCAAGTGTAATGATGCAAGTGTAATGGTGCAAGTGTAATGATGCAAGTGTAATGATGCAAGTGTAATGATGCAAGTGTAATGATGCAAGTGTAATGATGCAAGTGTAATGATGCAAGTGTAATGGTGCAAGTGTAATGATGCAAGTGTAATGATGCAAGTGTAATGATGCAAGTGTAATGATGCAAGTGTAATGATGCACGTGTAATGATGCACGTGTAATGGTGCACGTGTAATGATGCAAGTGTAATGGTGCAAGTGTAATGATGCAAGTGTAATGATGCAAGTGTAATGATGCAAGTGTAATGATGCAAGTGTAATGATGCAAGTGTAATGGTGCAAGTGTAATGATGCAAGTGTAATGATGCAAGTGTAATGATGCAAGTGTAATGATGCAAGTGTAATGATGCAAGTGTAATGATGCAAGTGTAATGGTGCAAGTGTAATGATGCACGTGTAATGATGCAAGTGTAATGATGCACGTGTAATGATGCAAGTGTAATGATGCAAGTGTAATGGTGCAAGTGTAATGATGCAAGTGTAATGATGCAAGTGTAATGATGCAAGTGTAATGATGCAAGTGTAATGATGCAAGTGTAATGATGCAAGTGTAATGGTGCAAGTGTAATGATGCACGTGTAATGGTGCAAGTGTAATGATGCAAGTGTAATGATGCACGTGTAATGATGCAAGTGTAATGGTGCAAGTGTAATGATGCACGTGTAATGGTGCACGTGTAATGATGCAAGTGTAATGATGCAAGTGTAATGATGCACGTGTAATGATGCAAGTGTAATGATGCAAGTGTAATGATGCAAGTGTAATGGTGCAAGTGTAATGATGCAAGTGTAATGATGCACGTGTAATGATGCAAGTGTAATGATGCAAGTGTAATGATGCACGTGTAATGATGCAAGTGTAATGATGCAAGTGTAATGGTGCACGTGTAATGATGCAAGTGTAATGATGCACGTGTAATGATGCAAGTGTAATGATGCAAGTGTAATGATGCAAGTGTAATGATGCACGTGTAATGATGCAAGTGTAATGATGCAAGTGTAATGATGCAAGTGTAATGATGCAAGTGTAATGATGCACGTGTAATGATGCAAGTGTAATGGTGCACGTGTAATGATGCAAGTGTAATGATGCAAGTGTAATGGTGCACGTGTAATGATGCAAGTGTAATGATGCACGTGTAATGATGCAAGTGTAATGATGCAAGTGTAATGATGCAAGTGTAATGGTGCACGTGTAATGATGCACGTGTAATGATGCAAGTGTAATGATGCACGTGTAATGATGCACGTGTAATGATGCACGTGTAATGATGCAGTAATTTTAGCTGTGACGGTCCCACCTGATGACGGAGACTTGTGTTGCCTCCGAAACGTCGTGATTTATTATTTTATTTTATTTCCATTATTACTTTTATTAACTTTTAATTTTATTTGTTACCCACGTGACTTTACCGAAAAAACCTAAGAGGATGAATGCCTTACCAAGCCGTTGCCACCTGCGCACCTACGATTAACACGGTTGGCTACGTACGGTGCGAAAGAAGTTCAACATACATGATACATACAGTACACACATTCCACCTCTCAGTCCGCCCAGCACCTACCCCACGCACGCACGGGAACTAATTCCACCGCTCCATCTCCTCCTCGGTGGTACTTTCTTATTCCGGACGCGTTCCCTTGCTTGGCATGGACCAGCGTGGACTCGACGCCTGGAAATTTGGCGCCAAACGTTTTAGCTCTTTAGCCCTTCTAGAACATCGCTGGAATTGAGCGCAGTCACTCAGTGTGTGTATCAGCCATATCTGTAATAATGATGATCCTATAACTCCCATCCGACTACACACGCCCGCCTTTCATCTATCGGCATCTTCTGGTGGGGGAGGAGGGGTGGGAGGGGGGGGGTGCTACTGGGCGCACGAGGGGGTGGGGGCTCTGTACAGGTGTAGGCAAGGTGTGTGGTAATCTGACAGCTACGGGGGGGGGTAGGAGGGGGGCAATTAGGCGCGTCACTCTCACTCCGCGGCGGCGCGGGGTGAGTCGCCGCTTTTGTCCGCGGAGATCAAAGAGGCGACGCGTGGATTAATGCGGCACCACATGAATGGGAGATTCACTCGGGGGGGCGGGGCCA
The DNA here is from genome assembly GCF_965212315.1 of Lampetra planeri. Classification (NCBI taxonomy): domain Eukaryota; kingdom Metazoa; phylum Chordata; class Hyperoartia; order Petromyzontiformes; family Petromyzontidae; genus Lampetra; species Lampetra planeri. The sequence goes on along the minus strand of NC_136110.1, from coordinate 295,876 downwards.
GCGGGGGGGGCAGCGGGGGGGCAGCGGGGGGGGGAGCGGGGGATCTCGACTTCCAAAATGATTTCACTCCACGCCTCTCTCCGCCGTGCGACATCCACCTCTCACGCCGCTTCACGAACTCTCGTGCTCCAATTAGACGGCGGAGAAGAGTTGGTCGACCGCAGAAATGCACGGGTGCTAATGACGGTGATGCGAGTAATACAAATACTCTGTGCCTCGGCTTTCCTGGCTGGCTGCTGGCTGGGCTCCTCCCCACGCCAGCAGTAACTACATTAGTCGTGGCTGCTGCGGGCCGACGCCTCCGAAGCTAGCTGGTTAACTGGCTACACGGAATGTTGCGTGTAACAATTAAACATTGAGTGGAGTTGAAACGTCGGAAGAAGACGTTAAACAACAACAACAATAAGAATCCTGTCGATAGCGACATTGAAGAGGTGGGAGTAGCGAATACGGAATGTTTTTTATTGTTCTCCCATTATCAATGTGATTATTTCGCCCGAATATTCTTAAAATCCTCGACAATATAAAAACTAAACTCAGAATGCATATGAGCTCGCTATAGAATGATTATAATAATTATTATTAAATAAGAAGACAGATCGCTGTTGGCGCTGCGAGTGCAGGCGCCGTGAGCGGAGAGCGAAGCACGTGGCACGAACGCGGCTTCTCCACTCGCGGCGATCGTCGCGATGTTCACGAGATGCTGCCACTCCTCTCGCGATGTTCACTCCTCTCGCGATGTTCACTCCTCTCGCGATGTTCACTCCTCTCGCGATGTTCACTCCTCTCGGGATGTCTCCTCCCTATGGCGATGGCGGTGAGGAGGACGGCCATTGATCACGTGCGTGTTTAGCAACCAGGCCCATCACAGTTCGTTATGATTGTCTGGGTGACGTCACTTGTAAGCAATCATCTGGCCAAACTTGCACACGTCAACACGTCAACATGTCAACACGTCAACACGTCAACACGTCAATTCTATGGCGAGGTCGGGTGGTGGAGGGTCACACGACACACACCCCATTGCTCCCTGCGCCGTGAGAATTCACAAACCCCGAGGGGCGGGGCGAGCGACCCCGAGGGGCGGGGCCAGCGACCCCGAGGGGCGGGGCGAGCGACTCGTCGCGAGTTTACATCCCCGTCGCGGTGTCGTGGGTTAACTCGACCCATCATCATCACTCACTCTCTGCGGGGTCGATAAAATTCGTATCGCTTTGGGGCGAAGTCAACAGTGGTTGTCCGATGGGTGTACTCGTCCCCGTCATAGGCATGTGGAATGATCCGCCACTGTCTCTGCAGCAGGGCGCTGTCAAGCAGCGGGTGCACACCGTTGCCTCAATGCTCGCGTGAGCATTGATGCTATTCATGGTGATGATGTTCATGGTGATGGTGTTCATGGTGATGGTGTTCATGGTGATGGTGATGTTCATGGTGATGGTGATGTTCATGGTGATGGTGATGTTCATGGTGATGGTGTTCATGGTGATGTTGTTCATGGTGATGGTGATGTTCATGGTGATGATGTTCATGGTGATGTTCATGGTGATGATGATGTTCATGGTGATGTTGTTCATGGTGATGATGTACATGGTGATGTTGTTCATGGTGGTGATGTTCATGGTGATGATGTTCATTGTGATGTTGTTCATGGTGATGTTCATGGTGATGACGATGTTCATGGTGATGTTGTTCATGGTGATGATGTTAATGGTGATGATGATGATATTCATGGTGATGATGATGATATTCATGGTGATGATGATGTTCATGGTGATGATGATGTTCATGGTGATGATGTTCATGGTGATGATGATGTTCATGGTGATGATGTTCATGGTGATGATGATGTTCATGGTGATGATGTGCATGGTGATGATGATGTTCATGGTGATGATGTGCATGGTGATGATGATGTTCATGGTGATGATGATGTTCATGGTGATGGTGATGATGTGCATGATGGTGATGTTCTGATGGGGTGTATGACACGCGTGTACTGTGTTGTATGTTGAACTCATTGCGCCCCGTATGTAGCCAACGGTGCGGGGAACAGAGGTCCCCGTGGTGGTGGTGTGTTTATATTTAATTAATATTCTATTTCCCGTAATCTTTGCACGCGTAACACGTGAGTCGACGTGAGATTTCACAGCCACAACTCACGCTGACACACTCACACCCTAGCACGCGTATACAAAGACACAACTACACACACACTCACTCTCACACACACACTCACTCTCACACACACACACACTCACTCTCACACACACTCACACACACTCACTTTCACACACACTCGCACACTCACACCCTAGCACGCGTATACAAAGACACAACTACACACACACTCACTCTCACACACACACACACTCACTCTCACACACACTCACACACACTCACTCTCACACACACTCGCACACTCACACCCTAGCACGCGTATACAAAGACACAACTACACACACACTCACTCTCACACACACACTCACTCTCACAGACACTCACACACACTCACACACTCACACACACACTCACTCTCACACACACACGCACGCACACTCACACCCTAGCACGCGTACACAAAGACACAACTACACACCAATAGACTCTCACACTACTAACACGCGTATACCAGCAAAACACACACTCAGTTCCACACTAAACAAAGATCCCCCGTATAGCCTTAACAGACTGTTGGGGCAAGCACTATTAGCAAACACCTATGAAGGTCGGCACGGCACACGGGGGGTGGGTGGCCAGCACCACGCCCGGCCGCCTTTGTCTCCCCAGTGGCGATGTTTACACACCGTCACCGGTATTGGCCGTGAGCGGGAATCGAACTCGAGTCGCAGATTTCGTAGCGCAGCGCGCTAACCACTACACTACCGCTCCCCACTCTCACACACTCTCACACACACTCACTCTCACACACACTCACTCTCACACACACTCACTCTCACACACACTCACTCTCACACACACTCACACTCTCACCCAGTGCTTATTAGAATCGGAGTCTGTACTTAGACTGCAGGAGAAATCCGATTAAATGTACAGCTCTTTGTCACAGATGTGCAGGGATGGAGCGATGTTTACACACCGCACCAGGTATTTACTTATTTAAGGCTGAGTCGACCTAGGGACGTCACAGGGCCGGTCAAGATGTTCCACACTGTTATTGGTCGCGAGCAGTAATCTAACTCGGGTCGCCAAATTCGTAGTTCAATGCGATAACCACTGCGCCACCGCTCCCCACTATCTTAAACACACTCACTCAAACGTTGCACAAATCTTCCTAATCACTCCTCCTCCTCTACCCGCCTCCTGCTGCTGCCGCCGCAATCTGCGCCACTCCCGCTCACCGCGCTAAGCCCCGCAGAGACGACTCAATTTGGCTGTCAGTGGCGCGGCCTGCACCCAGGTGCGCTTCGGCAGAAACCCGTGGGTATATTCCCGGGCGCTCCGTGTTGCTCCCACACGTGTGACACTCGTCGTGAATTGGCCGAGAACGCCTTCATATGTAGAGGCTCGCAGAACTTGGGGGAGGGATTTGGCGCCAGCTCCTCTTCCTCCCCAAGTCCCTCCCTCCACATTGCAAAATTAAATAACTATTTACATATCCCATCAACCACCACTGCGAGAGTGCCATAACGTCAGCAGCATTGGATCAACACAAACGAAACTGGGGCGGTTTCGCCATTCAGTGTCTCATCAGCAGTCAGGCTTTGCTTGAACCTCAGCAGGTGAACTGCCCCACCTCCCCCACCCCCTACCAAACCTCACAAGCAGCAGCAGCAGCAGCCCCAGGGCAGGAGTCACGATGACGGATGCGGCTTACCGGGAGCTGTTAGCGAGCGCCTATTGATTAGAGGCCGGGACGCGTGGCGGCAAGGGGCGGCGAGTGGTGGCGGCGGCGGCGGTGAGCGGATTGCAGGCGACCCCGGCCGTGTGTCTCTCTCCCCCCCCGTGTGTGTCTCTCTCCCCCCCCACCCCGTGTGTGTCTCTCTCCCCCCGTGTGTGTCTCTCTCCCGCCCGTGTTTGTCTCTCTCCCGCCCGTGTTTGTCTCTCTCCCGCCCGTGCGCACTCAGGCCGGGCCGTGCACAGACTCGGGGAGAGCCCTCGCCGTGTGCAGGTCACGGGACTGCTGCTGCTGGGCCGAGGGATTCTCGCGAGCAGCAGCAGCAGCAGCGACTGACGCCGAGCGGCACGCGAACACCCGCCACGCGTTTGCGTCCCGCGTGGCGCCGCTCACACATCGCGGTGCCACGTGCTCGTGTGGGGCTGAGTCGACCTGGAGGAGGTCCGAAACCGGCTCAAATCATTCGTCACCGGGGTTGGTGGTGGCCCTAAGCGGGAATCGAACTCGGGCGTCGTAGCGCAGCGCGTCAACCGCTGCGCCACCGCTCCCCGCGCACCGCAGAGACAAAACAAAGACACAGACACCACCCCGACATCACCACCACCCCGACACCACCACCACCACCACCCCCACCACCACCACCCGACACCACCACCCCGACACCACCACCACCACCCCGACACCACCACCCCGACACCACCACCACCCCGACACCACCACCCCGACACCACCACCCCGACACCACCACCACCACCCCGACACCACCATCCCGACACCACCACCACCATCCTGAGTCCCGGGCGCCGCCGCCGCCGCCGGGAGACAAAGTCCAGGAGCCCCCCGTTTCCGGGGTCCGCGAAAGCCCCCGACCCCCTCCCACCCCCACCCCCTCCCACCCCCTCCCCCTCCGACCCCTGCGGACAGAGCCCCCCCCCCCCGCTCACCCCTGCCGCTGTCAGCGGGGCCCAGTGGTCAGCGTCACTTGTCAGAGCGACCCGCCGCGTCGATTTACCAGCGGCAGGAAGGCGCGGATTAGAGCCGCGATTTAACGGCGCGAGGGGAGGGGCGGCGGGGGCGGGAGTCGAGGGGGGGAGGAGGGGGGGGAGAGGGAACTCGGCATCTTTATTTCTCCTGGAGGAATCCGATGAGCTATGAAGCTCAATGTCACAGATGTCCAGTAAAGTCTCCATGCGCCCACCAACCCGATCACGCCAATGCGCGCCTTGCATGTGTGTGTGCCGTGAGAGTGTGTAGGTTGACTCAGCCTCAAATTAGTACCTGGTGCGGTGTATAAACATCGCCACTAGGGAGACAAAGGCGGCCGGGCGTGGTCCTGGCCACCCACCCCCTCGTGTGCCGTGCCGGCATTGATTGGTGCTACTCGCTAACAGCACTTGCCCCAACAGTCTGTTCAGACGATACAGAGGATATTTGTCTTTGTGTACGTGTGTGTCTACGTGTGTACGTGTGTGCGTGTGCGTGTGTGTACGTGTGTGTGTACGTGTGTGTGTATATGTGTGTGTGTACGTGTGTGTGTGTACGTGTGTGTGTGTACGTGTGTGTGTCCGTGTGTGTGTGTGTCCGTGTGTGTGTACGTGTGTGTGTGTGTGTGTACGCGTGTGTGTGTGTGTACGTGTGTGTGTGTGTACGTGTGTGTGTACGCGTGTATGTGTGTACGCATGTGTGTACGCGTGTGTATATGTGTGTGTGTGTGTACGTGTGTGTACGTGTGTGTGTGTACGCGTGTGTGTGTGTGTGTGTACGTGTGTGTGTACGTGTGTGTACGTGTGTGTGTGTACGTGTGTGTGTGTACGCGTGTGTGTGTACGCGTGTGTGTATGTGTGTACGCGTGTGTACGTGTGTGTGTGTACGTGTGTGTACGTGTGTGTACGTGTACGCGTGTGTAGGTGTGTGTGTGTACGTGTGTGTGTGTACGTGAGCATTTGGAGAGCGGCAGAGAGATGGGAGAGGCGGACAGGGGAGATGGTGGAGGAGTGAGATGGTGGAGGAGGGAGATGGTGGAGTGAGATGGTGGTGGAGGGAAATGGTGGAGGAGGGAGATGGTGGTGGAGTGAGATGGTGGTGGAGTGAGATGGTGGTGGAGTGAGATGGTGTGGAGTGAGATGGTGGTGGAAGGAGATGGTGGTGGAGTGAGATGGTGGTGGAGTGAGATGGTGGTGGAGTGAGATGGTGGTGGAGGGAGATGGTGGTGGAGGGAGATGGTGGTGGAGGGAGATGGGTTTAGGAGGGAGATGGTGGTGGAGTGAGATGGTGGTGGAGTGAGATGGTGGAGGAGGGAGATGGTGGAGGGAGATGGTGGTGGAGGGAGATGGTGGGGGGGGTTTATCGAAACGGAAGTCATTAATCACAGCTCCGAGTCGCGATCACGCGCCGACATTCCCTCCGCCCCCACTCCCCGCCACGCGCCGCAGGCCGTTCCCATGCCGGGAGCTCGTATGGTTCTATACCAATACATCCACCGATGGACGAAGGCCTCCTGCACACGCAATATCCGACCAGGGGGTATTTGACCATACTTCACCACGATGGTGAGTGCACGTCAGTGAAGGTAGAGGCGGGGCAAGGTGGGTGACGGGAAGGCCGGTTCTGATTTCACTCGCCCCTGATGTGAGCCGTGGCCGGGAATCGATATTTAGGCCACCAGGTTCGTGTGGCGCATTGCCACAACCATTACGTCTACTGATGCTTGTTGTAAACCCACACACACAGACAAAGATGCCCCATATAGCCTCGAACAGACTGTTGGGGAAAGTGCCGTTCGCGAGTAGCACCGATAAAGAACAGCACGATACACGAGGGGGTGGATGGCCAACACCAAGCCCCGCCCGCCTTTGTATCCCCAGTGCTGAAGTTTTACACCACACCGCACCAGGTACTCATTTTAGGCTGAGTCGACCTCGGTGAGGTCCAGGAGCGGTTCAAATATTCGTCGCCCCGGCCGAACCCCTCTCAAGAGAGTCCACGCGGGGGGCAACGCCGCCCCCTGGTGGCGCGCGGCTCTGCACGCAGGCAGGCCCATCGACACTGACTCACTGAGACGTGTGTTTGTATGTTGAACTGCTTTCGCACCGCACCGAGCCAACCGCGATCATGTTTGGCTGTGTCGGGTGGTGGAGGGTCTCACGACACGTGATCATGACGTGGCCTCAACCGACAAAACCAGTGATGAATCAAATCATTACGGAGTTGGTCTGCAAAGTCACAATGCCCCCTGGGAGTGCATCTCATCGTTAGCATTAGCCCAACACAAACTGTGGACACGGTTTCCACATCCAGCGTCTCGTCAGCGGCGTGTGGAGTGGACGTGCCGTGAGACGGCGCGCTCCCACAACGCCCCGCTGCAGCTCGCGGCAGGGGCAGAGCGAGCGAGGGGGCACTGCGGGGGGCCGCAGGGTGGGGGGCGAGGGGTGGGGGGCGCCCCTTGCTTCTCGGCTCAATCATTCCCGAGGCGCGTCTCTCCGCGCGCTTCCCCGGCGCCCTCTTCAGCTCGGTCCGCAGCGGGCGCCGCTCACGTGACTCAATGTCCACTCGCGCTCTCATCTCCGACTCACCGACATCCCAGGGGCTCCTCTCCCCACCTGCTCCTCCCTGCTCCTCCATCCTCCTCCTTCGCTCCTCGTTCACTCCTCCGTCCGTTGCATCTTCACCCTCGACCCTCCTCCTCCTCTTCATCACGAGCCGCGTCTTCTGCAGAAACACGGCGGCCAGAGACGCAGAAGGCGCGCGGGCTCCACCACAGTGTGTGGCGGTGGCGTCACCTGTGGGTACTTGCTCTTCCAAGAGGACTGCTCAGCGTGGAAGAGTAGGCCGAACATCCCACGAGAGAGAGAGTCCGGAGATGCGCGCGAGGCTTCCCCAAGTAGAGTTTTACCCGTCCCGACCCTGCTGATAAAACCCAGAAAGTCAAAACCGTTTACAGAACTTTGCTCGTATTAAGCCACTACAGATGAAAGTGCGCATTCACGTGTACTGTATGGGCGAGTATGGGGTGTGCCTGACGGGATGGTGTCGAGAATGAATGTGATGTTTTGTGTGTGGAGGTGCGAGTGTGTGGAGCAGCAGCAGCAGCAGGCGTCTCGTCGTGGACATGGAGATTGAATCACTCGAATGCGCCCTCGAGGGTCACAGTCAGCTGCAGCCACCAGGGGCCGCAGTCCCCCTTCACCACCCTCAGCGTTCCCTGCGGCAGCGCGGACTCACACACACACAGCTCCCCCTCCACACACACACAAAGATCCCCTGTATAGCCTTAACAGACTGTAGAGGCAAGTGCTGTTAGCGAGCACCTATTAAGGCCGGACCGGTACACGAGGGGGTGGGTGGCCAGCACCACGCCCGACCGCCTTTGTCTCCCTAGTGGCAATGTTTACACACCGCACCAGGTACTCAATTGAGGCTGAGTCGACCTAGGGGAGGCCCGGGACTGGTTCAGATAATCGTCACTGATGTTGGCAGTGAGCGGGAATCGAACCCGTGTCGCCGGGTTCATAGCGCAGCGCGCTAACCGCTAAACAACCGCTCCCCCTCCACACACACACACAGCTCTCCCTCCACACACACACAGCTCCACACACACACAGCTCCCCCTCCACACACACACAGCTCCACACACACACACACACAGCTCCACACACACACAGCTCCCCCTCCACACACACACAGCTCCACACACACACACACAGCTCCACACACACACAGCTCCCCCTCCACACACACACACACAGCTCCACACACACACAGCTCCCCCTCCACACACACACACAGGTCCACACACACACACACAGCTCCCCCTCCACACACACACACACAGCTCTCCCTCCACACACACACACACACAGCTCTCCCTCCACACACACACACAGCTCCACACACACACACAGCTCCACACACACACAAACAGCTCCCCCCACACACACACACAGCTCCCCCTCCACACACACACACACAGCTCCCCCTCCACACACACACAGCTCCCCCTCCACACACACACAGCTCCCCCTCCACACACACACACGGCCCCCCCCCCTCCACACACACACACAGCTCCCCCTCCACACACACACAGCTCCCCCTCCACACACAGCTCCCCCTCCACACACACACACGCCCCCCCCCCCCCTCCACACACACACACAGCTCCCCCTCCACACACACACACACAGCTCTCCCTCCACACACACACACAGCTCCTCCTCCACACACACACACACACAGCCCCCCCTCCACACACACAGCTCCCCCTCCACACACACAGCTCCCCCTCCACACACACACACACACAACTCCCCCTACACACACGCAGCTCCCCCTCCACACACACACACAGCTCCCCCTCCACACACACAGCTCCCCCTCCACACACACACACACACAGCTCCCCCTCCGCACACACACAGCTCCCCCTCCACACACACACACAGCTCCCCCTTCACACACACAGCTCCTCGCTTCACACATCCCATCAGCCACACGGGATTCACCCCAACAGCATCGCATCAGCAGCATTGGTTCAACTCTAGCAACAACTCTGGACTGGTTTCGACATTCAGTGTCTCATCAGCAGGTGGACTTGCCGATGTGGATGGGCAAGGGCCCTGCCCTGTGAGGTTGTGGGACCCGGGCTCGACTCCAAGTCTACAGCACAACCCCGAATCAGCACGCGCGTCGCGGGGCAGCCTGTGGACAACGCGAGCGATAACAATGACAATCACGATAACAATGACAATCACGATAACAATGACAATCACGAGAACAATGACAATCACGAGAACAATGACAATCACGAGAACAATGACAATCACGATAATCATGTTAACAATGACAATCACGAGAACAATGATAATCACGAGAACAATGACAATCACGATAACAATGACAATCACGAGAACAATGACAACCACGATAACAATGACAATCGCGATAACAATGACAATCACGAGAACAATGACAATCACGAGAACAATGACAATCACGAGAACAATGATAATCACGAGAACAATGACAATCACGAGAACAATGACAATGACAATCACGAGAACCATGACAATGACAATCACGATAACAATGACAATCACGAGAACAATGACAATGACAATCACGAGAACCATGACAATGACAATCACGATAACAATGACAATCACGAGAACAATGATAATCACGAGAACAATGACAATCACGAGAACAATGACAATGACAATCATGAGAACCATGACAATGACAATCACGATAACAATGACAATCACGAGAACAATGATAATCACGATAATCATGCTTAATGTGCGCACCGCCTCCCCCCCCCCCCCACGTCTCCGTGGCTGCGGGTGCCGTGCAGCCCCACAGAGCGCACAAGATCACAACACGAGGAAGGAGGGGGGACCACCCACGAGGAGGGAGATGATACCTCGCACCCACTCCCTCCCACTCCCCCCCTCCCACTCCCCCCCTCCCACTCCCCCCCCACCCCTGGGAGGGAGTGGGTGCGAGGTATCATCACCCCACCCCTCCCACCCCACCCCTCCCACCCCACCCCTCCCACCCCACCCCTCCCACCCCACCCCTCCCACCCCACCCCTCCCACCCCACCCCTCCCACCCCACCCCTCCCACCCCACCCCTCCCCCCTCCCCCCACCCCTCCCACCCTCCCACCCCTCCCACCCCTCCCACCCCTCCCACCCCTCCCACCCCTCCCCCCACCCCTCCCACCCCTCCCCTCACCCCTCCCACCCCTCCCCCCACCCCTCCCACCCCTCCCCCCACCCCTCCCCCCACCCCTCCCACCCCTCCCACCCCTCCCCCCACCCCTCCCTCCCTCCCCCCTCCCCCCACACCCCTCCCACCCCTCCCACCCCTCCCTTCCCCCCTCCCCACTTCAGTTCCGCGCGATGGAAGCCGCTTTGACAGTTCGTGGCGAAACGAGCAAAAACACAAACACAGACAAAGGTCCCCCTGGTGGCGTTGGCGGGCTGTTGGGACAAGTGCTGTTAGCGCGAGCACCTATGAAGGCCCGAACGGAACATCTAAGAGGGGGTGGGTGGCCAGCACCATGGCCGGCCGCCTTTGTCTCCCCAGTGTTGATGTTTACAACCCCGCTCCAGATACTCGTTAAAGGCTGAAGCGCAACTCGGGTCGCCGTTTTCGTAGAGCAGCGCGCTAACCACTGCACTACCGCTCCCCTGTGCACACACACACAGACACACACACACAACAACAACAACCGCCATTCGCCACTAAGTGGCGGTGACGTCACCACGACGCTTGTGCCAGGCCATGTGCACCTTGAGGCCACGTGAAGTGTCAAACGCCCGCTGGCAGGAGGTGACGGGGCAGACCCAGGTGCCACGGGTCGACTGACCGAGATGACCCAGATGACTGGCTGATGCACCACGTGTGCCCCCTACTGTGCCAACTTGCTGTGCTTTAGCCACCCGGCGCTCCGCTCGTTGTTGTGAGCGTCGCTCCTCCGCCCTCCGTTGTTGCTGGAGGGCGACTGCCTCTAACTGCCCAGTAGCGTCCTTCACGAGCCTCCTCCACAGAGGCCGATCTTGACACCGCTGGTGCCGGTCATCGGCAAGTCCACTCAGCTCCACGTCCTCCTGTACCACATCACTCCATCTCTTCTCTAGCCCGTGCCGCGCCCGTTTAGCCCCCTCGATCCGGCCGAACAACAGCTGTTGAGGCATGCGGTGGCTGGGCACGCGGTGGCTGGGCACGCGGTGGCTGGGCACGCGGTGGCTGGGCACGCGGTGGCTGGGCACGCGGTGGCTGGGCACGCGGTGGCTGGGCACGCGGTGGCTGGGCACGCGGTGGCTGGGCACGCGGTTGCATGCAACTAGATCGCACGCGTGTGGACGACTGTGGTTGCAGACGTCCACTCGCGAGTCTGAGAGAGATCTGGGGCAGCAGCAGCAGCCATCGCCCCCTACCGGCAGAGCGGCGACGAGCGTCCCTGCGCCGCACAAAGACAGCTGCCACTGGGGGCCCCCTACCGGCAGACCGTATCGCGACCGTCGCCCCCTATCGGCGTGACGTGGAGATGTGCAGCTGTCCATATCGCAGGGTTGAAGCGAAGGTACAGAGTCGATTTCAACATCTCAACATCTCGAGTTTCCCCATACTTCACCACGCAGGTCACCGAGGGTTGGTGAACGTGACGGCTGAAGGCTCAGGCCCCCCCTCCCCCACACTCCGAATCGTGAATGATGCAACATTCGTACAATGAATGTGCACAGCGGCGCGAGCGAGAGCAGCAAGTAGGACAGAACGCGTCATCCCTCATTCTCTTTTGCATTCCGTCATCAGCCATGATCTATCCGCTGCTGACTCAGTTAACATGGGAAACATGCGACTGACTAGGACGCTTATGTTCTAACAGAGACTTTTTAAACAACTTTTATTGCCGCCAGCAGCAAAAGCACTGGAGGCGATTTCGATATGAAATACACAAAGTCACTAGCAAACAAATGAAAATAAACGCTACAAATCCACGCGCTGTGGCGCTAAAAGCACCGCGCACAACACGAAAGAAAAGTCACGTGGTGGTGGTGGTCATCGCGCACGCCACGGTGCGAGCGCTTCAGAAGGTGAGCACGAGGGTGCCGTCCACGCTGGTACAGAGAGGGGCTTTTCCGGTTCCTCAGCGTTCGAAGAAGACGTGCACGCATTTTCTAACAGAGAGGGGGGATCACTGCCTGGCAGTTCTCCAGCACTGCCGATGCACAGTTGTGTCTCTGTGGAGCTAATGCTGCCGATATCAGCCGTGCGGCTGATGGATGTGAAAAACAAACTGCTTGTGTTTGTATCTGGAGGAGGGGGCGGATAGGAGGGTCTGTGACTCGGCACTGTGCAGGCAGTGAGGGTTGGTGGATCACGCGCACATCCGTGAAACTCCCCACCCGGGAGTCGCCATCACCTGGCTTATGCCAAGAGGATGATGGCAGTGCAGCAAGTGGGTTCATCTTCATCTGTTTCCATCTGTATGGGGATTGATTGATACCCCCTCCTCACGCACGTGGGCAATCTCCGGTCTCCTCCCGCATGTACGAGCACTCATTCACGAGTGGAGTCGGACAAGCATCCAAAAATAGGCTCGCAGAGCGTGGGCAATAGTAAGCACCGGGTCTGTCTGTCTGTGACGACTCATTTCCTCCGTCTCTCCCGCAGGGACCGCGAGTGGGGACTCGGTCTGCAGACACTGACCCTGTCGTCTCATCCACCACACTGAGAATCAGAGGAACACACTCACCCACTCACACGCTCACCCACCCACTCACACGCTTACCCACTCACACACTCACCCACTCACACACTCACCCACCCACTCACATGCTCACAGACTCACCCACTCACAATCACTCATCCACGCACACGCTCACACACTCACCCACTCACACACTCACCCACCCACTCACACACCCACTCACACGTTTACACACTCACCCACTCACCCACCCACTCACACGCTTACACACTCACCCACTCGCACACTCACCCACCCACTCACACACTCACACACTCCCCCACTCACCCACTCACCCACTCACCCACCCACTCACACACTCACCCACTCACAATCACTCATCCACGCTCACACACTCACCAACCTACTCGCACGTTCACACCCTCACCCGACCACTCACTCACACAAGCATTCAATCACCGACTCAATCCCTTACTCATTTACTCACGTGACTCACCTACCCACCCACTCATCCCCTCACTCACCCACTAACTCATCCACTCGCTTGCTCAACAACAACAACAACAGCCGGTCGTCAATAATTGGTGGTGACATTACCAAAGCGCTTGGGCCAGTCGAGGATCGTCGAAAGCCCGCTGGCAGGAGGTCATGGAACAGACCCAGGTGCCATGCTCACCCCAATAGCGAACACCATACTCCCCGCTGCACCACACAGCAAAAACTCACTCTTATAGCACTCACCCCTATAGCACTCACTCACCCCTACAACCCACACTCACTCCTATAGCACACACCCCTATAACACTCACCCACCCCTACAGCACAAACTCACCCCTATAGCACTCACTCTCCCCTATAGCACACACCCCTATAGCACTCACTCTCCCCTATAGCACTCACTCTCCCCTATAGCACTCACTCACCCCTATAGCACTCACTCACCCCTATAGCACTCACTCGCCCCTATAGCACTCACTCACCCCTATATCACTCACTCTCCTCTATAGCACTCACTCACCCCTATAGCAATCACTCACCCCTATAGCACTTACTCACCCCTATAGCACTCACTCACCCCTATAGCACTCACTCACCCCTATAGCACTCACCCACCCCTACAGCACTCATCCCTATAGCACTCACTCTCCCCTATAGCACTCACTCACCCCTATAGCACTCACTCTCCCCTATAGCACTCACTCTCCCCTATAGCACTCACTCACCCCTATAGCACTCACCCCTATAGCACTCACTCTCCCCTATAGCACTCACTCTCCCCTATAGCACTCACTCTCCCCTATAGCACTAACTCTCCCCTATAGCACTCACTCACCCCTATAGCACTCACTCACCCCTATAGCACTCACCCCTATAGCACTCACCCACCCCTACAGGACTCACTCACCCCTATAGCACTCACTCTCCCCGATAGCACTCACCCCTATAGCACTCACTCACTCCTATAGCACTCACCCACCCCTATAGAACTCACTCTACCCTATAGCACTCACTCTCCCCTACAGCACACACGCATGCGAAGAGTGCACCGCAGCATGGAGAGACGCGTGTTTGGAATGACACTGCGAGAGAAACGCGTGGATTGGAGGACTCACGCAGAGAACAGACATCGTCGTCATCATCATAACACTGACACTCATCCAGCAGTGGATAGAATGTGATGATCGGAATTACACTGAGACAGAAAGAAATGCGTGGATTGGAGGACTCACGCAGAGAACATACATCATCGTCATCATCTTCACACTGACATCAGCAGTGCCAATAGATGATGAGTTACCCTCGGGCCTGCCACCGTGCGGTTTGTACATTCGCGCGTGCGTTCCGCACATCCCACAGCTGAGTTGTGAGCGGTACACGACGACTCGGGCTGTTCAACGGTAACCGTTGTCTGTATTGATTACCGGTTCCAACAGTCACAAACTGGTGACATTTAAATCAAGACGGAAACATTAAAATCAAGACGGGAACATTAAAATCAAGACAGTGACATTAAAATCAAGACGTGACATTCAAATCAAGATGGAACATTCAAATCAAGACGGTGACATTCAAATCAAAACGGTGACATTCAAATCAAGACGGAACATTCAAATCAAGAGGGTGACATTCAAATCAAGACGGTGACATTCAAATCAAGATGGTGACATTCAAATCAAGACGGTGACATTCAAATCAAGACGGTGACATTCAAATCAAGATGGTGACATTCAAATCAAGACGGTGACATTCAAATCAAGACGGTGACATTCAAATCAAGACGGAACATTCAAATCAAGAGGGTGACATTCAAATCAAGACGTGACATTCAAATCAAGACGGTGACATTCAAATCAAGACGGTGACATTCAAATCAAGACGGAACATTCAAATCAAGACGTGACATTCAAATCAAGATGGTGACATTCAAATCAATACGGTGACATTCAAATCAAGACGGTGACATTCAAATCAAGAGGTGACATTCAAATCAAGACGGTGACATTCAAATAAAGACGGAACATTCAAATCAAGACGGTGACATTCAAATCAAGACGGTGACATTCAAATCAAGAGGGTGACATTCAAATCAAGATGGTGACATTCAAATCAAGATGGTGACATTCAAATCAAGAGGGTGACATTCAAATCAAGACGGTGACATTCAAATCAAGACGGAACATTCAAATCAAGACGGTGACATTCAAATCAAGAGGGTGACATCAAATCAAGACGGTGACATTCAAATCAAGATGAAACATTCAAATCAAGACGGAACATTCAAATCAAGAGGGTGACATTCAAATCAAGACGGAACATTCAAATCAAGACGGTGACATTCAAATCAAGACGGTGACATTCAAATCAAGACGGAACATTCAAATCAAGACGGTGACATTCAAATCAAGACGGTGACATTCAAATCAAGACGGAACATTCAAATCAAGAGGGTGACATTCAAATCAAGACAGTGACATTCAAATGAAGACGGAACATTCAAATCAAGATGGTGACATTCAAATCAAGACGGTGACATTCAAATCAAGATGGTGACATTCAAATCAAGATGGTGACATTCAAATCAAGACGTGACATTCAAATCAAGAGGGTGACATTCAAATCAAGACGGAAACATTCAAATCAAGACGGAGACATTCAAATCAAGAGGGTGACATTCAAATCAAGACGGAGACATTCAAATCAAGATGGAGACATTCAAATCAAGACGGGAACATTCAAATCAAGACAGAGACATTCAAATCAAGACGGGAACATTCAAATCAAGACAGTGACATTCAAATCAAGACGCAGACATTCAAATCAAGACGGAGACATTCAAATCAAAACGGTGACATTCAAATCAAGACGGGAACATTCAAATCAAGAAGGTGACATTCAAATCAAGACGGAGACATTCAAATCAAGACGGAGACATTCAAATAAAGACGGTGACATTCAAATCAAGACGGAACATTCAAATCAAGATGGTGACATTCAAATCAAGACGTGACATTCAAATCAAGACGGTGACATTCAAATCAAGACGGAGACATTCAAATCAAGACGGAGACATTCAAATAAAGACGGTGACATTCAAATCAAGACGGAACATTCAAATCAAGATGGTGACATTCAAATCAAGACGTGACATTCAAATCAAGACGTGACATTCAAATCAAGACGGTGACATTCAAATCAAGACGGAGACATTCAAATCAAGACGGAGACATTCAAATCAAGATGGTGACATTCAAATCAAGACGGTGACATTCAAATCAAGACGGGTACATTCAAATCAAGACGGGAACATTCAAATCAAGACGGTGACATTCAAATCAAGAGGGTGACATTCAAATCAAGAGGGTGACATTCAAATCAAGACGGTGACATTCAAATCAAGAGGGTGACATTCAAATCAAGATGGTGACATTCAAATCAAGACGGGAACATTCAAATCAAGACAGTGACATTCAAATCAAGACGGTGACATTCAAATCAAGACGGAAACATTCAAATCAAGAGGGTGACATTCAAATCAAGACGGAAACATTCAAATCAAGACGGTGACATTCAAATCAAGACGGAAACATTCAAATCAAGAGGGTGACATTCAAATCAAGACGGAGACATTCAAATCAAGAGGGTGACATTCAAATCAAGACGGAAACATTCAAATCAAGAGGGTGACATTCAAATGAAGACGGAACATTCAAATCAAGAGAGTGACATTCAAATCAAGACGGAACATTCAAATCAAGAGAGTGACATTCAAATCAAGACGGAAACATTCAAATCAAGATGGAACATTCAAATCAAGACGGTGACATTCAAATGAAGACGGTGACATTCAAATCAAGACGGTGGCATTCAAATCAAGACGGTGACATTCAAATCAAGACGGAACATTCAATTCAAGACGGAGACATTCAAATCAAGACGGTGACATTCAAATCAAGACGGTAACATTCAAATCAAGACGTGACATTCAAATCAAGACGGTGACAGTCAAATCAAGACGGTGACATTCAAATCAAGACGGGGACATTCAAATCAAGACGGTGACATTCAAATCAAGACGGAACAATCAAATCAAGACAGTGACATTCAAATCAAGACGGTGACATTCAAATCAAGATGGTGACATTCAAATCAAGATGGTGACATTCAAATCAAGATGGTGACATTCAAATCAAGACGGAACATTCAAATCAAGACGGTGACATTCAAATCAAGACGGGAACATTCAAATCAAGATGGTGACATTCAAATCAAGACGTGACATTCAAATCAAGACGGTGACATTCAAATCAAGACGGAGACATTCAAATCAAGACGGAGACATTCAAATCAAGACGGTGACATTCAAATCAAGACGGTGACATTCAAATCAAGACGGGAACATTCAAATCAAGACGGGAACATTCAAATCAAGACGGTGACATTCAAATCAAGATGGTGACATTCAAATCAAGATGGTGACATTCAAATCAAGAGGGTGACATTCAAATCAAGATGGAGACATTCAAATCAAGAGGGTGACATTCAAATCAAGACGGAGACATTCAAATCAAGAGGGTGACATTCAAATCAAGACGGAAACATTCAAATCAAGACGGTGACATTCAAATCAAGACGAAACATTCAAATCAAGACGGTGACATTCAAATCAAGACGGTGACATTCAAATCAAGATGGTGACATTCAAATCAAGACGGGAACATTCAAATCAAGACGGTGACATTCAAATCAAGACGGTGACATTCAAATCAAGAGGGAACATTCAAATCAAGATGGTGACATTCAAATCAAGACGGAGTCATTCAAATCAAGAGGGAACATTCAAATCAAGATGGTGACATTCAAATCAAGATGGTGACATTCAAATCAAGACGGAACATTCAAATCAAGACGGTGACATTCAAATCAAGAGGGTGACATTCAAATCAAGATGGTGACATTCAAATCAAGAGGGAACATTCAAATCAAGACGGTGACATTCAAATCAAGATGGTGACATTCAAATCAAGAGGGAACATTCAAATCAAGATGGTGACATTCAAATCAAGAGGGTGACATTCAAATCAAGACGTGACATTCAAATCAAGAGGGTGACATTCAAATCAAGATGGTGATATTCAAATCAAGACGGGAACATTCAAATCAAGACGGTGACATTCAAATCAAGACGGGAACATTCAAATCAAGACAGGAACATTCAAATCAAGACAGGAACATTCAAATCAAGACGTGACATTCAAATCAAGACGGAGCCATTCAAATCAAGTCGGAACATTCAAATCAAGACGGTGACATTCTAATCAAGACGTGACATTCAAATCAAGATGGGAACATTCAAATCAAGACGGGCACATTCAAATCAAGACGGTGACATTCAAATCAAGATGGTGACATTCAAATCAAGACGGTGACATTCAAATCAAGACGGAAACATTCAAATCAAGATGGTGACATTCAAATCAAGACGGTGACATTCAAATCAAGATGGTGACATTCAAATCAAGATGGAAACATTCAAATCAAGACGGTGACATTCAAATCAAGACGGTGACATTCAAATCAAGATGGTGACATTCAAATCAACACGGTGACATTCAAATCAAGACGGAACATTCAATTCAAGATGGTGACATTCAAATCAAGACGGTGACATTCAAATCAAGACGGAACATTCAAATCAAGACGGTGACATTCAAATCAAGACGGTGACATTCAAATCAAGACGGTGACATTCAAATCAAGACGGAACATTCAAATCAAGATGGTGACATTCAAATCAAGACGGAACATTCAAATCAAGATGGTGACATTCAAATCAAGATGGAACATTCAAATCAAGACGGAGACATTCAAACCAAGACGGTCACATTCAAATCAAGACGGTGACATTCAAATCAAGACGGAACATTCAAATCAAGACGGTGACATTCAAATCAAGATGGAGACATTCAAATCAAGACGGTGACATTCAAATCAAGACGGTGACATTCAAATCAAGACGGTGACATTCAAATCAAGACGGAACATTCAAATCAAGATGGTGACATTCAAATCAAGACGGTGACATTCAAATCAAGATGGTGACATTCAAATTAACACGGTGACATTCAAATCAAGACGGTGACATTCAAATCAAGAAGGTGACATTCAAATTAACACGGTGACATTCAAATCAAGAAGTGACATTCAAATCAAGACGGTGACATTCAAATCAAGACGGAGACATTCAAATCAAGACGGAGACATTCAAATCAAGATGGTGACATTCAAATCAAGACGGTGACATTCAAATCAAGACGGTGACATTCAAATCAAGACGGGAACATTCAAATCAAGACGGGAACATTCAAATCAAGACGGTGACATTCAAATCAAGATGGTGACATTCAAATCAAGACGGTGACATTCAAATCAAGAGGGTGACATTCAAATCAGATGGAGACATTCAAATCAAGAGGGTGACATTCAAATGAAGACGGAGACATTCAAATCAAGAGGGTGACATTCAAATCAAGACGGAAACATTCAAATCAAGACGGTGACATTCAAATCAAGACGGTGACATTCAAATCAAGACGGTGACATTCAAATCAAGACGGTGACATTCAAATCAAGACGTGACATTCAAATCAAGATGGTGACATTCAAATCAAGACGGGAACATTCAAATCAAGATGGTGACATCCAAATCAAGACGGTGACATTCAAATCAAGAGGGAACATTCAAATCAAGATGGTGACATTCAAATCAAGACGGAGTCATTCAAATCAAGAGGGAACATTCAAATCAAGACGAAACATTCAAATCAAGACGGTGACATTCAAATCAAGACGGTGACATTCAAATCAAGACGTGACATTCAAATCAAGATGGTGACATTCAAATCAAGACGGGAACATTCAAATCAAGATGGTGACATCCAAATCAAGACGGTGACATTCAAATCAAGAGGGAACATTCAAATCAAGATGGTGACATTCAAATCAAGACGGAGTCATTCAAATCAAGAGGGAACATTCAAATCAAGATGGTGACATTCAAATCAAGATGGTGACATTCAAATCAAGACGGAACATTCAAATCAAGACGGTGACATTCAAATCAAGAGGGTGACATTCAAATCAAGATGGTGACATTCAAATCAAGAGGGAACATTCAAATCAAGACGGTGACATTCAAATCAAGATGGTGACATTCAAATCAAGAGGGAACATTCAAATCAAGATGGTGACATTCAAATCAAGAGGGTGACATTCAAATCAAGACGTGACATTCAAATCAAGAGGGTGACATTCAAATCAAGATGGTGATATTCAAATCAAGACGGGAACATTCAAATCAAGACGGTGACATTCAAATCAAGACGGGAACATTCAAATCAAGACGGGAACATTCAAATCAAGACAGGAACATTCAAATCAAGACGTGACATTCAAATCAAGACGGAGCCATTCAAATCAAGACGGAGCCATTCAAATCAAGTCGGAACATTCAAATCAAGACGGTGACATTCAAATCAAGACGGAGCCATTCAAATCAAGTCGGAACATTCAAATCAAGACGGAACATTCAAATCAAGATGGTGACATTCAAATCAAGAGGGAACATTCAAATCAAGATGGTGACATTCAAATCAAGATGGTGACATTCAAATCAAGACGGAACATTCAAATCAAGACGGTGACATTCAAATCAAGAGGGTGACATTCAAATCAAGATGGTGACATTCAAATCAAGAGGGAACATTCAAATCAAGACGGTGACATTCAAATCAAGACGGTGACATTCAAATCAAGACGGAACATTCAAATCAAGATGGTGACATTCAAATCAAGACGGAACATTCAAATCAAGATGGTGACATTCAAATCAAGACGGAACATTCAAATCAAGATGTGACATTCAAATCAAGACGGTGACATTCAAATCAAGACGGAACATTCAAATCAAGACGGTGACATTCAAATCAAGACGGAGACATTCAAATCAAGACGGAACATTCAAATCAAGATGGTGACATTCAAATCAAGACGGAACATTCAAATCAAGATGGTGACATTCAAATCAAGACGGAACATTCAAATCAAAACGTGACATTCAAATCAAGACGGTGACATTCAAATCAAGACGGAACATTCAAATCAAGATGGTGACATTCAAATTTAGACGGAACATTCAAATCAAGACGGTGACATTCAAATCAAGATGGTGACATTCAAATCAAGAAGGTGACATTCAAATCAAGACGGTGACATTCAAATCAAGACGGAGACATTCAAATCAAGACGGAGACATTCAAATCAAGACGGTGACATTCAAATTAAGACGGTGACATTCAAATCAAGACGGTGACATTCAAATCAAGACGGAACATTCAAATCAAGATGGTGACATTCAAATCAAGACGGAACATTCAAATCAAGATGGTGACATTCAAATCAAGATGGAACATTC
The DNA here is from genome assembly GCF_965212315.1 of Lampetra planeri. Lineage (NCBI taxonomy): Eukaryota > Metazoa > Chordata > Hyperoartia > Petromyzontiformes > Petromyzontidae > Lampetra > Lampetra planeri. The sequence goes on along the minus strand of NC_136110.1, from coordinate 273,831 downwards.
AAATCAAGACGGAGACATTCAAACCAAGACGGTCACATTCAAATCAAGACGGTGACATTCAAATCAAGACGGAACATTCAAATCAAGACGGTGACATTCAAATCAAGATGGAGACATTCAAATCAAGACGGTGACATTCAAATCAAGACGGTGACATTCAAATCAAGACGGAACATTCAAATCAAGATGGTGACATTCAAATCAAGACGGTGACATTCAAATCAAGATGGTGACATTCAAATTAACACGGTGACATTCAAATCAAGACGGTGACATTCAAATCAAGAAGATGACATTCAAATCAAGACGGTGACATTCAAATCAAGACGGTGACATTCAAATCAAGACGGAGACATTCAAATCAAGACGGTGACATTCAAATCAAGACGGTGACATTCAAATCAAGACGGAACATTCAAATCAAGATGGTGACATTCAAATCAAGACGGAACATTCAAATCAAGATGGTGACATTCAAATCAAGACGGAACATTCAAATCAAGATGTGACATTCAAATCAAGACGGTGACATTCAAATCAAGACGGAACATTCAAATCAAGACGGTGACATTCAAATCAAGACGGAGACATTCAAATCAAGACGGAACATTCAAATCAAGATGGTGACATTCAAATCAAGACGGAACATTCAAATCAAGATGGTGACATTCAAATCAAGACGGAACATTCAAATCAAAACGTGACATTCAAATCAAGACGGTGACATTCAAATCAAGACGGAACATTCAAATCAAGATGGTGACATTCAAATTTAGACGGTGACATTCAAATCAAGACGGAGACATTCCACTGGGATGTTCATGACCAGCGCCCCGATCGGCGCACAAACCGCACGGCGGGCGAAGTCACCGCGTGGTTGACCACCCGCCCTCCTGGTTGACCACCCACCATCGTGGTTGACCACCCGCCATCGTGGTTGACCACCCGCCCGCGTGGTTGACCACCCGCCCTCGTCGCTGCGTCAGAGGGCGAAGGCGCCGTGGCCGCTCGCGCCGCTGATGCTGTGGGGAGCGCAGCGCCAGTGGCGGCGTCTGGTCGAGCGGTGCGCACAACCACAACCACAACTACAAACAATACAACAACCACAACCACAACTACAACTACAACCACACCCACAACTACAACCACAACCACAACTACAACCACAACTACAAACAATACAACAACCACAACCACTACCACAACTGCAACCACAACTACAACCACAACTACAACCACAACTACAATCACAACTACAACTACAAATAATACAACCACAACTACAACCACAACTACAACCACAACTACAACCACAAACAATACAACAACTACAACCACAACTACAACCACAACTACAAACAATACAACAACAACAACCACAACTACAAAGAATACAACAACTACAACCACAACCACAAATACAACCACAACTACAAACAATACAACAACAACCACAACTACAACCACAACTACAACCAATCCAATAACCACAACCACCCGACTACAACCACATCTACAACCACAACTAATACAACACCCACAACTACAACCACACAACTAAAACCAATACAACAACCACAACCACCAGAATACAACCACACAACTATCACACAACTACAACCAATACAATAACCACAACTACATCTACACAACTCCACCCAATACAATTACCACAACCACACAAAAATCACACTACAACCACTAAACTACAACCACTAAACTACAACCACAACTAAACGAGTACAACAACGTCAGCAACCACCAGGGCCGTTCCGGTGGTGCTGGTGGTGGTGTCAGTGCCGTCACGTGACTCTCACCTGGGCCAGGTGCTTCGCTTGAGTTGTGACGCGTGGACACAACCACCAGGACCATCCACAACCACCACAACTACCACAACCACCCGGACCATCAACCACCACCACCACAATCACCACCAAAGAGAAAGATCACCCGTTTAGCCTGAACAGACTGTTGGGGCAAGTGCTGTAAGCGATCACCGATGAAGGCCGGCACGGCACACGAGGGGATGGGTGGCCAGCACCACGGCCGGCCGCCTTTGTCTCCCTAGTGGCGATTTTTTCAAATTGCACCAGGTACTCGTTTGAGGCCCAGGACCGGTTCAGAGAATCGTCCCTGTTGGTGTTGGCCGTGAGCGGGAATCGAACTCGGGTCGCCGAGTTCGTAGCGCAGCGCGCCAACCGCTACACCGCCGCTCCCCACACACCACCCCACGCACCACAATCACCACCACAATCACCACCACAATCACCACCACAATCACCAGGACCATCAACCACCACAATCACCACCACCACCCCAATCGTCGCCGCCGCCGCCTCGTGGCGAACTCCCCTCTCCTCTCTCTCAGCTACCCCCCCCGCGCTCCCTCTCTCCCCGCTCTCTCTCCATTCCTCACACCCGGGCAGCCCCCATCTGTCTCACGCTCCCCACTTCTCACCCCATTAGCTCCACCCTCTCGCTCCCCCATCTCCTCTTCCACCTCTCCCCCCCGTAGCACACTCCCTCTCTCTCTCCCCCATCTCCCCCTTCTCTCTCTCCCCCATCTCCTCCTCCACCTCTCCCTCCCGTAGCACACTCCCTCGCTCTCCCCCATCTCCCCCTTCTCTCTCTCCCCCATCTCCTCCTCCACCTCTCCCTCCCGTAGCACACTCCCTCGCTCTCCCCCATCTCCCCCTTCTCTCTCTCCCCCATCTCCTCCCCCACCTCTCCCTCCCGTAGCACACTCCCTCGCTCTCCCCCATCTCCCCCTTCTCTCTCTCCCCCATCTCCTCCTCCACCTCTCCCTCCCGTAGCACACTCCCTCGCTCTCCCCCATCTCCCCCTTCTCTCTCTCCCCCATCTCCTGCTTCTACTCTCCCCACCCTCTCCATCTCCCCGCTCTCGCTCATCCCCACTCTCTCGCACTTTCTAACTCTTGACTCCACGTCTCCCCCTCTCTCTTTCACTTTCACTCTGCTCCGTATCTCGCTCACCCTCTCTCACCCTCGGACTCTCTCCCCTGGCTCTCTCTCGTGATGCAAGGTGAGTGTGGGCGGGGTGAGACAGAGAGAATAGCTCTGCCCCCCTCTCCCTCCTCTCTTCCCGCCCCCCGTAACGCCCCCCCCTCTCCTCCTGTGTCCATCTCTCTGCGCGGAGCGGTGGAGGGAGAGTCCGGGGTCTTCATCGCTCTCTGCCACTCGGGGAGAGACGGGGGAGAGACGGGGGAGAGATCGCACGGGAAGAGTTCCTCTGGAGAGCCGCGCTCAAATCTGGCGCGGTCGGGAGATCGAGAGAGTGGGTGGGAGATCGAGAGAGTGGGTGGGAGAGAGAGTGGGTGGGAGAGAGAGTGGAAGTGGAGAGAGTGGAAGTGGAGAGAGAGAGTGTGAGAGGAGAGTGAGAAAGTGAGAGAAAGACGCAGAGACAGGGAGAGTGAGAGAGCGAGACGATGTGAGAGTGGCACACCACGCTCACGGAGAGTGAGAGAGAGAGAAAGGGTGAGAGGGTGAGAGGGTGAGAGAAAGGGTGAGAGGGTGAGGGTGAGAGAAAGGGTGAGAGAAAGGGTGAGAGTGAGGGATTAAGGGGTGAGAGTAAGTGTGAGAGAGTAAGGAGTGTGAGAGTGAGAGAGTGAGGGTGAGAGAGTGAGAGGGTGTGAGGGTGAGAGGTTAAGGGTGAGAGAGAGTGAGGGTGAGAGAGTGCGGGTGAGAGAGTGAGAGGGTGTGAGGGTGAGAGGTTAAGGGTGAGAGAGAGTGAGGGTGAGTGAGAGGGTGTGAGGGTGAGAGGTTAAGGGTGAGAGAGTGAGAGGGTGTGAGGGTGAGAGGTTAAGGGTGAGAGAGAGTGAGGGTGAGAGAGAGAGTGAGAGGGTGTGAGGGTGAGTGAGAGGGTGAGAGGGTGAGAGGTTAAGGGTGAGAGAGTGAGAGGGTGTGAGGGTGAGTGAGAGGGTGAGAGGTTAAGGGTGAGAGAGAGTGAGGGTGTGAGGGTGAGTGAGAGGGTGTGAGAGTGAGAGGGTGTGAGGGTGAGTGAGAGGGTGAGAGGGTGAGTGAGAGGGTGTGAGGGTGAGTGAGGGTGAGAGGGTGAGTGAGAGGGTGTGAGAGTGAGAGGGTGTGAGGGTGAGTGAGGGTGAGAGGGTGAGTGAGGGTGAGAGGGTGAGTGAGAGGGTGTGAGAGTGAGAGGGTGTGAGGGTGAGTGAGGGTGAGAGGGTGAGTGAGAGGGTGTGAGGGTGAAGGAGATTGGAGTCGAGGCAGGGAGCGCCACAGCGGGAAACTCGGCGCTGCTGGCGGTGGTTGTTGTTAGTGGTGGTGATTAGTGGTGGTTGTTAGTGGTGGTGGTTAGTGGTGGTGGTTGGTGGTGGTGGTTGGTGGTGGTTGTTAGTAGTGGTGGTTAGTGGTGGTGGTTAGTGGTGGTGGTTAGTGGTGGTGGTTGGTGGTGGTTGTTAGTAGTGGTGGTTAGTGGTGGTGGTTAGTGGTGGTGATTAGTGGTGGTTGTTGTCGGTGGTGGTGATTAGTGGTGGTTGTTAGTGGTGGTGGTTGGTGGTGGTTGTTAGTAGTGGTGGTTGGTGGTGGTGGTTGGTGGTGGTTGTTAGTAGTGGTGGTTAGTGGTGGTTGTTGGTGGTGGTTGTTGGTGGTGGTGGTGGTGGTGATTAGTGGTGGTTGTTAGTGGTGGTTGTTAGTGGTGGTGGTTAGTGGTGGTGGTTGGTGGTGGTTGTTAGTAGTGGTGGTTAGTGGTGGTTGTTGGTGGTGGTTGTTGGTGGTGGTGGTGGTGGTGATTAGTGGTGGTTGTTAGTGGTGGTTGTTAGTGGTGGTGGTTAGTGGTGGTGGTTGGTGGTGGTTGTTAGTAGTGGTGGTTAGTGGTGGTTGTTGGTGGTGGTTGTTGGTGGTGGTGGTGGTGGTGATTAGTGGTGGTTGTTGGTGGTGGTGGTGGTGGTGATTTGTGGTGGTTGTTGGTGGTGGTGGTTGGTGGTGGTGGTTAGTGGTGGTTGTTGGTGGTGGTTGTTGGTGGTGGTGGTGGTGGTGATTAGTGGTGGTTGTTGGTGGTGGTGGTGGTGGTGATTTGTGGTGGTTGTTGGTGGTGGTGGTTGGTGGTGGTTGGTGGTGGTGGTTGTTGGTGGTGGTGGTGATTAGTGGTGGCTGTTAGTGGTGGTGGTTAGTTGTGGTTGTTAGTGGTGGTTGGTTGTGGTTGTTGGTGGTGGTTGTGGTGGTGGTGGTTGTTGGTGGTGGTGGTTGGTTGTGGTGTTAGTTGTGGTGGGTGGTGGTGGCGGCATCGTGACTGTGTGCTCCGCTGAGCGATGGCCGGTCGCGAGGGGGTGACGCTGACTCCCTTCTCGATCCGCTACATCCTGGACGGCTCCCACTGCGGGCCGGGGGGCGACTCCCACTGCGGGCCTGGGGACGACTCCAGCGACGAGGAGGAGGAGGCGGCCAGATATCATGGAGGAGGAGGAGGAGGAGAAGATGATGAGGATGACGAGACGTTCTACCCCCCACGTCACTCGATTCGGGGGCTCCCTTTGGCCGGGGACCCCGAGGAGGACCTCTGCGAATGCCACCGTGACCCCAGCGACGAGGGGGACGATGACGACGACGACGATGATGATGATGATGAAGAGGTGGAGGAGGTTCATAAAAAGGAGGAAGACGAGGATGTTGACGAGGAGCCGGCGGGATTGGACTCGGCGAGATCGCGTGATGGTGCGTACTGCGGCCTCGCCATCATCATCACCATCATCACCACCATCATCAGCAGCAGCAGCAGCATCATCATCAGCAGCAGCAGCAGCAGCATCGGCAGCATCGGCAGCAGCATCATCACCATCACCACCATCAGCAGCAGCATCATCATCATCATCATCAGCAGCAGCAGCAGCATCATCATCAGCAGCAGCAGCATCATCACCAGCATCGGCAGCAGCAGCATCATCACCATCACCACCATCAGCAGCAGCATCATCATTATCAGCAGCATCATCATCAGCAGCATCATCATCAGCAGCAGCATCATCATCATCAGCAGCAGCAGCATCATCATCAGCAGCAGCAGCGTCATTGATTGGCAATCCCCATCATCATTACCACTACACCTGTGACGTCACTACCTGTGTGTCACTACCTCACCTGTGTGTCACTACCTGTGACGTCACTACCTCACCTGTGTCACTACCTCACCTGTGTGTCACTACCTCACCTGTGTGTCACTACCTGTGACGTCACCACCTCACCTGTGTCACCACCTCACCTGTGACGTCACTACCTGTGTGTCACTACCTGTGACGTCACCACCTCACCTGTGTGTCACTACCTGTGACGTCACCACCTCACCTGTGTGTCACTACCTGTGA
>NC_136110.1:97500-262500 GCF_965212315.1 Lampetra planeri | reverse complement strand
TCGTGCGGAGCGACAGACCAGGTAGCTTCCACACAGCGTTACGCAACCGATGAAAAGATATTGCCGCTCGACTGATTCGGAGTGAGACCTCTGCTGATAAACTGGAGCTGGTCATGAGCACACTGCCCAGGTATGGGAAACTCTCTACTCTCTCCACAACTGCCCCATCACCGATTGGGAGTTGTGGGGGCGGAGTGCCCGATGGTACAAAATACCCAGGCAGGTGCTTAGTTTTGGTGGGGCTGATGGTAAGGCCCCACCTCTTAGTGGCACACTCCAGCCTCAGCAGCAGCGTCTCCAACTCCTCTTCTGAATGAGCAGCTATTACCAAATCATCGGCATACATAACGTGGTTGACCAATAGGGAGCCATCCCTTGATCGCACCCGGGCGTCGATCAGCCTCCCATTATATCTGTACCAAATGGTAATTCCCCCGGTACAGCTATTGAAGGCTTCACGAACTACGCAGTCGAAATAGATGTTAAATAATGTGGGAGCCAGAGGACATCCCTGTCGCACCCCAAGGTGTACAGGGAAAGGCTCCGACTCCCGGCCACGTAGTTTTACCCGGGCCCGCTCACCATCATGAAGGTCCTTAATGATCGTGAGCAGAGGGTCAGGGACTCCGAAAGCACGAAGAACAACCCAGAGCCCAGTCCTACTGATGGTATCATAGGCCTTGACCAGGTCAATAAAGCAGAGATGTAGGTCTTTTTGGAATTCCCTACACCTCTGCTGTAGCAGACGGACAGAAAATATGGCATCTGTGCAGGACCGCCCTTTCCTGAAACCACATTGGGGCTCCGCAAGCCTCTCCTCAGCATGCCTAGCAAGGCGATGTTGAATAATCCTTGCCAGGACCTTACCCGGCACACTGAGGAGTGAGATGCCCCTGTAGTTGTTACAGTCTGTGCGGTCCCCCTTCTTAAAGAGGGGGACCACCAGGGCATCCTTCCAGTCCTGCGGAACCCGTCCAGTGGTCCAGACTGTTGTTATGATGTCATATAGGGCAGTCTGTGCACAAACGCCACCCTCCCTAAGCATTTCGCCTGGGAGATCATCTCTGCCCGGTGCCTTCCCTGGTCTCAGACTCCGGATCGCCCTCAGTACTTCCTCAACAGCCGGTACCTCAGCCAGCCACTCACAGGGGGTGACCTCTTCCAATATTTGAGGCACCGCAGCCTCAGCAGGGTTATCCCCACTTTGTGCCATGATGTTTTCCTGGCTGAGAGATTTTCCCTCCCCCAGGACCTCACAGAAATGCTCAGCAAATCTGCAAACCTGTTCCTGGGGGTCGGAGATTGGATCACCGTTTTTTCCTCTAATGATGGTAATAGGTGTGGCGCTGCAGGTTACTTTTTTGATGGAGTTAAATAGTGATTTGTGATCGCGGGCCACTGAGGCAGACTCCATCTCCTCAGCAACCCGCGACCACCACCCATCCTTACAGCGCCTTACGGCTCTCCGAACCTCCGAGCGAAGGCTGCGGTAAACCTCCTCATTCTCTGACGTGGGATGCTGTAGGCGATGAGAGTGGGCCTGTCGCTTTTTCTCAATTAACCTGAACACCTCCTCCGTCAGCCAGGGTTCCCGGGGAGGTCTGGACCGCGTACCCAAAGCAGCCATTGCAGCTGCATGAGTCACAGTCTTAAACCTCGCCCATTTACCCTCGACATCAGGTGGAGTGGGGGACGATGCCAACCCCAGCTGCAAGCGATGATGAAATTCTCGCTTGCAACTTTCATCAGCTAACTTAGACCAGGCCACTTTTGGTTGGAATGGGATCCTGGGTGTACACCCACCACCGGAGTGGAAGAATGGCAGGCGCATCTTACAGATGACTAGTCGATGGTCAGAGGGCAGATCAGCTCCACGGTAGGTCCTGGTGTCAAGGACATGGGCTCGCATCCGCTGGTCCGTCACTACGTAGTCCAGCAGATGTTCTTGCTTGGACCCGGCATGCATCCATGATGTTGTGTGGATGCGCCGATGCCGGAAGAGCGTGTTGGTAATTACAAGCCCATGGGCTGCACAGAAATCTAGCAGCCTCCTACCGTTGTTATTGAGCTGATCTGGCCCATGCCTTCCAATCACTCCAGACCAGGTGCCAGCATCATGACCAACTCGGGCATTGAAGTCACCCAACAAGATGACTCTGTCCCGAGTGGCCACTTTAGCCAGCACCTGTGACAGTAGGTCATAGAAAGCGTCTGACTCATCGGCTTTGCCTGCATCCCTCCACGGATGTTCGTCTTCGGTGGGGGCGTAAGTAACCACGACCACCACTCCTCGCCTCTGGTTGATGGGAAGGCGAGCCCAAAGTATCCTGGGGCTTACAGCTTCCCACACCTCACCGCCACGCTCCCACGCCCCCTTCATTCTTTTGTTCAGAAGAAGAGCCACACCCTGTTGTTTGGCAGTCTCCTGCCCCGAGTAGAGGACTGTCCACCCCTCATGGTGGCAGGAGCCAGAACCGGTCCACCGGACCTCCTGAATGCCACAGAGATCCAGGCGGTACCGGTCCAGCTCCCGACAGAGGAGTGGCAGCCTCTCCTCCGCAGTGAGCGTTCGAACATTCCACGTGGCCATCCGCAATGGTTTTTCGTTGTTACTGGAGGAGCCCCGAGGGTTAAAATTCAATCTCCTGGCTCCGCCAAATGGGGTTTGGCCAGGAGACGTCATAAAAGCCTGACCCCCCGGGGCCTCCGGCACAAGCTTATTAATTACAGGTTTATGTTTAAATCGTAGTTTAGTGGTGGTTAATTGAAGGTGGAGGGGTTACCAGCCCCTCGCACCCGTCCAGAGCCCCCGTTTAGCCACTGTGGTGGTCACAGACGCCATGAGGGGAGAGGCCAATGGGCATTGGCCCTCCCCCCACAGCACTGCCCACGACAGTGTTGCCCGTCCGGCACCGCGAGGAGGTAGGAGGTTGTTTTGCCGGACACATACACACACACACATATATACATACACATACATACACACATACACACACATACACACACATACACACACATACATACACACATACACACTCACACACACACATACACACATACACACACATACATACACATACATACACACATACACACACATACACACACATACACACACATACATACACACATACACACTCACACACACACATACACACATACACACACACATATATACATACACATACATACACATACACACACATACACACACATACACACACATATATACATACACATACATACACACATACACACACATACACACACATACACACACATACATACACACATACACACTCACACACACACATACACACACACACATATATACATACACATACATACACACATACACACACATACACACACATACACACACATACATACACACATACACACTCACACACACACATACACACATACACACACATACATACACATACATACACACATACACACACATACACACACATACACACACATACATACACACATACACACTCACACACACACATACACACATACACACACACACATATATACATACACATACATACACACATACACACACATACACACACACACATACACACACATATACACATTTAGACACACATATATACATATACACATTTAGACACACACACACGTATACACATCAAGACACACATATATACATATACACATTTAGACACACACACACATATACACATCTAGACACACATATATACATATACACATCTAGACACACATATATACATATACACATTTAGACACATATATACATATACACATCGTCATTCATGTAACATTTATTATAAACCGCTGAACATCGCAAACCACACCAACGCCACAAATGGTACGAGACACGAGAGAGAGACACGAGAGAGACACGAGAAAGACGAGAGAGAGAGAGACGACACAACACGGCATGGGTGCGGGGGAGAACACAGCAGAGATCGAAGATAAAATAAAGCCGTATAGAGGATGTTACTACTGTGTTACCATGACAACGACAACAACAATAATTAACGAACGTTACTCGCGATGTTAATGGGATGCGTCAGAGCAGAGCGGTGGTCTCGTGGTGAGCGCTACGCTACAATCCTAACCACCCGGGTTCGAATCCCGCTCACGGTCAACACCGGTGACAATTAACTGAACCGGTCATGGGCTTCCCCTAGGTCGACTCAGCCTCAAATGCGTTCCAGGTGCGGTGTGTAAACATCGCTACTAGGGAGACAAAGGCGGCCGGGCGTGGTGCTGCACATCCACCGGCCTTCATAGGTGCTGCTCGCTAACAGCACTTGCCCCAACAGTCTGTGAAGGCTACACGGGGGATCTATAGTGGCCCTCGGAGCGACGCTCACAACAGCGAGCAGAGGGCCGGGCAGCTAAAACGCAGAAAGTCGGCACAGTGGGGAGCACCGCTGGTGAATCTGCCAGTCGTCTCGGTCAGGCGGCCCTGGGCACCTGGGTCTCTGGGTCTCTGGGTCTCTGGGCACCTGGGTCTCTGTGTCTCTGTGTCTCTGGGTCTCTGTGTCTCTGGGTCTCTGTGTCTCTGGGTCTCTGGGAACCTGGGTCTCTGGGTCTCTGGGTCTCTGGGTCTCTGTGTCTCTGGGTCTCTGGGAACCTGGGTCTCTGGGTCTCTGGGTCTCTGGGTCTCTGGGTCTCTGGGTCTCTGGGTCTCTGGGTCTCTGTGTCTCTGGGTCTCTGGGCACCTGGGTATCTGTGTCTCTGTGTCTCTGGGTCTCTGTGTCTCTGGGTCTCTGTGTCTCTGGGTCTCTGGGAACCTGGGTCTCTGGGTCTCTGGGTCTCTGGGAACCTGGGTCTCTGTGTCTCTGGGCACCTGGGTCTCTGTGTCTCTGGGTCTCTGGGAACCTGGGTCTCTGTGTCTCTGGGTCTCTGGGAACCTGGGTCTCTGTGTCTTTGGGCACCTGGGTCTCTGGGCACCTGGGTCTCTGTGTCTCTGGGTCTCTGGGTCTCTGTGTCTCTGGGTCTCTGGGTCTCTGGGTCTCTGGGTCTCTGTGTCTCTGGGCACCTGGGTCTCTGGGTCTGTTCCGTGACCTGTCAGTGGGACTTCGACACTTCACGTGGCCTCACATTGCACCGAGCCTAGCACAAGCGCCGTTGTGATGTCACCGCCACTTCGTGGTTGTTGTTGATGTGGCCGCGCGCAGATTTTATTTAACGACGATTCATTTCGTCTGTGCGCTATTTGTGGTTTCCCACGTGGTAGTCGATGTTGGGTTTGTTCTGATTTCTCTTTGTGATTTTGCGGCTTGGTGTGCCAGGCCACTCCGTATTCTGGTGTCCTGAGTTCTCACCCTGAATACACACAGAGTCACCTTGAAACCTCAACTCACTCACTCACCGTCTTCCCTCACGCACCATTTCAACCATCACACCGCTCACTCACTCGCTCACTCACTCGCTCACTCACCCGTTCACTCACCAACTCACTCGCTCACTCACTCGCTCACTCACCCGTTCACTCACCAACTCACCCGCTCACTCCGTCACTCACTCTTCATCTCCCCTAATCATTTACCCACTTACCCGCAAACTCACCCACCATCTCACCCATCATCTCTCTCATCATCTCACTCATCCGCTCACTCACCGGCTCGTTCATCCACTCACCCGCTCACTCACCCGCTCACTCACCCACTCACTCTTGCAATGCGATTCTGTTCTGCTCGCTTGGACTCTCGCCTGCATAAAATGGTTGCGTGCGTGTGCGTGTACAGGACACGCGACTTGCTCACGAGTACCCAGCATCAGCAGCAGCATCAGCAGCATCATCATCAGCAGCATCACCAACAGCAAAATCACCAATAGCATGATCAGCAGCAACGGCGTCAACAGCAGCAGCATCAACACCAGCAGCATCATCGGCAGCGTCATCAGCAGCAACAGCAACAGCAGCAGCATCATCAGCAGCATCAGGAACAGCGGTGGGATCGCCAACACCAGCAGCATCAGCAGCAGCAACAGCATCAACAGCAGGAGCAGCAGCATCAGCAGCAGCAGCAGCAGCATCAGCAGCCCGTCAAGAATGGTCGAGACGCCGCGCGGGGGGGACCCCCTCCCTCGGAAGAAGCGGTCCCGAGCGGCCTTCACTCACGCTCAGGTGCCCCCCACGACCCCCCACTCACGCTCAGGTGCCCCCCACGACCCCCCACTCACGCTCAGGTGCCCCCCACGACCCCCCACTCACGCTCAGGTGCCCCCCACGACCCCCCACTCACGCTCAGGTGCCCCCCACGACCCCCCACTCATGCTCAGGTGCCCCCCACGACCCCCCACTCACGCTCAGGTGCCCCCCACGACCCCCCACTCATGCTCAGGTGCCCCCCACGACCCCCCACTCACGCTCAGGTGCCCCCCACGACCCCCCACTCACGCTCAGGTGCCCCCCACGACCCCCCACTCACGCTCAGGTGCCCCCCACGACCCCCCACTCACGCTCAGGTGCCCCCCACGACCCCCCACTCTCACTGTTGTGGTTGTCGCTGTGGGCAGGTGTTCGAGCTGGAGCGTCGCTTCAGCCAGCAGCGCTACCTCTCGGGTCCCGAGCGCGCCGACGTGGCCGCCACGCTCGGCCTCACGGAGACTCAGGTCAAGATCTGGTTCCAGAACCGGCGCTACAAGACCAAGAGGCGACACGTGGCGGCAGCGGCGGCGGCGGCGGCGGCTGCGGCAGCAGCGGCGGCGGCAGGGAGTGCTCTGCACCACCACCACCTCCACCGCCACCTCCAGCAGCAGCAGCAGCAACAGGCGACCCTGTGCGCGCTGGAGCAACAACACCACCACCACCACCACCAACATCTCAACCGCAGCGGCAACCACCACTTCCACGCCCTGCAGCACTACCGGCTACAGCTGCAGCAGCAATTGCAGCAACGTCTTCATCATCATCATCAGCAGCTGTCCGTGCCCGCAGCGCGCCGGGTGGCTGTGCGCGTCCTCGTGCAGGAGACGCAGCGGGTCTGTGGGGACCCCCCCGAGGGCCGCCCCGCCAGCACGGCCGGAGTCTTCGCCGGCCTCCCGTCTGGGCCCCAACACGGACCCCAACACGGACCCCAACACGGACCCCAACACGGACCCCAACACGGACCCCAACACGGGCCCCCGTCTGGAGCCCAACACGGGCCCCTGTGCGGGGCTCTCGCCGGAGCCCCGGGGCTCGGGGACCTTCGCGCGCTGCTCCCGATACCCGGAGCTGCGCGATCGCTGCAGCGCGACCTGGCTTCCTTGGCACCCATTCATCATCATCATCATCAGCAGCAGCAGGTCTTGCAGCACCATCATCATCAGCAGCAGCAGTATCATCAGCAAGCCTTCCCGCTGGCTGCAGCGCTGCTGCAGCTGCCCGCGTACTGGAGGCCCGGCCCTGCGGGGCCCGCGCTCCTCCAGGTCCAGCAGCAGCAGAGTGACGCGCTCACGGCGCCCTTCCAGCAGCAGCAGCAGCAGCGGTGAGGGCGGCCCGGCGGTGTGGGGGGTGGAACACCGCGGAGGGCGGAGATCGTCCACCCTCGTTCGTCCACCCTCGTTCGTCGTGGACTTGGCGAGGAGTCTGGAGCACCCCCGAGTCTCCCCCTCCCGGTAGACGGGACACCACGCCGGGCCACCACCAGCAGCAGCAGCAGCTGATGGTGATGATGATACTGCTGCTGATGATGATGATGCTGCTGCAAGACCTGCTGCCACGTGGCCAGCAGCAAGCGGTGGCGCGAGTTCACAACCTGGCCGGGGTGGGAGGCTGACTCAGCCCATCATCATCATCATCATCCCTCCTTCACGCCGGGGGCCAATACAATTGGTAACACTTTGTGGGGGAAGTCAGCAGTGGTTGTCCTATGGAATGACTCGCCCCCGTCACATGAATGTGGAAATTCCACCACTGGCTCTTCAGGGCTGTAAATAGATTAGCGCCAATGCCTCGATGCTTATTTGAACAGCATGGAATCACTCTGGCTTCGTGTGTTTTAAAGCAAGAAAACGCTGAACCGTTTCGACATTCGGGCTCTCATCAGCAGAACGGGGCCATGTGAAATGTACGCTGGTGAATTCCTCGACGCTCCTCGCAAGAGTCCCACGCACTCGCTCAGTCCGCGTCGTCGACGCGCCAGTGTGAATCCCGCGTGTACGTGTGCAGTGCCGGCCTTAATAGGTGCTCGCTAACAGCACTTGCCCCAGCAGTCTGCGTGGCTACACGGGGGATCTTTGTATTGTGTGGTTGTGCAGTGTTGGTTCTCTTCATGGGTGCTCGCTAACAGCGCGGTCCCCGTGGGCCGCGCTAATAAACGGGAGGTCCCTGCACACGCGCGTGTGGCTTCGTGCCTTCATAGGCGTTCACTCCTCACGGCACTTGTCCCGACAGTTTGTAGAGGCTACACGGGGGATCTTTGTATTGTTGTGCTCGTGTCAAGTGCGCGTGCGTGCACGGGCGGCGTGCACGGGCGGCGTGCCACCCTCGCCACGAGGACTGTGACCACGTGCGCACCAGTCTCCCCGGCGCGCTTCGTGGGGGCGTTCGCTGCCCGCTTGGTGCAGAGCTTCGCGGTTCGACTCCGGGCAGGAGTATTCATCAGGCCGCCCTGATTAATACTGCGGTCTATGTACTAACAATAAAATACGCTTAACTGTACAAAAACTCAACACACACACATATATATGCAATAGGCGACGTTTCGGACAGTAGACCCTCTTCATCGCACGTAAGATGATGGCTTCACAATTTAACATTTAAGATCCAGTGACGAAACGGCGTCACGGTCCAAGTAGTGAAACATGACACTGTAAATTAATCACTCAATCGGGATCAGTACACACAGCAATACACGCAGCAGTACTCACAGCATTAGCACACACAGCATTAGCACACACAGCATTAGCACACACAGCATTAGCACACACAGCAGTGCACACACAGCAATACACACAGCATTAGCACACACAGCATTAGCACACACAGCATTAGCACACACAGCAGTGCACACACAGCATTAGCACACACAGCATTAGCACACACAGCATTAGCACACACAGCATTAGCACACACAGCATTAGCACACACAGCAGTGCACACACAGCATTAGCACACACAGCATTAGCACACACAGCATTAGCACACACAGCATTAGCACACACAGCAGTGCACACACAGCAATACACACAGCAATACACACAGCAGTACACACAGCAGTACACACAGCAGTACACACAGCAGTACACACAGTATCAGTACACACAGTATCAGCACACACAGTATCAGTGCATACCGCACATACAGCAGCATACGCAGTAGTACAGAACTGCACACACATAAGCACACAACAGCTACAGAAACGATAGCGCCCACACCACGGATGCTCATGATGTGATGTTATTTATCTTGATCATAAATTAACGATGCTGTTAGTCGATGCTGTTAGTCGATGCTGTTAGTCGATGCTGTTAGTCGATGCTGTTAGTCGATGCTGTTAGTCGATGCGTGATTTCACCCAGAGCGCCCGATAAACGTGGTGGAGCGTTGGTGCGAAATAATCTGAAAACCAAATAAATAACTCCACCTCGGGCTTTCTTACAGATAAATAAAAATACATTTATATTTAGCACTTCAACCTATCGGGCTTCCACACGCAACACTGGGTTTCGCCTGCCTGGGCGCATCAGAAGAGCCGGGTCTATTATATATTTATATATATATGTGCGTGTGTCTAGGGCGGAGCGGTGGCGCGGTGATTAGCGCGCTGCACTACGAACCCGGCGATCCGAGTTCGATTCCCACTCACGACCAGTAATTGGTCCGAGGGATCCGCGAGGTCGACTCAACCTGTAATGAGTATAGTACCTGATGCGGTGTGTGAACATTCCCACTGGGGAGAGAAAGGCGGCCGCGCGTAGCGACACCAACCCAGAGTGTGCACCCTATTCAGGCCGTGCGGGGTGCACGTTGCTAAATAACTAAACAATCGCTACGGTGCATACACATTCCGAACCGGTAATATATTCTGGAAACGGTTACCAGTTTAACCGGTTATCGTTTAAAACCCGAACATTTTTCACCGTAGCGTCCCGATGATAACATTTCGTCATATGATGAAATCGTTCACGTGTGTATGAATATTTTCGAGGGCAGCCCGTCCTACAAAGGGGGTGAATTTCCCTTTGAAAATTCCACTTAAAACTCAATCGCTGCGTCCTGGAAGCGACTTACGATTTTGTGTTTAAATCTCATTTCTGAATTGGGCAGTGAGCGTTGTTCCCCGACTCGAGTGAGCGGAGAATGCTCGGCCAGTCGTTACACCGCTCGCACAACGCGCGTGCTGTGTCGGGTGGTGCAGGGTCTTGACGACACAAACGTGGCCAGATCGTGACGTGGCCTTACCCGAAAATCACGTGTGCATCAAGGATTGACAAGCTGATTTTGATTTGTCCTGTCCGAGAGAAGGAATCGTTGTAAGGATGGACGAATACCCCTGATCGATCCCATCACGGTCAGTCAGAACGAACGGCACTTACTCCAACCACATGATCATTGGACAACTAACGCTTGTATAATATATATGCAGTGTACGAACGTGTATGTGTGCCTAGTAAATATGTCTGTGTACACCCTGTGTATATATAGAGTGTGTGTGTATGTGTGCCTAGTAAATATGTCTGTGTACACCCTGTGTATATATAGAGTGTGTGTGTATGTGTGCCTAGTAAATATGTCTATGTGTACACCCTGTGTATATATAGAGTGTGTGTGTAGTATATGTCTGTGTGTGTGTGTATACCCTGTATATATAGTGTTTGTGTGTGTAGTAAATGTCTATGTGTGTGTGTACTGTAGTGTATGTCTATGTGGGGAGAGAGGGAGCGGTGGCGCAGCGGTTAGCGCATTGCACTACGAATCGGGCGAACTAGGTTCGATTCAGCACCAACTAGGTCGACTCAGCCTTAAATTAGTGTTGTGGTGTGTCGAGAGACAAAGGCGGCCGGGAGTGGTTCTGACGAAAACTCGTGCCAGCCTTAATAGGTGCTCACAAATAGCACTTGCCCCCAACCGTCTGCCAAGGCTATACGGGGGTCTTTGTGTGCAGTACTTTTACATGCAAATTAGTCCTTCCAAACTCGGCGTGGTTGTGCGGTTAATTTATTACAATCATACCGGATTGTAAGACGCACTTCGTTCCCCCGCTGCGTTATGATGCGACCAGGGGTGCGTCTTATCCTCCGGTGGGTGTGTGGCCTGATTCGCGAACGTTGAGTGACGCCGGGAACAAGTTTGGGGTGCGTCTTACTTTCCGGAGCGTCTTATACTCCGGAGAAGGCGGTAAATAACCACGTGTCGGTACAACGTCTGACCCCTCAGGGAAATCCGTCTTGTGAAATGCGTGCGATGTTCAATGACAATGCGGCATATACAGTATATAGACACGCGCGTTCGTGACGGCTGCCGATACTCTTGCTGCTGCTCATTATAACTCTGCGATCATTGAGACAACCACTCTATTTTACACTCAACACATAGAGCAACACAACATCAACACATACAGCAACACAACATCGTATACAACATCGCAAGTACTCTTTGTTTTTTTCTTTCGGTAAAGTCACGTAGGTAAAAAACTAAATAAAATACATTAAAATGAAAACAACTAAATTAAAACAAATCACGGCGTTTCGAAGGCAACACAAGCCTCCGTCATCAGGTGGCTGCTCCAGCAAAATTGCTGTCGCGTATGAAGAGAGCTACTTCTGAGACGCAAGTGCCATCGTGAACAATCTAAATGATCACCAAACAGACTCCACGCCTCCTCCTCCTCCGCATATAACCGTGATTATTGTATACATCCCATCAGCCGTATGGCCCTTCCTTCTGGACGTGCGTCTCAGCAGCAGCAGCAGCAGCATTGGTTCAACACAAACAACAACTCCGACATCCAGTGTCTCCTCATCAGCAGTGCTCAGGCTTGCTTCAAATGCATGCGTCGTTTCTGTAATCATTGTTGCATTTTGAGTGCTAAGATTACATATATACACAGACACAGTGTGAAAGCTAACGTGTATTTATTTGTTTTGTAAATATAAATACTTTAAAGGTGCGAGTCGGTGTAACTGTATCTGACATACAGAGCTGGGTGAGTGACCGGCGTGAATTCTCATGATGTTCTAAATGAAATATTTTTTTTAAAACATTTCACCAGGTAAGGCCCACTGAGCTACAAATGATATGTCAACGAAGTGGCTTATGATATGTAAGTGTATAGCAGTGGTGTTGAGTCTCGAGGGGCGAGGGCGCCTCGTGGGTGATGAGAATCCTCGCGGTGTTGGAGACGCGCGAGGGCGCGGAGTGGATTCTTTGCTCTTCGCGCTAAACACACAAACACACACCACACGCATTGGTGAACCAAGTGCATCGCCTCCCGTGGAGTGTGAGGCTACAGCCGATAGAAAGCTAGCGAGACCACACGTGTACACACACACACACACGTGTACACACACACACACACGTGTACACCCACACACACACGTGTACACACACACACGTGTACACACACACACGTGTACACACACACACACGTGTACACACACACACATGTAATGTGCGCCAGAGCGGTGGAGCACTGGCTAGCGAGCTGGTGCTGTGTACCCGGTGCACGGAGTTCAACTCCCCGCCACTGATGGCGACATCCGTGGTGAGTGCGATGAAAAGCGGCCCTGCTGGGCACCCACCTGGTGGAGTTTGGTCAAAACCCTCCCTGCCGCGAGCCACGCGGCGTGGGGAGCCCTCCATGCAGCAGTGGATTGGGGGACTGTGACGCCCGACTACTGCACGCACGTGTGTTTGTGGGTGTACGCGCACGTACACACCAGTACACACACACTCTGGATGTGTGTGTGTACGTGTGTGTGATGGCACTACAAGGCAGGTTATTGTGACAAACTGTCAGCTTTACATAAACCCGTTTGGCGTTCCGTCATGTTAATAGCGCAGACACACACACATATATATATACACACACACGCCGATATATCTATATACGAAGGCAAAGGTCCCCCCTATTATCGCCTTACCAGACTCTAGGGACAAGTGCTGATAGCGAGTACCTATGAAGGCCGGCACGGCACACGAGGGGGTTGGTGGCCAACACCACGACCGGCTGCCATGTCTCTCTAGTGGCGATGTTTACACATCGCGCCAGGTACTCATTTGAGGCTGAGTCGACCTAGGAGAGGCCCAGAACGGGTTCAGATACTTGTCACGGGGTCTCCGTGCGTCGCGAATCGAACTCGGTTCGGAGGTGCTTAGCGCGCTAACCGCTGCACTACCGCTACACAGACACACAGACACACACACAGACACACACAGACACCCAGACACACAGACACCCAGACACACAGACCCACACATACACACAGACACACACAGACACCCAGACACACAGACACCCAAACACAGACACACACAGACACACAGACACACACATACACACGCACACATACACACAGACAAAGATAAAAGATCTTTGTCTGTGTGTGAAGCGCTACCAACCAGTCGTGGGCCTCCCCTAGGTCGACTCAGCCTCAAATGAGTACCTGGTGTGGTACGTTCACGTTGCCACTAGGGAGACAAAGGCGGTAGGGCGTGATACTGGCCACCCACCTCCGTCGTGTGCCGTGCCGGCCCTCATAGCTACTCGCTATCAGCACTAGCCCCAGGTGTATGATCAGGATATACGGGGATCTTTGTATTTGTTATGACTGTATGTTCTCCCCCAATAACAACATACAATCTACACATAATGTAACGGGCGTTGGCCAACACATCCCAATGCTGAAAACTTAACTGCAAAACGTCACACGCAGCAGCAGCAGCATCGCCTCCCTCCTGTGGGAACGTGGCAGAACCCTCCCCAATGATAATACGTCTTGGGACTCAGGGAGGCTTTCCTGGATGAACAATCGCGATTCTACGACACGGGTGTGATCCCATTGATAGCCGAATGGACTTCGCAAAGGAGATGCAAATACAAAGGATGTACAAATAATCACAGGAATGTGTATACTGCATTGCACACGTGATTTGTAAACCATCGGCAGTAAACCGGTAAATGTCTTCAGAATCGATGGTCAGGAGCCGATTGTCGTGTCCAGGGCACCGATCGGGACGAGACTTCGTGCCCGCGATTCGGAGTTGCGTTTATTGCGCTCGGTGTTTCTCCATGGGCGGCAAATCGGTAACCGGTTTTTCTCACCGGTATTTAATGCGAATACCGGTAATGCAAAAAGACAGTTGTAACCACACCACTAATTGAACACTGGGTTTATTTTTCATCGTCAACCATAATTCAGTGCTGAATTGATCAAACTCGATCCGTCGCATGGGTGTCCTCGTGGAGCCATCAGCCACAATGCGACGTCGCCCGGCCAATGCGCAGCACACCTCGCTAAGTGGAGAAGTAGAGACACAAGGGGCAGACAGAATCTCACATTGACATCGAAAACAATCCACAGACTGTAGCCACGTACGCCAGACCATGGCCACACGGTAACCCACTGAGGACTGCGCTCCTGCGACGAAGCGACACGAACTCTGTGCAGAAGGATTCTCGCGGTGGCCACGAGCAGACCTCGACATCGGTGCTGAGCTCGTGACCCACACTGCCGTGCGCAGGGATAGAAGAGCCACATGCAGGCAGACTCACGCACACAGCACGCACATGCAGGCAGACACACACACACACAGCACGCACATACACATGCAGGCAGACTCACGCACACAGCACGCACATGCAGGCAGACACACACACACACAGCACGCACATACACATGCAGGCAGACTCACGCACACAGCACGCACATGCAGGCAGACACACACACACACAGCACGCACATACACATGCAGGCAGACTCACGCACACAGCACGCACATACACATGCAGGCAGACTCACACACACAGCACGCACATACACATGCAGGCAGACACACACACAGCACGCACATACACATGCAGGCAGACTCACGCACACAGCACGCACATGCAGGCAGACACACACACACAGCACGCACATACACATGCAGGCAGACACACACACAGCACGCACATACACATGCAGGCAGACACACACAGCACGCACATGCAGGCAGACACACACACACACAGCACGCACATACACATGCAGGCAGACTCACGCACACAGCACGCACATGCAGGCAGACACACACACACACAGCACGCACATACACATGCAGGCAGACACACACACAGCACGCACATACACATGCAGGCAGACTCACGCACACAGCACGCACATGCAGGCAGACACACACACACACAGCACGCACATACACATGCAGGCAGACACACACACAGCACGCACATACACATGCAGGCAGACACACACACACAGCACGCACATACACATGCAGGCAGACTCACGCACACAGCACGCACATGCAGGCAGACACACACACACAGCACGCACATACACATGCAGGCAGACACACACAGCACGCACATACACATGCAGGCAGACACACACACAGCACGCACATACACATGCAGGCAGACTCACGCACACAGCACGCACATGCAGGCAGACACACACACAGCACGCACATACACATGCAGGCAGACTCCCGCACACAGCACGCACATGCAGGCAGACACACACACAGCACGCACATACACATGCAGGCAGACTCACGCACACAGCACGCACATGCAGGCAGACACACACACAGTCTGCCTGCACGCACACACGCATGCAGGCAGACACACGCTCACGCACACAGCACGCACAGGCAGGCAAGCACACACGCAGGCGGGCTCGCAGGCAGGGAGCACGCACACACGTCCGCAGCACGCACGCAGGCACGTGTCCACACAAAGCAGCTATTATCTAGGAAAATAAACAACTCGGTGAGATTATTTATCTTCCAGCAAAACCAGTTAACGACGTCGTTACGAGCGTGCAAGGTAATTACCCCGCGGCGCCTCGCTGTGTAACCAAGAGGGACTATGTCAATGTGTCTGTGTGAAGTATCTGTGTTCTGCCCCTGTTCTGCACGGGTTTATTCCAGGTTCTCCGGTCTAAACAAATGAACGCACACACAATGTAAGTGGCTTTGTCCAAAAACATCCCGAAAATCGTAGCCAAAGCATCTTATACCACGAGCACCATACATCCACGCCACCATCGTCTTTCACCTCGGTCAGATCCGGCAAATGCTGCACGGGAGACACACAGCGGCCTTCACGAGCTGCCCTGCACCGTCTCCCACCATCCTTATAAAGGGAGGATCGCAGAGCGTGGATGCTGCCGCCTTCCCGCTCGTCTGTGGTTCCTCCTCCTCCCGTGACGGCACGTTACGAGTTGACAGCATCACTATTCATATCACTAACTGCTCTTAGACTCACGTGGAGTTCCATAGAATCATAGAGACCCATGGACTCACACAGACCTACATTCCATCTTTATAGAGGATGCAATGCAGTGTACAGATATATAATTGCGTAACGTTTTCATGGGGAAAGTATGTTAAAGACTGAAATCGCATGATACATAAATAAAATATTATGTTGATATCAGTTAAGATAATTTGTTGTGTTTTGAAAAGTAACCATAGTTATAGGACGGCGTTAACACATCACTTGGGTGTTAACACCGCACTTTACATAAACACAGCAATTTCAACACAACCACAGCAACTTTAACACAACAACTTTAGCACAACACACAGAATCTGCAATACAAAATACACCAACTGGAACACAAACATCCACCCGAAACACGCCTCCGATTAGCACGGTTGGCTACGTACGGCGCGAAAGAAGTTCAACAGGACAAATAAACCACGGCCACAGCTAACATTCTTTATTGTTACTTCGTAAAAACATTGACAACTTAGCAGCCCAACGCACATGATTGTTATCTTACCCCCCCCCCCGACTACCGCCTCTGTCCTCCCAGCAGCAGCATACATAAGAACGCGTCTCATGTGCGACCCTCTCCTTCCTATTATGTCGCATATGTGTGTTGAACTTCCTTCGCACCGTACGTAGCCAACTGCGCTGATCGGACGTGCGGGGAAGGACAACAAACTAAACAAAACAAAGCAGTTCTCAAGAAATCACCCGCGACTCTCGGCGCACTCCCCACGAGTCCTCGTGGGACGGCACCCGATCATCGCGCGTCAAGTTCGATCGGCAATCCGCGGGTCACCTGCGAGTTGACCCCGCGGGTGACGGAGTCCGCGAGCCGCACGTCACCGCGGATAAGAGGAGCTCGTCCCGACACTGGCTCACGACTACAGCCGGGAGCCGGCCGGTGGGGGCGGGTCGCGTTGTGGTGGGGGGAAGTGTGGGCACTCCCCGCCGGTCACAACACGCCGAGGCCAGCGGTGAAGAGTAGGCCAAGGTACCCCGAGTCGAGAGAGGAGCTCCGGAGGGGAGGCCCGCGGGCTTCCTGAGCGCCGCCGTCGCCTGGCGACCGCCATCAAAGCCGAGCGCCCTCGAAATCTGTTGCCATGGCGACCCGGGCAGAGGCAGCGGCTCCCGTCGCGCCGCACGCCCCGGCAACAGCCGCGCCACGCGCCGAGCGGCCCGCGCCCTCAACAGAAACACACAACCAGCAACAACGACGACGACGACCACACAGACACAGAGACACAGAGACTCGAGAGAGAGAGATTCACGAGTTCCGCGCACTGTAAAGCGTCCCCGTCGTGTCCGTGAGGCCGCTCGCGGTCGGAGTCGCCCCAGCGCCGCGGTTGCTAAGGGCCCGACTCTCGCGACTCGACCCGAGCCATGTCCGACTCGGAGGAGGAGGCGCAGCAGGACAAGCAGCTCAAGATCGTCATCTTGGGAGACGGCGCCTCTGGAAAGGTGAAGTATGACCCCCCCCCCCCCCCCACGGCTCTCACTCGCCACTCGATCCTGACCGAGGGAACGCCTTCCCCGGGCTCTTACGGGATAGGCTCTCCTAGGATAGAAGGCTTCCCGGGGAGGGTGCGAGTCGCCCGGCGAATAATCTAGCCGAGCGCTCCCAAGTGCGCTACGGCCTACGCGTGGTCAAATGTGTTTGTTTGTTGTATCATTAATGTTAGCTTTGTGACGAATTAATATACTGCAGATATCGTGGTAATAGATGAGCTTGAGGTGAATACGACGATTGTATTCGCTTCACAGAGTCAATTACAAAATCGCGACACTTTGCTACGTATGGTTGAGTCTGTGCGTTCGCAGCCCTTCACAGGCGGACTTTAACGCTCATCATCATCATCACTCTTATTGAACTTAACACCAAACTATCATCAGCCATGGCCAATGCACTGCTGGATGAAGGCCTCCCACAGACGCTGCCTCTCACGATCCTGCGACTTAACAATCCAACCAGCAGCTGCGCACGATCTGAGTTCTTCGTTCCATCTCCTCGCAAGGACCACCATCGTGAATCTAACACCGTGGTGAAGTATGGCTAAACAACTGCCGCCCCCATGCTGGATGCACCTAAGCAACCAATGTGTCAACAAACAATACTTAGTGTTTGCTCGTGCACCGCTGCCAACGCGGTATCACCAATACATGTGTTTAAGTATCCGTTATGTAAGTCTCGTGGGTGTAGCTCACTACAGTAGGATACGGGATGAGAGTACAGTATAATCAAGGGCTCATATCGGAGCAGAAATTCACATTTGTCAATAACATCGTGGCCCGAACAGTAAATTCACAGGACGCGACGTTTCGGGCAATTGCCCTTCATGGTCAAAATTAAAATGACGAGAAACCCTATTATAACAGAGTAATTGTGCAGGCCGCAAAACCAGAAGTCCCAAACAACACATAAATATGTAAGGAATATTTTGCACAGAAGCAGTGTGCTGTCTGTGTGTTGGTTGAACCTCACGGCCCTTCAGAGTGCAGACACGTGCAACGAAGAAAGGTTGTTGCCCGCGTGTGTTGAGTTGTTTTTTTAATGACTGGCCTTGTGCGCATGCAGCACTGCCAGCGCAGTATCGCAGCAACGTGTTTAATTTATCATAGCAGACACTCGTCTATTCTTGTTCATGATGGCTGTGTGTCCAGGAGCTCGATGCCAATGTGGAGGTGTGCGTGCCACGACGAGAGGGATTCAGCAGAGAGAGAGTTCGTGTCGTTTTGCTGTTCCTCCTCCGTTGAAGGAGCGCAGACGAAAGTGGTTTACTATGTGGTCCATAGTCTGGCTTGCATGGCCACAATCGCACTCCTGTGGTTTGTCTTTAACATAGCAGAACATGATATGCATAAATGTGCTTGATGGCGACACGACCAGTGGTAGTGCGTTCACTGCTTGTTGCAGAGGTTCGCAGTTCGAATCCGACAGGCAGCCCTGGTTATCACTGTGGCGGTGTATTAACAATGACATAATATTCACCGTCTGCTTCCCAGCGGACGTTAAACATCCAGTGAAGTCATTTGAAGAGAGGAGACCGTTACGTGTCCGCGCCACGGTCCAAATTTGCCAAATTAGAAAAATGACATCGCAAATAACTGAATTGGGCTCAGCAACATCGCCCCCTACTGTGAAACTACTGCAGACTGTGCCTGTGCAACACAGCGCCTTTGTGATAGCATTGTGCTATGAGAATACTGCGAATGTCAAATGTATACAATAATAATTTGTTCACAGTCTAAAGCACTAATGTTGCCTTCTGGGCTCAGATAAAAGTTTCAGGCACTGTTATATAAACAGGAGCCGCTTTATAATAGAAATCCGAGGCACAAAGGAGTTGGAATAGAGACATTGGGGATTGTTGCCTCAGCACTGCAGATATTGTGTCAGAATAAAAGTCCCACATGAAAAGTTGAGTGAAAAAATTTAAGTGAATTTCCCCTTGCGTCCCATCTCAGTCACTATACCCTAAAGTAAGGCAATCTTTCACTTAAGCTGTTTTATACAACTGTCCAAGGCTTTTGGGGTCCAATAATATTGAAAGCAGCGTTGCGGAGTTACACAAGACCTTGGGTGTGTGGCCAGATTCATACCACACCACGAGTAAAGCTGTGGAGTTGATGGTGTGAAGTTGGTGAAGTTAATGTGTGTGATGTTGATGGTATTCATTTGATGTTCTGAAGTTGATGGCATGAAGTTGAGTGTGAATATGTCACTGTGAAGTTGATGTTATGAAGCTGACTATCTGAAGCAGATAGTGTGCAGCTGATTAGACAGCCAAAGCTCCCATCAGCCACCCCACCCACGAGCACCCCCTCCACCGCCACCGTTCGCCCGTCAGCAAAGCCTAATTGAGTTCTGGGTGAGTAGCTCTAACGAGGAGGGACTTTGTAGTTTCTCGGTTGTGGCTTAATTGGCACTGGCGATGAGTGGCGGCGGTGGCGGTAGGGAACCCTGCTGCCCAGCTGTGCCAAACCACATGTGAAGAGACGCAGTTATTGATCTTGATCCACTTTGCGTACGATCAAATGAAATCGGGAGCAATTCACTTAAGCGCACGACGGTTACTGGAATTAAGGGTGGAATTTGACTGAAGATGAGCTCTGGGATTGAGCTGCAGTGTCCCTGGCAGGTGCAGACGGAAACGTGTTTAATAAAACTCGGACAGAGTAAATTTTGCGCATGAATTAAACACAGGTAAAGGTGCAACCCTGAAATTGCCTGCTCTTGTCACTGCTGGCAGTAGCGCCTCCACTAGTGGGAGCTCTAGAGAGCGCCCTTTAGAAGAGGTTATTAGTCCTTGGCTTCTAAGCTGGCCAACACGTCTCGGGAAAGGTGGGAGTACCCACACTTTGCCCCACCCCACGCGCCCTGCCGAGCAGAGACGAACCGCAGTGGTACTCGGACTTTGTGCCACTGGGTGGACAGAGGCGGTGGCGAAGGATTTACGAATTTTCCCGCATTGGTTCAATTGGCACGCTGGGAGGTGGAGGGATGAGGTGTAGTGAAACGGCATCAGATTTGAATGTGTTGTGGTATTTTTATTTTTAGTAAGTGCTGTTAGCGACTACCTATTCGGGTCACCACGGCACACGGGGGGCGGGGGGGGTTGGCAACCACACGCCCAGCCGCTTTTGTCTCCCCAATGCTGATGTTTATACACTGTGCCAGCTACTGATTTAAGGCTGAGTCGACTAAGGGGAGGCCCTGGAGCATCACTCATGTTGACCGTGAGGCGAAATTGAACTTCGGGTCGCCGGGTTCCCAGTGCGGTGCGCTAACCGGGTCGCCGGGTTCCCAGTGCGGTGCGCTAACCACTGCGCCACCGCTCCCCCCCACCGTGCACTCGCAGACGTCTCTGGCGACGCGCTTCGCCCAGGAGGCGTTTGGCAAGCAGTACAAGCAGACGGTGGGGCTCGACTTCTTCCTGAAGCGCATCACCCTGCCTGGTGAGGCCAGGACCCTGCCCTGCACCACACGCCGCCAACGCCACCCCGACCCTCTTGCTGGGCGTCTCCGTCTAAACTCGCGGGCGTCGTGGACACGGCGCACACACCGCGGCGGCCTGCCAGGTGCGGCCAGTGCCGTGCCGTGCGTGGCCGGTGGTCTCGGTGGTCTCGGTGGGGAGGAGGGCTGGGGTGGGGGAGGAGGTTCTGTAATTGGAACGTAACAGCATACAATGGCAGCACTGTTCTGTTTTACCGCGCGCAACAATGGGTGAGCGTGAAAGATACAGAGCCAAACACTTGGCGCGGGCTGAGTGAAGGAGGTGGGAGTTGAGGTGGTAGGAGTAGGGCTTGAGCTTGGTGGTGGTGGTGGGGGGGGAGGTTTGTTTTGGTTTGTTTAATATTGTAAGAAAATATTTCTTTAGTGCCTGAAGTGGACAGGTGCTTCACAATGCGGCCGCGAGAGAGGGAGAGAGAGACGCACAAAACGCGATATTTGCCAGGGCATTCCGTGCGTCGAGTGCCGTCTGTAACAATGCTTACGATCGCAAGTGGATTACGATTGCAATCGTGAAACTGATACTCGCACACGCACCCGCTCGCTCACGCTGCCTGAAGGGCACAAGGCAGTCGGAGAATACCCTGCAGGGCCGCGGGGGGCGGCGCAGCGGTGACACGCGGGCCGCCTCCCAGCACGAAGAACCAGGGTTCGACTCCCGACTCGGACGCCCCTCCCTTTGGGGAGTTTGCATGTTCTCCTCCTCTTCTGCAAGTGCGAGTGAGTGTATGTGTGTGCCGTGTCAGCCTCTAAAAGGCGCTCGCCAACAGCACTTGCCCCAACAGTCTTGTTAAGGCTATACAGGGGACCTTTGACTTTGTGTTTTGCAGACCTAATCTCCCAGTCGATTCACAGTTGGGGTAGATGCTGCTCTGTGTAATTCCCATTCAGTAATTTGCAGGTCATTTTCACATTTGGACCGCGAAGCCAGCCACACAATGGCCTGCTCTTGAGCCTTTTGGCGTCATCTGGTCCAACCCATATGAGACTAGGCTCTAAGGAAAGCTGTCTCGGGTGTGGACCAATCAACTTCAAGGACAGTGCACATTATCAGAGTTATGTTCTTTTGTTTGTATTATGACTGCAGGTATTGCGGTCTTTGCAAACATGACTCCTTGTAAAAAGGTGTCAGTTTTGTTGCCAGATAGAAGGGTAAAGAACCAATTATCGGCACGGGATGTTTAATATCCGCCGTGAATCAGACAGCGCATTGTATCTTACGGCCACCGAGTCAGTGTTGGTGAGGCGTGTGGAGGTTGTTGTAGGAAGTTTCAAGTTGATTTTGTGTGACCAGGGTGAGAACTCAAGGGACCGGCGTAGAGTCTCGTTTGCAAGAGTGACCTGGGTCACCAACACGACAGAATAAAAAAACAAAGTGTACAGCAATGCAGTACAGCAATAGGAACAAAAACACTGTCAAACGAGGAATACAATTTTTTGCAAAACATGAATCAAAGTTCAATCAACAGTAAATATGATATTTCCTGCAGTGCAAATCGACTCGGGAAGATCAGGTCCAGGTTCATCACTGCGCAAATCACAAAACATAGAAACATTAAACAGATATGGGTGACTTGTACTAACATATACACAAACAAGGATATATGATGTTAAAAGCAATTGCAAGTGAAGTAATTATAAATAATCGACAGCCTAGCATCAAGTTGTGATTGAGGTGGGAGAGGAATCCACGACATTCATGAAGCAGAGGAAGTTCCTCGACAGCAGTGTCCCTCGCCCTTCCCACCGGCCTCGGCAGCAAGCAACTCACCTGTAACTAGGCGACGCAGATTCCCCCGATCGCCTTAACAGGCTGTGAGTGCTGTTAGCGAGCACAAAGGGGTGTCCTGGGCAGCGCCACGCCCGGTCGCCTTTGTCTCCCCAATGCCGATGCTTGCATACCACAACAGGCACTTATTTTAGACTGAGTCTACCTAGGGGAAGGCCCAGGACTGGTTCAGATATTTGCCATTGCAGTGTGCTAACCACCGCACCACCGCTCCCCACACATATACAGACACATGGTAACCTTCAATCAACAGTGCAGATTTGAGAGAAGCCTTTTTGTCAGAACTCAATGGAGGAGAAGGTGGTGGTGGCAGAGGAGAAGAAGAAGGCGGAGGTCGAGGAGAGGGAGAATGAGGTAGACGATGAGGGAGACTCAGAAAGGAGGAAGATGAGGAGGTTGATGATGAAGGGGAGGAGGTAGAGAAGGAGGCAGTGCTGTAAACATGTTTGCTAAAGGAACACCTCCGAATGTATTTCCCATGAATTTAATCGCGTGCTCATCTGTAGCGGGTTCCACTCAGATGGAGATGCTCAGCGAAGCGGCCAGGCAGGAATGTAAACTCAGCGCCTTGCCGTGCCGCTTCAGACGCATTCCACGGCGACAGGTCCCAGTGCGACGGCGCTCCTCATATCCGCCGGCAAGTTTGCGGCGCTAAAACGGCAAATCCCTTTATCTGAGAATTTCCGTGATAATTTCGTTAGCGAGATGGCGTTGTTTCTGATAGTCGCCCTCCTCCTCCACGCCGGGGCGTCTCGGGGCGCTTCAAGCACGAGAAGCGACTCACGTCGTCGCATCTCGTCTCCTAAATCAGATAGGGCACCCCCAGTGGCAGCTGTCCCTGTATGGCGTCATGTGAGTCGGTCACCAGCCTGCGAGCGGACATTAGTCTGCCAGCAGGGGGCAATGATTGCTACTGAGTGTGTAATCACAATTGAGTACTCTGCAATATAATTTGAGAAAGTTGATTTGTTTGAGTTCGATGGGAAAGTGCGAGGCTCAGTGGGGAGCGGCATTGCGTGGCACCCGGTGCCGTCACGCTCGTTGGGTCGGAGACGCATTCCACTGCTTCGTGATGCTAATGACTTTAAGATCTGAAAAATATTAGAAAATGTCCTGAGAAATCGCGCATCTGAAAATGTTTAATCCAATGTACATCCCTGGTAAACTCGGATAATCAAATTCATTTGCCGCAGTCCTGCGAGGCGACTTCATCCTAGCCATGAACACGTGCGGATAACAGTAACTGCTCCCAGTGGCAGACAACACAGATCATGGGGTGATTCTCCTTGCGGCACAATTCATCTCATTATCCACACTAAACCACGGACAATTTAGCTCCTGCGATGACCACTTCCACGAATTGTCATCATCAGCCATGGTCTATCCACTGCACACTTTTTGTTCCATCGTCTCTTTGTCGCTGTCCAGGTGTCCGATCCGTACGTCATAGCGAGCGACACAGACCCATTGAAAACCCACTTCTTCGAGCACTTTGCTGTGTTGCTTTTTATTTTCAAGTTCGGTTTTTCTGCAGCCGAATGCGGAAAATATTCCCACATTCCCAACGCGACTCCCATAACTCGTCAAAAGTGACGGACATCAAAGATGTTGTGGATTGAATAGAAGTTGCGCTTAACTTGAGTAGTGGAAAGGAGGATTTCACTGTGATGCGTGGAAGCACTGCTCCTTGCTCACACTTGTCTTCCCTTCGACTCCCACCCCTTTCTTGCCCCCCCCCAACCCCGCACCACCCTGGGCTCCCCTAGGGAACGTGAGCGTCACGCTGCAGGTGTGGGACATCGGGGGGCAGACTCTGGGGGGCAAGATGCTCGACAAGTACATCTACGGAGCGCACGTACGTACAGCAGAGACAAATATCCCCCGTGTAGCCTGAACGCACTGTTGGAGCGAGGGCTGTTAGCGAGCACCTATGAAGGCCAGCACCACGCTGTACCATGCCCGGCCGCCTTTGTCTCCCCAGTGCTGATGTGTACACACTTCACCAGGAACTCATTTAAGACTGAGTCCACCTAGGGGAGGCGCAGGACCAATTCAAATGTTTTCCACTATTATTGGTCGTGAGCAGGAATCGAACTCGGGTGGCCGGGTTCATTGCACAGCATGCTCACCACTACCACACCCATGTTGTACACATGTACACATGCGTGGGTACACATACGCACATATACACGTGCAAACACAGCTACACACACAAATGTACGCACAAACACCTAGATGTGCAAAGACAAAGAGACCCCGCCGCTGGGGTGAGTGATAGTCCTCTGCTGGTAGTTGTCATCGCGCGTGTGACTACGGGACGCGCCACGCGTCAACGTCCCGACACCTCCGCTGGCAGCGGTGTCGTGGCAGAGAGGGGGGCAGAGCACAGGGAGGGGGGTGGGGGCGTGCGTGTGCCAGAGTGTATGCGCGTGCGAGAGAGTGTGTCTTTGTTTGAGCATGTGAGCGAGAGAGCGCGTGTGTGTGAGCGTGTGTAGGTTTGCGTTTGATTGGGTGTGTGTTTGTTTCTGTGTGTGAGGAGCTTTGTGAGTGCGTGTGAGTGTGCGATTGAGAGTGAATGTGAGTCGGTGTTTGTGATTGTGTGAATAGGAGTGAATGTGAGAATAGGTGAGGGAGGGGTTGTGAGAGTGTCAGTGTGTCAGGGTGTAAGAGTGTGTAAGCGTGTGTAAGCATGTTTGTGTGGTGGGGAACGGTGGAAAAGTAGTTCAGCACATTGTGCTACAAAGCCAGCGGCCCGAGTTTGATTCCTGCTCTCACGGCCAACATTCATGACCAGTATTGAAATCGGTCCTGGGTCTTCCGTAGTTCAACAGCCTTAAATGAGTACTTGGTTTGGTGTGTAAACATCAACACTGGGAAGACAAAGGCGCCCTGGTGTGGTGTCGAACACCCACCCCCTCTCGTCTGCCACGCCAGCTTTCCAAGGTGCTCATTAAGAGCACTTGTCCCAACGGCCTGTTAAGGCTACATTGGGGGATCTTTGTCTTTGTGTGAGTGGTAACCGCGCAGCGACCCGGGTTTGGCGGTGGCAGACCAGAACGGGTTGTTGTATGCTGGCTGGGGCCCATGTGGGTGTGTGTGAGTAGGTGTGGAGGCGAGGGTGCGTGCATTTATGTGTGCAAGAGTATGTGTTTGAGAGAGTGTGTGCAAGAATGTGTATGCGAGTAAGTGTGTGTGTGTGCACGTATGAAAGGTGAGTTTGTGACAGGGTGCGTGTTTGAGTGTGTGCGCACACGTGAGCGTGTGCCAGTGTGTATGCGTATGTGTGAGTGTCTGAGTGTGTGCATAAACGAGTGTGTCTGTGCATAATGGCATAGTTATTCCCACTCTGCACTAAGAATCCATCCGCCTGGGTTAGATTCCCGAACCTGGATAACATCCAAACCTGCCCTGGGCCTCCC
Organism: Lampetra planeri; assembly: GCF_965212315.1. NCBI lineage: Eukaryota > Metazoa > Chordata > Hyperoartia > Petromyzontiformes > Petromyzontidae > Lampetra > Lampetra planeri. The sequence goes on along the minus strand of NC_136110.1, from coordinate 235,848 downwards.
TTAGGCCAACCCAGCCCGAAATACTGACAGTGTAACATGTACGGCCCTTTTGTCTATCTCTTGAGGCCATGTGAGTCACGGGAATTATTTCATCATACTTCACCAGGCTGGTCAATGCGGGTCGGTGGAGTGTGTCGATGTCAGAATTTCGATGTGACGCCAGCATCCCCGTCGTTCCCTCGCTGACCATTGCAGCCGTCAGGGCGGCAGGGGGCTGGTAACACCCGCGCTTCACAGCAAGAGGGGCCTGGGTTCAATTCCTGACACAGGTGCCACTTTTTGAGTGGAGTTTGAATGTTTTCCTCCTGTTCTGCCGAGTGTGAATGCGTGAGTGAGTGTGTGGATTTTGTATGTTCTCCCCTTGTTCTGCATGGGTTTCCTCTGGATTCTCTGGTTTCCTCCTGTCGCAAAAAAATACACATATCCCATTGCTAAGAAGTTAACTGCTAAAAATAAAAAAATTGGGATCACACACAGCACACGGCAGCAACAACATCACCACCTAACTACGGAAGCTTGGCAGGACCCTCCTGAAAGTCCTGAGACTCGGTGAGACTTTCCAGGGTAAATCGCTACGAAACAACAACTTGAATAGTAATAACATTCGCCTGCCAACACGGCTGTGTCACAGGGCGTGCTGCTCGTGTACGACATCACCAACTACCAGAGCTTCGAGGACCTGGAGGACTGGCTGGGCATGGTGCGCAAGGTGAACGAGGAGGCTGAGCGGCAGCCTAACGTCGCCCTGGTCGCCAACAAGAGTGAGGACGCGGTCGCCTACCCGCAAGGGGCGGGAGGTTGGGGGGGATGGGGGGGCCTGGCTAGCCTGGGCTCCAGGGTCGCGTGTTTGTTATCAAGACCACGCTGGTGGAGGAGAGGGGGAGAGGAGAGAGGGACAGAAGGATGAGTGGAGAGAGGAGATGAGGGAAATGGAGATGAGAGAGGGCATGTGGAGTAGAGAGAGGGTGAGCGGATGTAGATCGAGGGGTTGCGTGGGAGTTGCGTTGGGTTTGCGTTGGGGTTTTGTGCGGGTTGGATTGGGATTGAGAGAGGGTTGCATTGGGGTCGGTCACATTGGGGTTGGTTGCGTGGGGTTACGCGGGATTGCGTGGGGTCACGTGAGAGTTGCGTGGGGTTCCGTGCCTCCTGTCAGAGCGTGCCATCTCCTGGGCCGTCTCCCAGGCCCCGCTGTGGCCACCGGCCGTGTGGCCCCTGGGCAGGAGCCGTGCCGCCTGACGGGCCTCGTTGGGCCGATGACCCCGTTGGCTTCTTGTCCCGACTTAGAACGGCGTGAGTGACGCTGCCGCCGTTGACTTGGTGCTCGGGTTGGGGAGCCGAGCGGACAGCTGGGAGCCCCGTGGTCGGGGAGGGGCAAGAGGGGGAGGAGGAGCTGGGGTGGGGGTGGCCCTTGCGTTGGCTCCAAACGCCCCCCCCCCCCCCACGAACGTGGCACCATGATAGTGACATTGGCTCACAGGATGCCAGACTCGCAGCATTCGTATCTGTTGCCTTGTGTTTTAATTAAATTCCTATGCACGTGTGTGTGTGTGTGAAGAACACCGGACGTGTGTAGGCAAGGGTTGGTGGATCACGTGGGGAGCGGTGACGCAGTGGTTAGTGCACTGTGCTACGGAACCCGCTGACTATAGTTCGATTTCCGCTCACGGCCTACATTGGTGACGAATCATCCGAGCTTCATGTATCCTTGAATGAGTACCTGGCGTGGTGTGTGAGCATTAGCACCTGGAAGACAAAGGCAGCAGGGCTGACGTGATGATAGCCACACCACCTCATTGTGTGCCATGTCGGCTTTAATAGGTGCTTGCTAACAGCACTGACCCCTGCAGTCTGTTAAGGAAATAGGGTGAATCTTTGTCCGTTGTGTTTGTGTATAAAGAGGATGGCAGAGCTCCCAGTAGTGACATGAGTTCTAATTCTGCTCAAGGTCAAGTTACTCCTATCTGTGTAGATCACCTCTGCACCATTGCTTCCCACATCCGTACACGCAGCACACACGCAGATTCCCAATGCAGCCTTGACGAGATGAGCGTTGTAGCGAGCGCCTGTGAAGGCCGGCACACGAGAGTGTGGCGTGGCCAACACCACGTCCAGCCAATCTTTGTCTCCTCTGCGCCGATGTCTATAGACCGCACCGGATACTTATTTAAGGCTGAGTTGACCTAGGGGAGGTCCCAATTCTAAGCGCGCATAAGAGGAGCATTACGCTCAGTCTCTGTCCAGTTGGAAACCGAGGGAAATGTCCCCACCTGCTCTACTGCCTTATGTGGGACACACAAAGGTGTGCAGGCGCGGTGCCGGCCACACTAGCTCCTCACGCCTCGTACCGGCCTCAACAGCTGCTCGCTAACAGCACTTACCACCACATCATATGTAGGCTACACAGGCGAGCTTTGTATTTGTGTGTGAGCGTGAATCGTGCGTAACAGTTTGGTAGTGGTGAGAGCTCTGCGCTATGAACCCAACCACGGCTCACGTCAGCGGCGATTATCTTAACCAACCCCGGTTTGGGAGTTTCACAAACGTCTTGGCGATCCACCAACCCTCACCTTACATAGTGCCCGGTTGCAGGTGTGCGGCATAGCCACCAGCGCCACCACAATCCCACGCCTCCCCAGGGGATCGGCCTCGCGGCGTGGCCGTGCTGGCCGTGCCAGGTGCAGGCTGGCGGGCGAGCCAGCAGCTACATTGTCCCGCACGCCGAGGTCGTGCCGCGTGTGGGGAGGGCGTGGGAAGCCGCGCGGAGGTCGCAACACCCCCAACGCCCTCGGATGTTCCACTCCTGCTCCTCCATCGTCACGGTCACTACCGCCCCCAACGCCACCGCTTAGTCATTTGCGGTGCTAATTTTCTAGAATTTGGCCATTTTTAGCCCACGGTGCCGGCACACGACGGCCCACTCATTTCAATTGACGTCACGGGATCTTTACTGGCCACCGTGAGAGAAATGGATGGCGCGTACATCGTGTTTTATGGTCAATAGGCACTGCAGTATTAATTAAGGCAGCCTGCCGGATTCGAACTGCGAACCTCTGCAATTGGGGCGGCGATGCGGTCCAACGGTGGTGCGCTCGCCGCTTATCGCAGAGGTTCTGCAGGCCGCCCTGGTTACTTTGGCAGTGTGTACTAACTGTACAGTGCAGCACTTTACAGTGGACAATTAGAGGTCCCGTGATGTTGTGAGCAAGAGCAGGTCATTGTGTCCCAGCATCACTGTTCAAGTTCGCCAGATTGTAAACTTACACCGCAAATCACTCAATTGGGATCGCACGCAAGGCAGCAACATCGCCCCCGACTGTGAAACTTCTGCAGACCACGTCGATGGCTCGCGCTATGAGCACGATAGCGCCTGCACCGAGTGAACACCTTAGTTACCGTCACGATCGTCTTCACTACCGCTGGGCCGTGTCACCGCCCCGGTTAGCGGGAGAGGTTGCCTCGTGGCCGACAGGGCTGTTAGCGGGCCGCGTCGGACGGAGCGTGGTGAGGCCGTGCCCAAGGGCCAGGCTCGACATCCCTTAATGAGATTTCTCAAATCCACGGCAGACAGACAGCGAGGGAGAGCGAGTTATGCACACAAGCTGTTCCATATGGATCGGAGATCAGGGGGAAAAATTCAACCGGAGAACATGGAAAACATGGAAAATGAGACGTGTGGTTATGATTGTTCACACGTTTGTCTGGCCAGACCCTCCCGAGATCTGTTCAAATAATGGCCACTGATGTTAGCCATGACCGGGAACTGAACTCAAGTGGCCAGGTGCATTTCTCAGTGAGATAACCTACTTGCGCAACTGCTGTCCCCACGATGCACTGTGATCTGACGCATTGGAGGCGAGGGTTGGTGCATCGCGCAAAGATTTGCGAAACTCCCAAACCAGCTTCAGTTAAAATAATCGCCACTGATGTTGGCCGTGAGGAGGAATTGAACTCAGGCTGCCGATGTCCTCATACAGTGCGCTAACCACTATATACAGTCCTCAACACGAAGATAAAAACACCCCCTATAGCCTTAACACACGATTGGGGCAAGTGCTATAAGCAAACACCTACTAAGGCCAGCACTTTGCACAAGGGGTTACTGCTCGCAGGAGCGGCTCGGAGGACAGGACTAGGTGCACCCAGCTCAGCTGTCAGGACAACGAGGAGTCAAGGAGAGGGAGGGGGGGGCCTTACAGCTCCTCTGAGCTGGGGCAGGCAAGGGAGGGGGGCCTGTTGGGGGTGGGGGGCTCTTCTCGCTTGGCGACGGCCCAGGAGGGCGTTGAGGATGTCTGTTTTGTGTCACGTGCACAGACGTGCGCACCTGTGGAGGCCTGGGACCACGGGGACTCATCCCGCCTGCCTTTGCAGCAGGGACGCTGTTTCCCCCGCGCAGCAGGAGTGGCGATTCCTTTGTAGTCTCAAACTAATGAGTGCTGTTTTGGCCGGGATTTGAGTCGCTAGGAAGGCAGAGATTATCTGTTTACTTTTAATATGGCAGCATCATTCTAGCAGATTATAGATTTTCGATCAAAACGCTGTCGACATCGTAACGCGTGCAGAGGAGTCCGCAGGCACGCGGGAGGCTGGCTAGGACCAGAGCCAACAAATGTCCAAGCTCTGTGGTTCTATATTGGGATGTTTGGGCAACTTTGTCGAAGAACAGCCGAGTAACGAGATGGAGATTAACCCACTTGCTGTACCTCTATCGTACTCTGAGCATAATCCAGAAGATTGTGACTTCGATGCCCACGAGCGGGGAGGGAGTCTTGAGGTCGTGTGCGTGATCCACCAACTCTCGCTGCCTCCAGACTTCCGGGTTCAGGCCACCAGCGCCTGCCCTTTGCTGCTGGTGGCTGGCTGATAAGTCATTGCCAGCGTACAGCCGCCCCGCAGAGGATGACATATCCAGTGGAGATTACAATACAGCAAGGAGGTCCCACGCCTGTGTTCATGGCAAAGAGGCGCATTGTCTGCTGATTTATCTTGTTGCGTTTGTTCTCGCCACCAAGCTACTGATGAGTTTGCGTTGTGTTGTAGAGAGGTTTGCGTAAACCAGGCACCCATATCAAACAGAGAGAGGGTCCTTGCCTACAAACATCTGGCAGTTCACCAGCGTTGGTTCAAGTCTGCCTGCTGATGAGACGATGGAAGTCGACGTATTTAACTTGTGTCGATAAAGGTCCACAGGTTTGCTTGCGTTGAACCAATGCTGCTGTAATTATTTACACCCAGAATGTAGGCCGAGTGGCTCATGGGATGCGTAAATAAATACTTTAATTTTTATATGCAGAGACTGATATGGGGGCGGATTTTCTGCTTGTTTCGTTATCTGTTTAATGCGTGAGTGTTCAACAACAGAACATTAAGGCTGTGCGTTGCTGTTCATAATATATTCACTGCCTACAATCACCCAGAATATTGCCAGATGTCTGATCTTGGGAGCTCAGCAGGGTTCAGTCTGGTGAGTACTAGGATGGGATACCAGGTGTTGTAGGCTTGAGCTCCGAGGTGGCTAGAGATTAGTACAGGACTAGATTATTGAATCCATCTGTACGGAGAATTGAATAGTTCCTTGTAAGCATGTTGCATTTTCTCAGGGTTCTTCAGTTTCCTCCCACACGAAGCTGATTCTTAGAGTGGAACTTATCATCCCAGTGTAGCAGCACCCTCCTGAAAAAGAAGCGTCTTGAGACTCGGTGAGGCTTTCTTGGGTAATTAGGTGATGAGGCTTTGAATGGTACAGCAGTCACGCATGCTACAGCGATGTCACTAGAATACTCTTAAAAGTACATTTAAAGTTATTTGCCTAAACTTCAAACGTGTGTTGGACAGAGCTTGGTATGTGTATCTAGGTATGTATATCTAGATATGTGTATCTAGGTATGTATCAGTGCATGAATATGTGACATGATAAGAGCTGTGGAGTTATTTATTTTGGTAATTAGTTAATGAGAGGGATTTCCAGTAAGGACTGGCGGCGCGTTGGGTGTGAATTCTCGACTGCTCGGTGGAGACGGCCACTGTAACCCAACCCACGCGCGCTCGCGCTCATTCCACACGCCCAGCTGTTAGCAAGCGACCGACATCGTCGACCGTTCGCTCGCCCACCCGCTTGCCCGCTTCATGGTTTCCCCGCCCGTTCGCTTGCCCGTTTGCTCGCCCCCCCATCCACTCGCCCCTCCACTCGCCCACCTGCCCGTTCCATCGCTCGTTCGCTCGCCCGCATGTGCCTTCGCCAGCTCATTCGCTCACCCGCTCGTTCACTCGCGTGCCCGTTCCCTCACCCGCTCACTTGCCCACCCGCCTGCCACTCGCTCACTCATTTACAAGCGCTGGGAGCCCATGTCGAGACACGTTTGTGGCACCCGTATTTTTTGCTTTCCGCTAAAGCGCTGAGCTAATTTAGCGGTGGTCATCGCGGCCCAATTAAGCGCAGCCTGGCCACTCGAGGCTTCGTGCCGAATGAAGGCCTCAACGGAATACCAGTCAGACGGTGGTCTCGGCAAACAGTGGCCATTTAGGGGGGACCCACGTCCCCCATAATGATGTGACTGACTGTAACTAACACCCGCACGCTCTCGTCTATACCACAGTACGCGGGATAGAGACGGACGGCTGAGCGGTAGAGTGAGTGGCTCACAATCGGAAGGTTGCGAGTTCACATCCTGGTTGGGGGAGCAGTTGAATTCAGCTCATTGTCCTTTCGGGGTCGATAAATTGAGTACCACTTTGTGGGGAAACCAATATTGCCTGTCCTATTCCATGTTCCGATGTCCCTGTCATATAAACATGGAATTTCCACCTCTGGCTCTGCAGAGTTGTATACAGGAGATGAGCACCAATGCCTCGATGCTCATTTGAGCTTCTGGTTAAATTGATTAAAACTTTGTTTTAATCAATTTAACCAGAAATTTAACCAGAAGCGTTTCTCTCAGAGGACCACCTTGGTCCCACGAGCCAAGTGAGCGTTTGTCAACATGGCGTGATTGGCCGATTGAGACGTGGACTCGTCAATTAACAACGCAGCGGAGCGCAGCGGCGGGCGTCACTGTCGCGCCGACACTGCGGCTGCCAATCCCCTGCGGCAAAACGTTACCTCCGTGCGGGTCACGATAACCGCCGTCCCCCCTCCCCTCGAGCATCGCGCGTGTAAGTCGAGCCGCACGCGTACGAAAAAAACAAACGAGAGAGGCGGCGTGGACAACATAATCACAATAACGAATAAAAACGACACCAGAATGGGACAATGGCGCCACGGGTTTGCGTTTGCGTCTTCCGTGCCGTGCCGAGTGCCGCACGCGCAGCGCAAACACGGCGAGCGGCCCGCCGCGGCAATTAGGAGGATCTCAAGTGAGGCTCAAGTGAGGCTCGCCAACAATGGAGGGTAAACTTTAATTACGTGCGCGGCACGAACGCGATCGCCGTAACACTTAGACAGGTGCTGCCCCCGCCGCCTCTCCTGTGGATGTGTCCCTCACCCCGGGGCGGGGAGAGGGAGCGGTCGCAACGGGACCTACGAGCGCACGGAAGCGATTCCCGACGGGCGCCTCTCAGCGTGCGGCTTGTAATGATCTGCCCTGTTCTGCTTTGGTTCCTCCGGCCCTCCTCCCATAGCTAAACAAGCACCATGCAATGTAGCCGGCATTGGCCAAGCCACGTCCTGTTAATGATGAAAAATTCCCTGCAAATTACACAATTGAGATGACACACAGCAGCAACTTCACACTCGATAGCAAATATTTGGCAGGGCCCTCCTGAACAAGAGTGTTGAGACTCAGTGAGGCTCTCCTCGGTGACTACTCGCAACAAGAGTAATCATTGAGAGGACGAGTCACGATCAACAAGACGGTGCTGGTCACAATGAGCCCTACAAAATAAAGACAAAGATCTCCCTATAGCCTGTACAGACTGGAGGGACAAGTGCTGTTGTCCATCACTTATTAAGGTCAGCACGGCGCACCTAGAACAGTGCAGCGTGGCCAGCACCAAGCCCGGCCACCTTCATCTCCCCATTACTCATGTTCACAATCCGCACCTGGTACTCATTTAAGGCTGAGTCGACCTAGGGGAGCCTCTGGACGGATTCAGATATAATGCTGGCCATGAACGGGAATTAAGCTCGGGTCGCCAGTTGCACAGCGCAGTGTGCTAGCCTTTGTGCCACCGCCCCCCCCCCCCCCCATTGGTTTCCCAGGTCCCGTCGTGTCCCCGGCGGTGGTACCGGCCAGGCGTCATTATGGCCACATTGGGGCCATCCAACTCCATTATTCCTTAAGCCATTGGTCCCAAAATGTTATTGTTCGGTACCACCCAGGGGGACAAATGCTATCAGTGATTTTCTTGAAGCATTCAACCTCCAGGTGACGAATATGTACGATAGCAAAGTCGGCGTAATAGCTGTTTGTAAAATAAACACGTCAATTAATTAGGGTATCGTGGTATGTTTAATATAGAATTTCGGTTTGGAAAATACAAGCTTTTTGCTCACAGTGAGCGACACTGCCCGTGGTGGACACTGCCCGTGGTGGACACTGCCCGTGGTGGACACTGCCCGTGGTGGATAGCAACAGCATCCTACCGCCTGTGCTACAACCCCGGGCAGGCGTCTCCATGGCCATGCGTTTGTAGACGATTAATTGGGACGGCACGCGGCATTTTCCCGTAAACTTCGCGCCGCCGCCGCCACCCATCATTTCCCGTCCTCTCCTCTCTCCCTACCACCCCCCCCCCCCCTTCGAGTCCCTGACACTCTCCAGAATCCCACCCATCCCCAGGGGGCGGAGGGGGGGGTGCTGTAAGGGGGCCGCGCGGGGTCACGTCGGGATGGGGGAGTTTGCTTCCTCCACTCCCTCCCGTCCTCCCACCACCGACCACGCCGAGGCGTTAACTCTCCCTGGAAGGTTTTCTGGGAAAGCGGCCGTTGCGGTGCTGGTGGTGAAACAACCAGTGGTGGTAATGGTGGTGGAGGAGAGAGTTTGAGAGGTGGATGGTGGTGGTGGTGCTGATGGTGGTGGTGCTGATGGTGGTGGTGCGTGTTACGGTGGTGGTGGTGGTGGTGTCGGGATATTGGTGATTGTGATGGGGGTTATGGTGGTGCTGATAGTGTGGAATTTGGTGGTGCTGGTAGGAATGGTAGTGGTTGGTGGTGGAGTCGAGACAGGAAGAGGAGGTGGGTTGTGTTTGTGCAATACGGATCGGGCGATGACGCGATCAAAGGGACGACAACGACGATGACGATGATGACAGCGGTGGTGAGATCCCGGCTCGTGTGCCGCCGCCGGTGAGAGACGGGTGGCCTTGGGGAGCCGGAGTTTCGCGGCACGATTGCCGATTTAGAGCGCGTCCACTTAGGCCCGGCGCCCTGCTCATCGTCACAGCGAGAGGGCGCGCAGAGCCGTGGCTTTAGCTCCGTTTAGCGTCACCTCCACTTAGCGTCTCGCCACCGCGCTCTCCCTCGCTCTCCCTCGCTCTCCCTCGCTCTCTCCAGCTCGTTTATTTATATTCCCCCCTCCCACTCTCTCTCCATCTGAATTGCCGCCGTGCTAATTTGGTAGCGGGCCAAGTTGAAATATTTGTTTTATTTCAACGCCTCAATCGTTCACGACTTAATCATCATCATCGCAGAAAGAGTAACAATATCGTTTATACGAACGTGAGACCTTGCAACGAGAGTAAAATATTAAATGTATGAGAAGGATTATCGCTCCGTTCATTCTCAATCTGCTGCTAACGAGAGGGAGTTGTTTCTGCCGCCCTCCTCCTCACGCCGGGGTGCCTCGGAGCGCTCTTTAAACGTGACGAGCGTCTTACATTGTCGCATCTAATCTCCAACATCACAAAGAGCACCCCCAGTGGTAGCTGCCCCTGTGCGGCATAAGGTGAGTCAACAATCCCAGTTGGGTCGTGTGCGGTGTAATGGGACCGTGCAGTTACTCACTCTGAGCACAGTGGACGGCGCACAGTATTTTACAGTTAACACCACCACAGTAATAACTAGGGCGGCCTGCCGGATATGAACCTCGAAACCTCTGCATCGAGCGTCGAGCGCGCTCCGGCCGGGACATCGGGACGCCCCACCACCCCCGTGCCACCTCGTCGTCGTCACATCGCACCTCACGTGCGGCGCGTCGGTGCGTGATCCACCAACCCTCAAACCCCCCCCCCCACCTTCCTCTTCATCCCTGTCCAGACACGCGCCCCAAATAGTACAGGTGTGGGTACTTGTTGGGGTGATCCCTTAAAGCACCTTCAAACAATCGCCGATGCCACAGACGCAGCCGCGTCTTTAATCGCCTGCGGCGGGGGGACCGCTGTGGGGGAGGGTGGGATGGGGTGGCTGGAGTGGATATGAAATAACTTTAATAAGAGGAGAGAAAAAAAATATACAAGAAACATTTGGCTTTGATCGTCGGACGAGGAGAGAAAGAAACCGGAGTTTCTCTGTCTTCACTGCTTCCCCCACCGCCTCCGCCACTCACGGCTTCCTCCACCGCCTCCTCCTCCGACGCCGCTGCCGCCACTTTGGCAAAGAGGTTCTGATCCAAATTGTAACAAGCTGTTGCAGGGTGTGCGATGGGTGACTTGTTCGCTTGCCTGCTCGCTCACTAATAGCTCACCCCCCATAACCCACTCTCGCCCACCCTCTCCAACAGGTCACTCACCTTCACCGACAGCTCACCCACCCACCCCAGATTACGCACTTACGTTTCTGGCTCTTGAATTGGCTTGTCTGTTTCTAAACCTCTACTCGTGGATCGCTGGGAGCGAGTGTCAGTTTAAGAGCGTTCACCTGGGAGGCAGCGTCGTTAAGGTGCCTTGTTTGCCTGGCCCCACGCTGCATGTGTGCGTCTTTGTGCACGCGGTGGCCCGGTTAAGCGGAAACCATGGCAATCTTCTCTCCTGGCATTTGCGACATGATTACAGCTGTCCCTTGCCCGACGGGCCGCGTCTCTCCGCGTAATCCCTTAATGTAAAATTTTTGCGCAAAAAATATCCCACGTGGCAATTTTACGAAATGCGCGAGTGCTCTGCCTCTCCCGTGCAGAGACGCCCACAGAAAACAGACGCGGCACGGATTTGACAACGTTTCCACGAGCACTTTGCGCGTGTTTAGTCGACGTTGTATTCGGTATTATTGTCACGACGCTGGAGCGCTCAGTCCTGATCTCGCTTCTGCACCGGGTAGAACGTGGAGTGAAGCAGCAGTCGTGGTGATTCACGATCCTGCACTCACCGATTCACTCGAGTCACTCGCTCACCTTCCGCGGTCAGTCGCCCCCTCATCGTTCTACTATCGCGGCTACTACTACTACTACTACCATGCTTACCGCTTCCTGTGAACGTCGCTCGTTCATTCCTCCACCCATGCTGAGGACTCGGTCGACCAGACACTGACTGTTTAACCTCATCCACTCTGTGTCCAACCACCACACTGCAGGTCACAATAACACACCAACCCCCCACTCACTCACTCAGTCATTCACTAACTTACTCTGACACTCACCCACCCGCCTGCTCACCCACTCACCCACCCACTCACCACACTGCAGGTCACAATAACACACCAACCCCCCACTCACTCACTCAGTCATTCACTAATTTACTCTGACACTCACCAACCCGCCTGCTCACCCACTCACCCACCCACTCACCACACTGCAGGTCACCTCACTTCTCTTTGTGCTTCTTCCCTCGCACCGCTCCACTTTGCAGTTCCCTCCTCCCACCGTCTCCTCTCCTGAGCTCTCATAATAACCTCGCTCTGTTCAAGGAATGTGTTCACTCTGTTCCATTACAACTTTGACCATGCTGTTTGCTGCTGGCCGCTTGATGTGTTTGGCCTGTGCTCAGTAAATGCGTTTAAAATATTTAAAAACACTTCTCATGAATTGGTCGATAACACCTTAATATACAGAGGATCACAGAACTCAGGGAGATATGAATTTGGTACCGGCTCGCCGCTTGGTCGCCGACTTTCCCACTCGTCTGTGGTTCCTCCTCGAATGCTGTGCGGCGGCGTTTTATCAGTCGAGGTCATCGTTTTATTATTAAAATATAATAATTTACAAACACATTGGCACAGATCCCCTTTGCCCCAATCAAAGGGATTGGGCCTAACTATTTCCCCAGCACGAGCGCTGTCCCGCACACACGGCGCTGTATGCTACCGGAGCTCCGCGGTGTACGTGCTGGTGAATAGTGCAGCCTACTCAGTCCATGTCTGTCGGGCGGGCGGTCTCGGAACGGCTGTTGAGCAATTTGCCAGAACAAGGGCGATTTGGCGATTTGTGCCAAAGAGGAAAATCGTGCGGCTCAACACAGCCCGGCCGTTGCGCCTGTTTTACCCAAAACGCATTCCCCGTGCGCATGGGGTGGAGGCGGCGGCGGCGGCGGCGGCGGCGGCGTTGGCGGCGAGGGAGAAATTAAAATTCTTGCCGGGGCCACCTGGACGGCGCGGCGGCACGCGTGAGCTCTGTTCTGCGGCGCGCCGCCCGTAATTTGCCCACGGGCGAGGGGAGCGTTACCCGCAGCCCCGCACCGAGGGGAGCGTTACCCGCAGCCCCGCACCGAGGGGAGCGTTACCCGCAGCCCCGCACCGAGGGGAGCGTTACCCGCAGCCCCGCACCGAGGGGAGCGTTACCCGCAGCCCCGCACCGAGGGGAGCGTTACCCGCAGCCCCGCACCGAGGGGAGCGTTACCCGCAGCCCCGCACCGAGGGGAGCGTTACCCGCAGCCCCGCACCGAGGGGAGCGAGCGCCCGTGGGGAGCGGCGCGCCGAGCCACGAACCCGTCGACCTGAGTTCGATTTCCGCTCGTGACCAACGCAGTGGTGATTATCCGAACTGATCCTCGGCCTCCCCGAGGTTGATTCGGCCTCGCAACTGAGGGCACGGTGGCGTGTGTACACATCGCCACTGGGGACACAACAGTGGCTGGGCGCTGCGCCGGCCACGCCACCGCCTCGTGTCGCCGTGCCGGCTTGCCCGCTAAGAGGGTTACAGAAGGGACAGTAGTGTACACTGAGAATGATACCAGAAGCATTGTCTGTCTTCCTACGCAACACCTTACTAACCTGTCTAGTCGGAGGTGATAACGCTCGGGATGGTCTGTAACTCTTTTACTAAAGACACTCTGTCTTCCACTCCGCCACGTGGCCCACACGGGCTCAGAAACGTGGGAAACATAACCACACCCCCTATTAACGCGATTCGTACGAGTAAGATGCCTCCAGGCATACACGTCTCGGTACACCGAGACCACCGACTCGGCACATCTGTGAACCCCGTTTAATCAGCTACAACCCAGGTAGATCCTCACCCATGGATATCAGCGGTGGCGGCTCAGTGTCTCTGAAACGACCATTATGAACCCCTCGATAGAGACAGACAGACGCGCCGACCCAGGGGGGGGGCTTGAACCCCCCACGACCTTGGCGCTGCCGGCTCAGTGCTGGCTCAGTGCTGGCTCAGTGCTGGCTCGGCGGCTCTGACCCCTAAGCCACGAGGCCACTCTGACATGGCGTAGCCCCGGGGCCACCCTGACACGGCGTAGCCCCGGGGCCACCCTGACGCGGCGTAGCCACGGGGCCACCCTGACGCGGCGTAGCCCCGGGGCCACCCTGACGCGGCGTAGCCCCGGGGCCACCCTGACGCGGCGTAGCCCCGGGGCCACCCTGACGCGGCGTAGCCACGGGGCCACCCTGACGCGGCGTAGCCCCGGGGCCACCCTGACGCGGCGTAGCCACGGGGCCACCCTGACGCGGCGTAGCCCCGGGGCCACCCTGACGCGGCGTAGCCCCGGGGCCACCCTGACGCGGCGTAGCCCCGGGGCCACCCTGACGCGGCGTAGCCACGGCGCCACCCTGACGCGGCGTAGCCCCGGGGTCACCCTGACGCGGCGTAGCCGCGGGGCCACCCTGACGCGGCTTAGCCCCGGGGCCACCCTGACGCGGCGTAGCCCCGGGGCCACCCTGACGCGGCGTAGCCCCGGGGCCACCCTGACGCGGCGTAGCCCCGGGGCCACCCTGACGCGGCGTAGCCCCGGGGCCACCCTGACGCGGCGTAGCCCCGGGGCCACCCTGACGCGGCGTAGCCACGGGGCCACCCTGACGCGGCGTAGCCACGGGGCCACCCTGACACGGCGTAGCCACGGGGCAGGGTGCTAAGCTGTGTCCGGGCGGTGGGCGGCGCTCGGGTTAGCGGTGAGCCGTGGGGATGAGAAAGGTTTATCGGACGCAGGGGGGACGGATGTCTGGAGGGGACCCCCACGACCCCTGTTCAACCCCCGACGACTGTCAGGGCACCCACTCCCCTCCCCGCTAAACCCCCCACCCGCCTGCCCCGCCCCGGAGAGATTATCCTTAAACTTGCCGGGGTTCGGAGTTCACGTAAACAGTCGCACTTATTTATTTATGTCACCCACTTAGCACCACCCTGAGCTCAAGGGTTTAGAGAACACGCACGCATGCACGGGTGTGCACCCACATTAACACTCGCAGGCACATGCACACATGGGCAAATACTCACATATTCACACACACAGATGATAGGCAGACACATGCAGGCTGGCGGACATAACGGCAAATACACACACATACACTGCACAAGAACACACATGCACAGGTACATCGCATTATCATCATCACCACCACCACCACCATTGTGACCGCCGTCATGAGTCTCCATGTGAGTCTCTCATGGGGACCAGCCTGGGCCCGTCCACTCGGCACTCCAAGGGAGTCCAACTTTTCTTCAATTATGTTTCTCTCTCAACCGCAGAAGTTTTACCACAGTGATCAATATTGTCATCATCACCATCATCATGGGCGACATCCGATGAATAATCGCTGCCTTGCTCATCCCTCGCTGGGCTATTAACGCCAACCTCGACGAACGAGCAGAGGCCTAACCAGTGGCAGCTTGGCAGGCAGTGGCACCCACCCTCTCCTCCCATCCTCACTGTGAACCCTTCCATAGGAATAACATCTTATAACTTCATCGTCATCAGCAGCCATGGTCAGTCCACTGCTGGATTAAGGCCTCCCCACACCGCCGCCATCGCTCGCAATTGTGCGATGCGACGTCCCAGCTCGCCGTCTGCACGTGAGCCCACGTCACCGGCATCGCTCCATGGACCGGAACGTCGTCAAAACGTTCTTTGTACTACTTTGGGGAGAAATCAAAAGTGGTTACCCTATGGATAGGCTTGCCCATGCTATAGGTTGGCTGCGTATGGTGCGAAAGAAGTTAAACGTCCATTACATTTACTCCTCTGGCTCTGAAGGGCTGTGAACAGGAGATGAGCACCAATGTCTCGATGCTCATTTGAGCAGCAGAAACTCACTCTGACTTTGTTTTAATCAATTTAACCAGAAGTGTTTCTCCCAGTAGACCCCTTCATTGAGACGATCACCTCAGTCCCACGAAGGAGCGTCTGTCAACATCGCATGAGAGACGCACTCATCAATTAACAACTCGTCAGAGCGCAGACGACAATTAACATCATGACGCAACGCCACTCATGCCCTGTCCTCCCACCCCGTGCCCCCGCCCCCCCCCCCAGTCGACCTGGAGCACATGCGCACGGTGAAGGCTGACAAACACTCGCGCTTCTGCCAGGAGAACGGCCTCAGTAGCCACTTCGTGTCAGCCAAAACCGGGGACTCGGTGAGTCTCGCTCGCTTGCTCGTGTGTGTGTACGTGCGTGTGTGTGTACGTGCGTGTGTGCGTATACGCGCATGTGTGTGTGTGCATTCCGTGGGAAGTGGCTCGTGAAGGATGCTGCTGGGCAGCTGGAGACAGTCGCCCTCCAACAACAATGGAGAGCGGAGGAGCGACGCTCACAACAACGAGCGACGTGACGGGCAGATAAACTAGAGTGAGGTAACACAGTGAGGAGCACAGGTGGTGCATCTGCCAGATGTCTCAGTCAGTCAGCCCACGACATCTGGGTCTGTCCTATGAGCTCCTGTCCGTGAGCCTTCACGTGGCCTCAAGGTGCACCGAGCCTGGCACAAGCGCAGCAGTGAAGTCATCACCACTCAGTGGTGCACGGCAGTGGCTGTTGTGTTCCGTGGGGCAGTGAGGCGGCTTTGGTGGTGTGAAGCGGTCGCCTGGTGTGGTTAAGATGCTGTGATTGTGGTGGTTGTGGTGGTGCGAGTGTAAGTGGTTGTGGTGTTTTGGTTGTACCAGTGCAGTTGATGCATCGTGGTCGATGTGGTTGTGGTTGCAGGTGGCCGTGTGTTTCCAGAGAGTAGCGGCCGACACTCTCGGCATCAAACTCAACAAAGCGGAGATGGAACAATCTCAGGTGACCCCGTCCGACCCCATACGACCCTGTGTGACCCCGACCATTTGACTTAGCCCGCCCTTCAGACTGCCTTGTGAACTCACGCGCCCTTAATCGAGCCGGTCACCGATCGCTACGCGCCCATTACTGTGTGCGTGGCGACCAATCATTGCCAGCGATTGTAAAAATCGCACTCATTATATTTTAAGTTATGCAAATTACATTACAATTATATGCGACATTGCGTTTGAATGAAACTATACGAATTAGACAGCAAATGAGAAACAATGCAAGTAAAATAAAATCCTGGATTGAATCATGACCTTGAATCGCGATGGTTCATCGCACCACTGAGCAACGAGGAAGGGAAGTCACATAATCATCATAGTCGGGACTGCCACACTCGCTAACGCACTTACACACTCACACACTTACACACTCACACACTTACACACTCACACACTTACACACTCACACACACACTCACACTCGCTAACGCACTTACACACTCACCCGCTCACTCACCCGCTCACTCACCCACTCACACACTCACTCACACACTCACTCACCCACTCACACACTCACCCACTCACACACTCACTCACCCACTCGCACACTCACACGCACACTCACACACTCACTCACACACTCACTCACACACTCACTCACACACTCACACACTCACACACTCACTCACACACTCACCCACTCACTCACTCACCCGCTCACTCACACACTCGCTAACGCACTCACCCACTCACACACTCACTCACACACTCACCCACTCACCCGCTCACTCACACACTTGCTAACGCACTCACCCACTCACTCACCCACACACACACTCGCTAACGCACTTACCCACTCACACACTCACCCACTCACACACTCACCCACTCACACACTCACACACTCACACACTCACCCGCTCACACATTCACCCGCTCACACACTCGCTAACGCACTCACCCACTCACACACTCACCCGCTGAAGCACTCACCCACTCACGCACTCACACACGCACTCACCCGCTCACTCACCCACACACACACTCACCCGCTCACTCACCCACTCACACACTCACCCGCTAAAGCACTCACCCGCTCACACACTCACTCGCTAACGCACTTACCCACTCACACACTCGCTAACGCACTCACCCACTCACACACACTCACCCACTCACACACTCGCTAACGCACTTACCCACTCACACATTCACCCGCTCACTCACGCACTCACACACTCACTCGCTAACGCACTCACCCACTCACACACGCACCCGCTGAAGCACTCACCCGCTCACGCACTCACACACGCACTCACCCGCTCACTCACCCACTCACACACTCACCCGCTAAAGCACTCACCCGGTCACACACTCACTCGCTAACGCACTTACCCACTCACACACTCGCTAACGCACTTACCCACTCACACATTCACCCGCTCACTCACGCACTCACACACTCACTCGCTAACGCACTCACCCACTCACACACGCACCCGCTGAAGCACTCACCCGCTCACGCACTCACACACGCACTCACCCGCTCACTCACCCACACACACTCACCCGCTCACTCACGCACTCACCCGCTCACACACTCACCCGCTCACTCACCCACTGACGCACTCACCCACTCACCCGCTCATGCACTTACCCACTCACTCACCCGCTCACTCACCCACACATGCACTCACCCGCTCACTCACCCACTCACGCACTTACCCACTCACGCACTCACCCGCTCACTCACCCACTCACACACTTACCCACTCACGCACTCACCCGCTCACTCACCCACTCACACACTTACCCACTCACGCACTCACCCGCTCACTCACCCACTCACACACTTACCCACTCACGCACTCACCCGCTCACTCACCCACTCACGCACTTACCCACTCACGCACTCACCCGCTCACTCACCCACTCACACACTTACCCACTCACGCACTCACCCGCTCACTCACCCACTCACACACTTACCCACTCACCCGCTCAAGCACTCACCCGCTCATGCACTCACTCATGCACTCACTCACTCACCCACTCATGCACTTACCGGCTCACGCACTCAACTACTCACTCACACACTCGCTCGTGTACTTAAGCGCCCAATCATTCACGCACTCCCCACTCACTCACACACTTACCCACTCACTCGCTCACCCACTCGCAAACCCTCTCACCCGCTCACTTACCCACTCACGCACTTACCCACTCACGCACTCACCCGCTCACTCACCCACTCACACACTTACCCACTCACTCGCTCACCCACTCGCAAACCCTCTCACCCGCTCACTTACCCACTCACGCACTTACCCACTCACGCACTCACCCGCTCACTCACCCACTCACACACTTACCCACTCACTCGCTCACCCACTCGCAAACCCTCTCACCCGCTCACTTACCCACTCACGCACTTACCCACTCACGCACTCACCCGCTCACTCACCCACTCACACACTTACCCACTCACTCGCTCACCCACTCGCAAACCCTCTCACCCGCTCACTTACCCACTCACGCACTTACCCACTCACGCACTCACCCGCTCACTCACCCACTCACACACTTACCCACTCACTCGCTCACCCACTCGCAAACCCTCTCACCCACTCACGCATTAAACGGCTCGCTTTGCTTTGCGAGCCGTTTTGTTCGCCCGCTGTGATGCTCGTCGTTTTGTTCTTGAGATTAAATGTCTCAACTCTTTCCTGGCCGCCCCTCCCCGTCTGTCTCTGCTGCCCTCTTTCATTTCGACCTCCTCTCTCTCCTCGTTCCATCGCAACCCTGCCACCCTTCACCTCTGCTCCCTGCCACACGCGCTTGCTGCTCGTGACGACGCGCTTCCCTCCTCGCGGCGTGGATCCTGCACCCATTCCCCATTCCACTGCTCGAGCCGCAGCGGGTCGACCACCTGAATCCCCCTCCACTCCACCAAACTCCTCCACCTGCTCCTCTCATTCACACGCTGCCGCCTGCTGCTCACCTCGCCAACGCAACCGCTATTCCGCGTCTGTCGATCTCACCCTCGCCATAACCCTCACCGTGACCTTCGCCGTGACCCTCACTGTAACTCTCTCCCTTACCGTGACCCCAACCCGAACGCATGGCGCCTGGCTTGACAACTGCCACTCCCATCCCGACCGCGCCTCACCCCCCCGCTCGTCACCATCCACCACATTAACCACCCGGCACCACGCCCGCCACATCCCATCGTCCTCCCCGGCCCCTGCCGGCCCCCCCGGCCCCCCAGGGTGTACTGAAAGCCGAATTGGTCGACTACCGGGAGGCGTCGGGGCTGCGCGAGTACCGCGCGGCGGCGGCGGCGCGCTGCGACAAGAGCTCCGTGTGCAGTGTGCAGTGACGAACAAACTCGCTCGCTCGCTCGCTCACGTATGGGCCACACACCCACACGCGCACACCACAGCCGCTGCTATTGCAGCAACGATGATGTGTGTGTGTAGTGTGTGTATGTATGTATGTTGAACTTCATTCGCACCGTATGTAGCCAACCGTGCTAGTCGTATGATGGTGGTGGTAGTGACGATGACAGTGATGGTGGTAGTGACGATGATTGTGATGATAATGACAATGTCCGTGGTTATGATGAAGATTAGGCGACGGTGACATTGATGATGATGGGGGTGACGATTGTGATAATGATGACAACAGTAATGAAGACTGGTGATTTAGATGATGTCATGAAAATGATTTTACGGCAATGATTATGACGATGTTCAAAATTGTGACAATGATGACTTATGACGGTGAATCATTCTCAACGCTGTTTCTCTGTTTGTTCACAGCGAGTGGTGAAAGCCGACATCATCAAAAGCGCCCCGGACTCCCCCGTGCGGGCCGTGAGCCAGCCCAAGAGCTCTGTGTGCGCCATCCACTAGACTCCACTCGGGGGGGGGGGGGGGGGGGGGGGGGCATCGGTAGGATTGGTGGGAGTAGAGTTGGGTTACGACCAGCTTCATCTCATGGCTAATAAAACCCATGCAGTGTAATCGGCATTGGCCAAACACCCCAATGCTGAAGAACTGCCGGCAAATTACTCAATTGGGATCACACACAGTAGCAACATCGCCCTCCTACTTTAGAAATTTGGCAGGGCCTTCCTGAGCCCGAGTCGTCTCGGTGAGGCTCCCTCGCTGGCCGTGTGGCTGCGGTGACTGAGATTGCGAGAGCCAAATCTAGAACTAGAGCCAGTCCGTTGAGCTGGTTTTCTACGGGCGCCATCGTTCTCATGGCGCGCGCCGATCGTAGCGCAGCAAGGCGCCGCTGTGTTCCACGCGAGGCGCAGCCTGCGCTGGCTCCACAGCAGGGGGGTGATGCTGCTGCTGCTGTGTTATCCTGATTGAGTAATTTGTAAATGTAGTCCATGACGCAGGCAAACAATAGCCCACTCTTACCAACGACGTCACGGGATCTGTAAATGTCGTCTGTAAAGCAGACGGCGCGTAGTATTGTATGGTTAAAGCGCACCACCACCACCAGCACCACCAGCACCAGCAGCAGCACAGCAGTAATAGCTGGGGCAGCCGGAGCCGCGACTAAGACATGGCCACAGCGCCGCTCCTCCCCCCACCAATCTCCGCGGGTGAAGAGAGAGAGATTCTGTCGTCGCCGCAGCGTATTCTCCGGATGGTAACGCATCTCACATTCCCCCCTCGCACTTCAAAGGTTGGAGGTCCATCTTATACCCCAGTAGGTGGGCTGTGCGTGCGCATCAGCATCGGGGAGACAAAGGCGGCTGGGCGTAGTGCAGACCACGCCCCGCACCCTCTTGCGCTGTGCCGGCCTTCGTAGGCGCTCGGTGAAGGCACTTGCCCCAACAGTCTTTGTCACCAGCTCTGTGTAACTTTATTGGCACCCGGCACAAATGTGGTGGGGGTCTCAGCCGGCGCCTTCCAGGTGGTGGCACCGTGAGACCATTCGGGATTCTGACCGCGCGTGGTTATTAATTTGATTGTTCCACATTGACGGTGTTTTAGTGACGTTGTCGGCATGCGGTCAGGGTTCTTGATTCTGTCACCGCGCCGAGTTGGGCGTCGGGTTCCTGGTCGTGAGATTTACCGTGCGAGGCAACTGACCGCCCGGCACCAGCAGTCGACGCATCTAAAATAGTCGCCGCACAACCACGGCCTCTCCACTGCTGGACGAAGGCCTCCCCACGCCGCTCTCGCCCACCTCGTCACGCCGCCGAGGGGTCACTCGGCCTGGCTGGGCCAGGCACCCCGAGCCCCCCCCCCCCCTCCCGGCGTGTCGCCGCAGTCCATGGGCTAGGACCAAAAATTAGAAGCTCTGGGGTCATAAACCCAGTCCTCTCTTCTCATCTCTTGGCGGAAATTCCACATTCCCATGGTGAGGACCAGTATAATCCACGGGACCGTCACTGCTGGAGCTCTGGCAATGTAGTAGGAGGTTTACAGACCCTGAGCGAGTGTGATGGGCTGAGTGGGGCGTTGGCAGGGAGGACGCGGCTTGGCAGCGCACGAGGGACCCCGTCGCTCCCGAGGTCGCCTGCAACTGCTTGCGGTGACGTCGACACACTCGGTTTCCAGCATCCGAGTTGCGGGTGACTACTCTTAACGGGCTGTGCAACTGGTCGCATAGACGTCAACGTACAGTGCGCACGGTTCGGTTGCGTGCAACCGAATTGCATATCGGACCCCTCTGGTGCGACACCGTGGTGACACCACCACGACACCGTGGTGACACCACCACGACACCGTGGTGGTGGTGGTACCACGGTCGTCGCGCCCCGAGTGTCTGTCGAGGTCGCGTGGCACGCAGTGTGCGGCTGCCTGGAGAGAGCAGTCGATGGGAACTCGCGCGGTTCCACGGGGGAGTTGTGGGTGGGCGTGAGAATCTCCACGGAACGGCGAAGAATCGGATCGCTGACTGGGAAGAGTCGCGTGCACACACGCGTCTGTGTGTGTGTGTACACACGCGTGTCTGTGTCTGTACACACACACACGTGTGTCTGTGTGTGTGTGCACACACGCGTCTGTGTGTGTGGTACACACGCGTGTCTGTGTCTGTACACACACACACGTGTGTCTGTGTGTGTGTGCACACGCGTGTGTCTGTGTACTCGAGTTCATGTCAACAGGTAACACGCAAGTGTATATATCTTATAGTTTCGCATTCAAATAAAAGACAATGGACTTGTTTTATTCATGAAACGAAATGCCCAAGGGATTTAATGTCCACTCGGACAATCACAGATACACAATTACACAGCTACACAATTACATAAACAATCACACAGATACACAATTACAAGAACAATTACCCACCCCCATAAGAGTTTTTTTTGGGTTAGATCGCGTAAAAAAACCCAAAAATCCTGCATTATGGACATTTCCACTCGCAGACCAATCTACAGTCCAAGCGTATAGAGAAGAAGTGTTGTGGATTCTCGTGATGGTGCGGGGAGTGGGTCGATGTGGCGGGGGGGGCGTGTGGGGGGGGTTATCGTCTCGCTGGAGTCTCAATCTCCACGCGGACTTGAAAGGCGCTTCCACACAGCGGGTGGTGATGCGGATGCATGGAGTGGACGGACGTTAAACGCCTCGCGGTGATGGGGCAAGTGCTGTGAGCGAATAGCACCTGAATTTGCCAGAACGACGGCCGGGCCGCCTTTAACTCCCGAGCGCTGAAGTATTACACACCGCACCAGGTACTTATTTATGGCTGAGTCGACCTAGGGGAGGCCCAAGACCGGTCACTAATATTGGCCGTGAGCGGGAATCTAACTTGGGTTGCCGGGTTAGTAGCGCAGTTCTTATTAACCACTGCACCAACGCTCCCCACACTCTCTCACACGCACCTGTACACACCTGTACACACACCCATACACCTGTGCACACCCTCTTCACACCTGTACATACCCTCTCGTCACACCTGTGCACACCTTCGTCACACCTGTGTACACACACCCTTTCGTCACACCTGTGCACACCCATACACCTGTACACACCTCTTGTCACACCTGTAGACACACCCTCGTCACACCTGTGCTCACACCCTGTTGTCACACCTGTCTACACACCCCCTCGTCACACCTGTGTACACACACTCTCTTCACACCTGTACACACACACCCTCGTCACACCTGTCTACACACACACTCTCTTCACACCTCTACACACACCCTCGTCACACCTGTACACACACCCTCGTCACACCTGTACACACACACCCTGTTACACCTGTGCTCACACCCCGTCACACCTGTGCTCACACCCTGTCGTCACACCTGTGCTCTCCCAGGTAAATCCATTCGGCCTCGTGAGGCTCGTGGAGGCGAGGGGTTTCTCCGCAAAGGCGCTGCTGAGACGGTCTTTGTCTGTGTTTCTGTCTTTGCGTGTGGGCGGCAGCGTAGTGATGAGCTCGCTGGATGCTCGCGGCCAACACCGGTGACGAGTATCGGTCCTGGGCCTCCCCTAGGTCGATTCAGTCTCAAATGAGTACCTGGTGCGGTGTGTAAACATCACCACGCGGGAGACAAAGGCGGCCGGGCGTGGTACTAGCCCCCCACCCCCTCGTGTGCCGTGCCGGCACTCATCGGTGCTGCTCGCTAACAGCACTTGTCCCAACAGCCTGTTCAGGCTACACGGGGGATCTTTGTCTTGCGGTGTGTTTGCTTTGCCGAATTCGGAGGCAGGTTCTTGACTAAGCGGCGGAGACTCGGAGAGCCGCGGTCACCCCACGTGACCGCAGCGATCACCCCGCCTCCTCGTGCTGCCACAGCTGCCTCTCCACTCGGAACAATGCGCGGACACGACGAGCATTGACTGTCTCACTCATCCCGCCAGCCACGACGCCTCCTCGGAGTGCATCGTATCCGCAGTGTATGTATGTGTGTAGTGTGTGTATGTGTCTGTATATGTGTGTGTGCGTCGTGGTGACGTCACCGCCACTTAGTGGCGAATGGCAATTGTTGTTGTGTGTGTATGTATGTGTGTGTATGTATGTGTGTATGTGTGTATGTATGTGTGTGTATGTGTGTGTATGTGTGTGTATGTGGCCAATTGTCTCGAGACAAAAGAACCAAAGAATAATCAGTGGAATCCATGCTGGGGAACTGCCAGATGTTTGTTTCATGTTCAATTGTCAATGTGGGGTTAACATCCAACACATAGGCAGTGTGCTGGATTACTAACGAACTGGCACGTTTACGTGACAAACTTTACTAATTGGCCGTGTCAGGTGGTGGCGGTGATAACGACACATTCATATTGACGCTCTCGAACCCAAAAACCTCCGAAGTGTCCCAGATATTATTCGGGCCTTTCGGTAAAGCCACGTAGATTTGTTTTCTATCGACGTGCCTTTGCCGAAAGACCCAAATCATATGAATTCCTGCAGTCACGAAAGCTTCAAGTCAAGATGTGTATCCGGAGAGGAGGCCGAGGCCACCGTGTTGTGTAACCCTGCGACGACGACGGCGTCCACGCGCGCGCAGACTTCGTGGCATCGCCTCGACCGCCGGGAGGAGTCGGCGGGCGCGAGCGGCACGACGGCCGAGCCCAGCCACGGAGCGGCAGCCAAGGGGCGGAGCGCGTCCAGGAGGCAGAACCCTTCACGTGGGGAGGGGGGTGTGGGCCTCCCAGCGCCTTCAAACTAAAACGGAAGTATGACATCAAACGCCTCGACGCTGAAGCGCCCCCCCCCCCCGCCTCGAAGGAGCGGGGCCCGGGGCGCCCGTCCCGATTCGCCATCTCCCGGGGACAGGGCATCGTCGCGTCGCAAGGTCGGGAGAGGCGGCGGCGGTTTTGGGGGGCGGCCTTCATCCGGCTGCGGGCTGACCAGTACTGCTGGATGATGAATATTATCACCACAAAGGGGAATCATCAGAACGGTTTTATTTTCCCGGGACAGCCTCTTTGTGGTGAGGGCGCTGCCACTTTGGGATGCTGGGCTCCATGGGAATCGGTCACGAACCAACCCGGCGAGGCGCGCGGTGAATCGAGCTGCGTTCATCCCCCAAGCCCCCACCCCCGGGGAGGGGCTGCTCCCAAAATTGGGCCCCAATCTTCAGACGTCGCGGCTGAGCGCGGCGCGAGGCTTCATCCATCGGGATACCTTCAGACTCAACATCACTACCATCACCAACATCACTACCATCGCCAACATCACTACCACCACGATCAACACATCAGCATAATCACTATCACCGTCATCAGGACCACCAGCCACATCACCACCATTTGCCCGGATTGTTTGTTAAAGGCGACACGGGGGGTGGGGATCGTTGTGTTTGTTCGAGCGCGAGCGAGTGAGTGACGCGAGTGAGTGATGCGAGTGTTTAGGCTGAAGGCGTCAGCGCGAGACGAGAGCGAGTGACGAGGCCTGCATCAACAACAGCAGCAGCAGCATCAGCACGTGGCGATCAGCCAAATACACAGACTCGTACACACACACACGCACACACACTCACGCACACACACTCACGTACACACACTCACGCACAGACACGCACACACACTCACGCACACACACTCACGCACAGACACACACGCACAGACACACTCACGCACACACACTCACGCACACTCACGCACAGACACACACGCACAGACACACACGCACACACACTCACGTACACACACTCACGCACAAAGATCCCCCGTGTAGCCTTAACAGACTGTAGGGGCAAGTGCTGTTAGCGAGCACCTATGAAGGCCAGAACGGTACACGAGGGGGTGGGTGGCCAGCACCACGCCCGACCGCCTTTGTCTCCCCAGTGGCGATGTTTGCACACCGCACCGGGTACTCATTTAAGGCTGAGTCGACCTAGGGGAGGCCCAGGACCCGGTTCAGATAATCGTCACTGGTGTTAGCCGTGTGCGGGAATCGAACCCGGGTCGCCAGGTTCATAGCGCAGCGCGCTAACCGCTACACTACCGCTCCCCATACTCACGCACAGACACACACGCACACACACTCACGTACACTCACGCACAGACACACACGCACACACACTCACGTACACACACTCACGCACAGACACACACACTCACGTACACACACTCACGCACACACACTCACGTACACACACTCACGCACAGACACACACGCACAGACACACACGCACACACACTCACGTACACACACTCACGCACAGACACACACGCACAGACACACACGCACACACACTCACGCACAGACACACACGCACAGACACACACGCACACACACTCACGTACACACACTCACGCACAGACACACTCACGCACAGACTCACTCACGCACAGACACACACACTCACGTACACATACTCACGTACAGACACACGCACAAACACACGTACACACACTCACGTACACACACTCACGCACAGACACACACGCACACACACTCACGTACACACACTCACGCACAGACACACTCACGCACAGACTCACTCACGCACAGACTCACTCACGCACAGAAACACACACTCACGTACACATACTCACGTACAGACACACGCACAAACACACGTACACACACTCACGCAGACACACACGCACAGACGTGAACACAAGTGCACCACCGCAGCCGCCAAGTGGTGGTGACGTCACCACGGCGCTGGTGCCATGCTCGGTGCACTCGGAGGCCACGCGAAGCGTCGGAAGCTCCCTGGCAGTTCACGGGACAGACCCAGGTGCCATTGGCTGAACGCGATGGCTGGCAGGTGCACCACCTGGGTCCCCTCCCGTGCCAACTTGCTGCATTCAGCCGCCCGCTCGATCCGCTGCTGGACGAAGCCGCCGCCACCACCGCCGAGACTTCATCGCAGACCAAGTTCGGGTCCAGCGGCCACCGCGCCCGCCCCCGGCGAGCCGCGCTCCTCCTGAGCAGCATCGCGACGCGACACGCGCCGAGTCCCAGTGACGCCTTGCTGGTGACAGCCGAGCAATGCGGAACTCGCCCTGCGGACTTCACGAACTCAAAGCGCTCCACCGAGCCGGGCGACGCCGCAAGGCGCCTCTCTCCGATGAGCGCACAGCCAGTCGCACGATCACCCTCCGGGTCTCAATCCGTTTATTGGGCCGGGCCACGTCTCTGCCGCAGGTCCCTCCACCACCCGGCACGGCCACACGAACCGAATTGCCGCTCGCAAGGGACGCTCCGCGCGGGGATCCCGGAACTATTCTCACGACCGGCCTCTCCCTCTAAAACCCATTACCACTTCGTCAATACAACGAGCAACGTGGTAAGAGCATCGCTCTGCCAAAACTCAGGTGAGGAGTCCTTTGTAAGTCGTCTCAGCACCCCTGATGAGGAGGGCCACGTCTGCTCGTTGATATTTGGTTTCGAATTTTTTTATTTTAAGTCGCGGGCGGCAGTCGGAGCGTGCCCGGAGCCCGCGAGGAGTCGTCGGGGGCGGGGGGGCGGGGGGGGCACAGCTCGGGACAGCGGCCGCTCCGAGCCGAGCGGCGGCGGCCACGGCAACATCCGCGGCACCCCGCGTCCCCTCGCAGCCCCGCGTCTCTCCAGACGCAATCACCAGACAAGGCCACCATGAAGACTCCGCCAATACAAAGATCCCCCATGTAGCCTTAACAGGCTGTTGGGGCAAGTGCTGTTAGCGAGCAGCGCCTGTGAAGGATGGCACTGCGCACTCGGGGTGGGTGACGACAGCACCACGCCCGGCCGCCTTTGTCTCTCCAGTGCTGATGTTGACACACCGCACCAGATACTACTAATTTAAGGCCGAGTCTACCTGGGGAGGCCCAGAACCAGTTCAGACAATTGCCACTGGTGTTGGACGTGAGCAGGATTCGAACTCGGGTTGTTGGGTTTGTAGCACAGCGTGCTAACCGCCAGACGAGCACTCCCCACACAAAGGCCGTACACAGAGAGACGCACAGAGACACACGCACAGAGACACACACAGAGACACACACAGAGACACACACTGGCACACACACAGAGACACACACACACACTGGCGCACACACAGAGACACACACACTGGCACACACACTGGCACACACACACACTGGCACACACACAGACACACACTGGCACACACACAGAGACACACACAGAGAGACACGCACAGAGACACACACAGAGACACGCACAGAGACACGCACAGAGACACACACAGAGAGACACGCACAGAGACACGCACAGAGACACACACAGAGACACGCACAGAGACACGCACAGAGACACGCACAGAGAGACACGCACAGAGACACGCACAGAGACACACACAGAGAGACACGCACAGAGACACACACAGAGACACACACAGAGACACGCACAGAGACACACACAGAGACACACACAGAGACACACACTGGCACACACACACAGACACACACACACTGGCACACACACAGAGACACACACAGAGACACACACACTGGCTAAGGTGTCAAATCTTACATATTCAAACAAAATGCTCCGAAAACATCGACTTAAAACGCCGAGTGTGTCGTTAAACGCCCTCGCGGTTGTGCGCGTCACAGCTCAGCTCAGCAAACTGAGAGCCCCCCCCTCCCTCTACATTTGTGGTTCTGCGTCCCCGACCCCAGCAGGGTTAGAGGTCAGGGCCAGGGTTAGAGGTCAGGGCCAGGGTTAGAGGTCAGGGCCAGGGTTAGAGGTCAGGGCCAGGGTTAGAGGTCAGGGCCAGGGTTAGAGGTCAGGGCCAGGGTTAGAGGTCAGGGCCAGGGTTAAAGGTCAGGGCCAGGGTTAAAGTCATGATACGGGTCGACCCATGGTTAAAGCTTGGGTCGGCCTCAGTCAGGGGTCAGGGCGTGGAGTCAGGGTCAGGTTTGACTCGTGGCTGTAATCAGAGTCCATGTGCAGGCTACAGTCGGCGTGAGCAGTAGGGCTACTCTGGGGGTTGGGCGAGGGCGAGAGTTCGGGGTGAGGGTGAAGTTTTGATGAGGGTTGGGGTTCGGGTCAGGCCTGCTCCTGTCCGAGCAGGATTTAGGATAACATTTCTGGTGAGGCTCAATTTGTGCGTTGTTGTGTACATTGTGGTTGTTGTGTTTGTTGTGTACGTTGGGTACATTGTTGTGGTTGTTGTTTGTTGTGTACGTTGTTGTGGTTGTTGTGTTTGTTGAGTACATTGTTCCTTGTCGTGTCTGTTGCTGTGTACTTTGTGTACGTTGTGTAAGTTGTGTACGTTATGTGTTATGTAAGTTGTTGTGTACTTTGTATGTTGTGTCCACCATGTGCGCTCATTAAATGAGTTTAGGAAATCACCCCAAACAATAACGACATCATCCTTGAGTACAGCTCCATGACTATCATCATCACTACGGGGTTATAGTAGTGGTAGTTAAGTAGTAGTAGTACATGTGTTTCATTGTGAATAAACATACGAGTCATAGTTGATGTTGGGTTAGGCTACCACTTAATTATCTGGTCACATTTGTGTCATAAGACGCTCCACCACCCGACAGCCAAACAAATGGGAGTGCCGCGTGCCCGAGCGTTGTCACGGCGTGCCGGCCACGTGAACGCTCGCGCACCAAGCAGCTTTGCTTATCAGGGTCAGGCGATCAAGGGTCTCACCACACAAATCTGGCCAGATAGTTGCGTGGCCTCAGCCAAAACTCAATTACGATTTGTAACATTGGCTGAGGAAACCCACGAATTTAGATATTTGGGCTTTTTCAACTTACGCAAAACAAATAATAAAAAGCAGTCTTAAAGTTGTAAGTTTTGGAGGCACGAGCCGACAGCAGCCAGCTCTTCTCTCTTGCAGCGACGCACCCAGGAGGCGCCCCACGGCAGATCCACGAGCACAGCGAGCGGTGCACAGGGCCCCTCGGTCGCAGTCCACTGCCGGGCTAGAGCCGTACTTCACCAGGTTGGTCGGCGTGGGCTGGTGAAGGAGCGGGAGGGAGGTTCATGTAAACCAGTCGCCACTGTCGGGAGCCGTGGGCTGGGAATCGAACTCTGGTCGCCGGGCTCGTAGCGCTACACGCTAACCGCTGTGCCACCGCTCCACCAGGAGACGGTGACAAACATCGCGCACCCGTCACAGCCACCAGAACCACCGCTACCACAGCCACAACCACCAGAACCACCGCTACCACAGCCACAACCGCCCACAAAGTCACCCAGACCCGGCCACGCGCGACGCCGCGATCGCAGCCTCCGGCAGCGACCGCAGGCGGCACGGAGAACCGGTCTGGCCCGGCGACTCCTCGTCGCCCGCGCCGCTCAGTGCTCGCTGAGGGAGTGCTTGAAGAACTCGTAGACCGACCACGCGATGGCGGTGGACGGCATCTGGTAGAGCACGCGCGCCTGCGTGCCGCGGAAGAACGCCGGCAGCCCCCCGTGCCGGTACACGGTGCGAAACGCCATGGCCAGCCCGGTGAGGTAGCGCGGCGGGCGGCAGTGCTGCTGCTGCTGCTGCTGCCGCGCCGCGCTCCCGGCGCGCAACGTCGCGCCCCCCGCGGCGCCGGGAGCTCTCGTCGGCTGCGGCGCCGGGCGCTCCCCGGAGCGGTAGGCGCGGAGCGGCGTCGCTTGCGTCGCCTGCTGCTGCAGGTGTCCGGCGCCTACGCCCAGCAGGGCGCTCAGCCCGGTGCCTCCCGGCGGCGCCGCCGGGACGGCCGGCGCCGGACCTCCGGCCGGGACGGCGGCGGCCGCGGCGGCCGCGGCGGCCGCAGTCCTCGCCGCCAGCGTCGCGAGCGGCTGGCGGGTCGGCCCGGCGGCCGCCGACGGCGCCGGCTGCTGCTGCTGCTGCCGCTTCCCGGCCGCGGCCGCCGCGCCGTAGGCGGCGGCGCGGCAGCCCTCGGCGGCGCTGGCGGCCGACGAGAGGCCGGCGCAGGCCCCGGCTCCGGCCACGCCCATCTCCACGAGCGCCATCTCCTGCGTGTTGAGCAGCGTCTTGCAGACGTCGAGCGGCGTGGTGAGCGCCGCGGCCAGGCCGCCCGCCACGGCCCCCGACGCGACGTGCGAGCCGGGGCTGTAGGCACGCCGCGGGTTCAGGCGCTCCTGGCATGCCTCGTAGGCCACGAAGTGCAGGCTTTGGAAGGGCAGGTTGAGCGCCAGCTGCGTGGGGTAGCTGCGGTAGAAGGCCGCCAGGCCCTCGGAGCGCAGTATGCGGCGCGCGCACTCCAGGGCGCCGCCGTAGGGGGAGTTGTACATCTGCAGACGCTGCTTCACCACTGGGGGGGGGGGGGGTTGGCACGCGGCGTTATGGGAGCCGAGGTCGAGGTGGTTACGTAGTCGCATTTCGAAACGACGTCCACGCCAGGCTTGGTCATGAATACCATGGAGTTGAATTCACGAGTCAACATTTCATTGAGTGCAGAGGGCACGGAGAGGAGTCAAGCCAGGCCTGCCAGGCAGTGGAGGCAGTCACCTGACACATTCTCCCACAAAGACAAAGATCCACTGTGTAGCCTTAACAGACTGTTGGGGCAAGTGCTGTGAGCGAGCAACCTATGAAGGCCGGCACGGCACATGAGGGGATGGGTGGCCAGTACTATGCCCGGCCGCCTTTGTCTCTCCAGTGGCGATGTTTACACACCGCACCAGGATCGGTTCCGATATTCATCAGCGATATTGGCCATAAGCGGGAATCAAACGTTAGGTTGGTAGCTGAGTGCACTAACCACTGCGCCACCAATCTCGACTGACACATTCTCCCACAGATACACACGGAGACGTGCACACACAGATAGGCACGCACAAGTACTCGCACAGACACACAAACAGTTGCTTTCATATATTCTCTCTCTGACATGGGAACACACTGACGCGCTTCCACACTCGCACACAAAGACCACCCGAAAAGCCTCAACAGACATTGGGGCAGGTGCTGTTAGCAAGCACGAGGGGGTGGCCTGCACCAAACCAGCCGCCTTTGTCTCCCCAGTGTGGATGTTTAAACACTGCACCAGGTACTCATTTGAGGCAGAGTCGACCTATGACACAATGACACGCACACTCGCGCACCTCTGCACGATAGCGTGCGGCGTGGCCACGGCACAAAGGGGCGTGAGGAGGAGGTGGGGACGGCAGCAGCAGCCGCCCCACACAAAGCCACGGCCGGCAGGCACACAATGGGCAATGCCGGCACAGCCCCCGCCACTCCGTGTGACCCCGGTGCCCTCTCCCACACCTCGGCACGGGCACCTGGTGGTCCCCTCCCCCCCCTCCGCTAACGAGCTGGGCAAGCGAGAGAGAGAGCGAGCGAGCGGGTGCACTGTGAGGCATCGTCCGAGCGTTTCAAAACACTCGCTCACGGAGCATTCACCAGCACCGCTCAGAGACGAGGAGGGGGCCACGGGGGGGGGGGGGGGGCCCGGGGTGGGGGCGGGGCGGGGGGCAGATGTGTGCGGCTGTGGGCGAGTTAAACAGACGGGAGAGAGAGGGAGAGAGAGGGAGAGAGAGGGTGGGGAAGAGAGGATGGGAATTTGTGGGATGGTGGGAGGTGGGCGATGGGGGGCGACAACGATGATTGTGTTTTTGTGACGCGCGATGAAATCTGGAGAGAGGAGCGAAGAGGAGGAGGAAGTGAGAAGCAAAACAACGGACGAGAGACGCATCCGCCGACGCACGCACACACGCGTAGTTGTGATTGTGCCCACAGACGTGTGTACGTACAGACACATGAAGAACAGCCCGGAGCCCTGGCCTGCTGATGGAATGATAGGCCTTGACCAGGTCAATAAAGCAGAGATGTAGGTTCTGTTAGAATTCCCTACACCTCTGGTGTAGCATACAGACACAGAATATGGTCTAAAACCACATCGGGCGTTCTGAAAGCCTCCACTCAGCGTGCCTGGCAAGGAGATGTTGAATAATCCTGAACAGGACCTCAGACTGAGAAGGAGTTGTTGCAATCAGAGACGACCCCTTCTTAAAAATGGGGACCCACAATGGCATCCTTTCAATCCTGTCGACCAGCCGATTGTAATTCTGTCATGTAGGGCAGCCTGCACACAATCACCATCCTCTGTTAGCAGTCCGCTTGAGAGGTCATCTCTGCCTGGCGCATCGCCTTTTGCACTTTCTAAACAGATGGCACATCAACCAACCACTCACTGGGAGCGGCTACTTCCTTCAGTGATAGCTGTGGTGCTGTCAGTTTTTTGATAGAATTAAAGAGTAATTTGTGATTGCGTGCGACCGAGGCAGTTTCCATCTCTTCAGAAACCCGCGACCACCACTCATCCTTGCAGCACCGCATCGTTCTACCGAACCTCTAAGCAAAGGCTACAACAATCCTCCCTCATTCTCGGACGTGGGATGCTGTAGAGGGTGAGAGCGGACCTGCCACTTTCTCCCAGCTCGCCTGAACACCTCCTCCATCAGCCACGGTCTCTGGGGAGGTCTGGACTGCGCACCCAAAGCAGCCCTTGCAGCTGCAGGAGTCGCGGTCCTGGACATGGCCCATTTCCCTTCGGCATCGGGAGGAGAGGGAGGCGATGCCAAACCCAGCTGCAAACGATGATGACATTCTCGCTTGCAACTTCCATTAGCTAACCGAGACCAGGCGCTTTTTGGGCTTGAATGGGGTCTGAGGTGGACGCTCATCACCGCAGGGGAAAAATGGCAGGCGCGTCTTGCAGATGACAAGCCGATGGTGAGTGGGCAGACCGGTTGCACAAATACGTACACGTGCACATACACATGCGCAACCCCAGACCCATACAAGACACAAACACGGGCAGCGCAAACACAAACAACCAACTCGGACAAATACCCGCACACGCACCACGCACGTGTGCACGCATTCACGCTCAAACACGCGCGCAACAACATACGCCAAACACTTCACTCCACCAGCGAGGGGTGACAAACCCACCCACCCACCCCCTCACCCACCGACCCTCTTAGTGACTCATTCAATAGCTCACCCACTCCCTCACTCAGCTACTCAATCACCCTCTACCTAACTCATCCAACTCACCCCCCCCCCTCACTACTTTAATCCATCTCTTCAATCGCTCCCTCAAATGAGTTCTCTTCATACGAGTAATTGTTTCGCAGATAATTGGTTCCATGAATGGAGATGGTCCTCCCCTCCCCGCAAGCTGGGCAGACGCATGTGGACTTTATTTTAAATAAGCCACACGTGACAGATTCTATCCAATCACAGACGGCTGTGAACAGCAAGTTACCAACTCAAAACTGATGTTTGGGTCTGGCCATGTAATGATGTGGCCACATTTGTGTCATGTAACCCTCCACCACCCGACACAGCCAAACAAACGACGATGTCACGGGGTGTTGTCACGCCGACTGTTGCAGCTCACTTACCGGTAGAGTTGAGGAATAATTCTCACCAACAGATTTAGCGACGAGAATCCAGAAATACCAACAATCAATTACGCATCGTAACAATGGTCACTAAAACTGACGTGTACAGTTAGGAAGTCACTGTCAATAAGACACACGTGACAGATTCCGTCCAATCGCAGGCAGGTATAACCGGCGCGCTACCGTAACAACGCGTTCCACAACGCGCAACGGCAGCGACGGTTTCTCGGCCGCACGGCAATGCCGTTCCTCCCCACCCCGCAAGGACACCGCACGGAGACAAATCACGGCGGACGGCAGTGACGGCGGTGACGAAGATTCAAAGATGACGAGGCCAGACGGAGCCTAACGACCGGCGCGGCCTTGACCTTGCCAGCGGGTCACGCTAACGAGCTCGCCACTCAGCTGCCTGACCTCCCCCCCCCCCGCCCCACGACACGAGCGCTACTTAACGCGTCGCTATTTTGCTTCTCGGCTGTTTGATGAACTCTCTGCCGCGCCGGCGGCCAGCTGTCTCCGCTGCCGATGGGGAAGATGAAAGAATGGTGAAGGAGCGGAAACGTTCCGTCTCTCGACGGCGCCGCCCGCCAGCACCGAGCGCGATGCTGGCGGGCGGCGATCGCGGAGTCCCAGAACTTCACTCACGGAGTCCGAGAACTTCACTCACGGACTCCTCCTCCACTGGAGCCGACGACTTGGCCGACCGGACTCGTGCACGCTCATCAACCACCAGCGCCACCACCAGCGCCACCACATTGCAGGGCACAACAACTCACCCGCTCACTCACCACATTGCAGATCACCTCCCTTCTCTCTCTGATTATTCTCTCGCACTGTTCCACTCCCATCATCATCATCATCGCCGTCTCTTTTCCTCCCAAGCTCTTGTAACAACAACCTTGCTCAATGTAATCGACGCGTTGACTATTATACCATCAACACCTTTGACAGTGCTGTTTGTTGCTGGCCACTTGCCGTTGTCGCCCAATGCCTGGCGACCGTGTTTACTTAAATAAGGAATCTGATGAGAGGGAGGGAGGGAGGAGGAGGAAGCTGGGGAGGCCGTGTTGTGAAACGAGAGCGGAGCGACAGCGTGAGACGTGATGACTCAATGACCGCGGCGGTAGCGGTGGGGGTGGGGTGGTGAATGCGGCAGTGGTGGTGGTGACGGTGGTGGTGACGGTGGTGGTGACGGTGGTGGTGACGGTGGTGGTGACGGTGGTGTTGATGGTAATGGTGGTGGTGACGGTGGTGGTGATGGTAATGGTGGTCGTGACGGTGGTGGTGGTGGTGATGTTGACGTTGGTGGTGGCGGTGAAGGTGGTGGCGACGGTGGTGAAGGTGACCATAGCAGGGCTCGCGGGGGTCCTGTCGATCGTGGAGCTCGGACGCTCGGACAAGAAAACCAACAAAGCCCGCCGATGGTAACGTCAACGTGCGAAAGCGGTGAGGTGCACGCCGGCAGAGATAACTCAGTGGGTCTCTATGCAAGTCGATGTGTCTCTATGCAAGTCAATGAATCTCTGTGCGGCTGCTTTACCTTCGGCTGGGTTCATGGTGGCATCGTGCAGCAGCGTCGCGGCACAGCCTGCAAGACCTGCCAGGGTCAAGGGTCAAGGGGCAGAGGGCACCGGGTTAAATTGCCAGCGTGCAGCAGAAACGAACACAAACACACACACAGAGGCACAGACGTGGATCGACACACGAACACAAAGAGAAACATTCACAGGCAAAATACAGCCACACAAACACAACAACAAAGATCCCCCGTGTAGCCTTAACAGACTTTTGGGGCAAGTGCTGTTAGCGGAGTAGCACCTATGAAGGCCGGTACGGCACGCGAGGAGGTGGGTGGCCAGGCACCACGCCCGGCCGCCCTTGTCTCCCAAGTGGTGATGTTTACTCACCGCACCAGGTACTCATTTGAGGCCGAGTTGACCTAGGGGAGGCCCAGGACCAGTTCAGATAATTGTCACCGGTCTTGACCGTGAGCGGAAATCGAACTCGGTTTGCCAAGTTCGTAGTGCGGCGTGCTAACCGCTGCACTACACACACCCACCCACACACCCACCCACACACCCACCCACATAGCCACACACCCACACACCCACCCACACACCCACCCACCCACACGTTGTATATCGCACACAGCACACGCCTCGAGAGTGAACACCGCAGCCCAACACAGGCGCCGCCGACACGGGGAGGCGAGGCGCGGCCCGGAGCGCGGGGCCACAGCGACCCCTGGTGGCCACTCCCCGCGCCGCCACTCCCCCCCCACCGCCCTCACCTCCTCCGGCGACGCTCTTGGTGCCGCCTGCAACTTGTCCGCGGGGGCTCATTGCTACTGCGCCACCGCTCCGCAATGTCCAGCGCAGTCGGCGGTGTTGGTGCACGAGCACAGCCAACGACTCAACGCGACCCGTGTCAGTAGCAACACCGCTGTGTGTGGGGGGGCTTATAAGCAAAACGAATAAAAGGGCAGCGTTGTGGGCAAGGCCCCCTGCCACTAACGTCGCCTATCACTGCATTGCGTTGAAGGCCACGCACGCGGTGCTGATATTGACACGGAGCGCAGTCGTAACTTGTCTCGAGTGTCTCCATAACCAGAGAGAGCGCCGTGGGCACCACCCCGGCGCAGCGGCGAACTTCAACCCCGAGTGCACAACCGGCCACCGATTCTCAACACCGTTACCGCTTCGCACCAGCTCACACCGGTTTGGCGGTATACACTGGTTAGTAGTTTAGAGCGGTTACCGGTTTACCAGTAAACCAGTTTGAAGCATTTAGCAGTTAACCAGTTAACCATTGACAACCGATTTTTGGCGGGAATGAATGGGCACGGTGGGGCGCCACCTCCCGATGGAGCGGCCTCCTCCTCCTCCCCCTCCTGCTTCTCCTCCTCATCCTGCGTCTCCTCCTCCTCCCCCCTCCCCCTCCTACTTCTCCTCCCCCTCCCGCTCTTCCTCGTGCTCTTCCCCCTTCTCCCCCTTCTCCCTCCCCCCTCCCCCCCCTCACCGTTGGCGAGGTGTGAGTTGCGCCCCCCGCTGAGCGAGGCCTTGACGTGCTCGTAGCAGGCGAAGTAGAGGGCGTGGGCCGGGCCCGCTCCCGCCGCCATGGCGTTGACGCCGCGCACGGGGCGCCACGCGCCCTCGGTGCGCACGATGGTGCGCAGCGCGTGGAACACGTTCCGGTAGGCGGCGCGCGGGTCCGGGAACAGGGACTGCATGCGCGTCTGCACGCTCGCGGAGACGACACGGGGAGACGTGAGGCACGGGGAGACATGAGGCACGGGGAGACGTGAGGCACGGGGAGACGCGGGTTCCTGGAATCATGGCGCAGTGCTCAAACTGCCACTCGCACACGAAGATCCCCCCCCCCCCCGTGTTGCCCGCTCATCAGTCGCACTATTGACAAATCTACAGCAGCTCCTTTTCTGGAATTCCAGGAATTATGATCACCTGAATCCAAGCAACCAATCCTCAGCATGCATCCTTACAAAAAACGGACAGGCAGATTTGAACCGTGAGTCTGTGAACCGAGCGGCGAGGATGCCACGGCTGCACCACGTCGCTGTGGATGGACGACGTCTGGACTTGACCCCGGGGTGGATTCGAACCCAGACGCTCATGACTGGGAGGTTGCCGGCTTAACGGTGGGGAGCAGGGAGGCCAGAGCAGGGGAAAATAAGCGAGCAGGAGGAAGAGGTGGGGGGTGTGAAGCTTCCTTCCTCCACTCATCTCTCAGGGGTCCCGGGTGCAATGGGGAGATTCTCCGAAGTTCCCAGTCACAGGCGCGACAGGCCGAGCGACCATCGCCCACAAACCAGCCTCACCGATTTATCCTGAAAAGTGGTGTTTGTCGGATCCACATTGGAGCGGATCTACAGTGGAGTGGATCTACAGCAGAACGGGTCTATAGTGGAGTGGATCTACAGCAGAACGGGTCTAGAGTGGAGTGGATCTACAGCAGAACGGGTCTAGAGTGGAGTGGGTCTACAGCAGAACGGGTCTATAGTGGAACGGGTCTATAGTGGAGTGGGTCTACAGCAGAACGGGTCTAGAGTGGAGTGGATCTACAGCAGAACGGGTCTAGAGTGGAGTGGATCTACAGCAGAACGGGTCTAGAGTGGAGTGGATCTACAGCAGAACGGGTCTATAGTGGAGTGGGTCTACAGCAGAACGGGTCTAGAGTGGAGTGGATCTACAGCAGAACGGGTCTATAGTGGAACGGGTCTATAGTGGAGTGGATCTACAGCAGAACGGGTCTATAGTGGAACAGGTCTACAGCACAACGGGTCTATAGTGGAACGGGTCTATAGTCGAGTGGATCTGCAGCAGAACGGGTCTATAGTGGAACGAGTCTACAGTGGAGTGGATCTCTGGACCGAGCAGGTTCTCAGGGGAGCGATCATCATCCATGACGCGGCGCATTCCGCACACGCACCCCGCGTGACTCGGCACTGCAAAGTGGACACGACGAGAAGCGGCCCCCCCACTCTGCTCCACACAGCCACTTACACGGGGGGGGGGGGGTACAGGCGAGTTTAACAAGTAGCTGCCTCGTCAGTGGAACCAGCAGCTGCGTCGTCAGTATGAACGGCAGCTAGAAATGTCCCTCATGTTGAGACAATGCGTCTGGTTTTGGTCACTGTATAAACACAAACCGTGCATGTATCACAGTGTTTGTTCTGAGTGCGAGTCTGTCACGCTGGCCACACCACCCCCGTTAGGGTGCAGTTCCGGCTTTCATGTGTTACTCGCTAACAGCACTTGCCTCAACATTCTGTCAAGGCTATACGTGTGATCTTTGTATTTGTATATGCATGTATGTGTGTGTGTGGGTGAGTGGTTGGGTGAGTGGTTGGGTGAGTGGTTGGGTGGGTGTGTGAGTGGTTGGGTGAGTGTGTGAGTGGTTGGGTGAGTGGTGGTGGGTGTCGGTGGTGGTGTGTGTGGGTGTGTGGGTGTGTGTGTGGTTGGGTGAGTGGTGGTGGGTGTCGGTGGGTGTGTGAGTGGTTGGGTGAGTGGTTGGGTGGGTGTCGGTGGGTGTGTGTGTGGTTGGGTGAGTGGTGGTGGGTGTGTGAGTGGTTGGGTGAGTGGTTGGGTGAGTGGTGGTGGGTGTGTGTGTGGTTGGGTGAGTGGTGGTGGGTGTCGGTGGGTGTGTGAGTGGTTGGGTGAGTGGTTGGGTGAGTGGTGGTGGGTGTGTGAGTGGTTGGGTGAGTGGTGGTGGGTGTCGGTGGGTGTGTGAGTGGTTGGGTGAGTGGTGGTGGGTGTGTGAGTGGTTGGGTGAGTGGTTGGGTGAGTGGTGGTGGGTGTGTGAGTGGTTGGGTGAGTGGTTGGGTGGGTGTCGGTGGGTGTGTGAGTGGTTGGGTGAGTGGTGGTGGGTGTCGGTGGGTGTGTGTGTGGTTGGGTGAGTGGTGGTGGGTGTCGGTGGGTGTGTGAGTGGTTGGGTGAGTGGTGGTGGGTGTCGGTGGGTGTGTGAGTGGTTGGGTGAGTGGTGGTGGGTGTCGGTGGTTGTGTGTGTGGTTGGGTGAGTGGTGGTGGGTGTCGGTGGGTGTGTGAGTGCTTGGGTGAGTGGTGGTGGGTGTGTGTGCGTGAGACACTCCAGTAGTGAATGGACCCACTCTGTTCACACCTCCCGTCTCCCGTCTCCCGGCAGATCAAAGAGAGGCCCCTGGGCCATGACGGCACGATTCCAGTCAACTCGCATCGCTCCAGCAGGAACACCAAGGCAAAGATTCTCCCTGTAGCCTTAACAGCACTTGCCCCAAGTGCTGTTAACGAGCTCCTATGAAGGCAGGCACGGTGCACCCAAGAGGG
The DNA here is from genome assembly GCF_965212315.1 of Lampetra planeri. Taxonomy (NCBI): domain Eukaryota; kingdom Metazoa; phylum Chordata; class Hyperoartia; order Petromyzontiformes; family Petromyzontidae; genus Lampetra; species Lampetra planeri. Next base: position 195,479 of record NC_136110.1, on the reverse strand, counting down.
GGAGCGTGGTCAGGACCACGCTCGGCCGCCTTTGTCTCTCCAGGAGTGATGTTTACACACTGCACCAGGTACTCATTAAGGCCTAGGGGAGGCCCAGGACCAGTTCAGAAAATCGTCACCAGCGTTGGCCGTGAGCAAGAATCGAACGTGGATTGCCGGGGGGTTCGTGACGCGGCGTGCTCACCGCTGCGCCCCTGCTCAGGGTGTGCGTACGGTGAGAACAAAGTTCAACATATGCGGGTGCGATGGCGGAACGAGGATGAAGGCATCGCCTCCACAGATAGAAGTGGTCGTGGAGCCCATGGCCAACAATCCGTGGTTTCCTGTGGCTCTTACGAGCATTGAGGCATTGGTGTTATCTCCCGTTCACAGGCCTGCAGAGCCAGTGATGAAAATTCCACATTCCCATGACGGGGGCAAGTCTATCCATAAAACAACCGCTGTGGACTTCCCACTCATTCATTTTACCGACATGCTGAAGATAGAGCACAAGCGTGCGAATGAGATCATCCACATGACGAGGAGTGCGGCTGGGGGTGCAGGACGCTTCAATGCCACAAGGGACAGCGATAGGCGCTGTACATTTGTGTGCTGAACTTCTTTCGCACCATACATTGCCAATCGCGCTATTCGGAGGTGCGAGGGAAGGACAGAAAGATGCCCCGAGATGAGACGATGGATACCGCGGAGATGGAGCGATAACAAAATAAGCTCGTGCGTAGGGCAACTGCTGGGTGGATTGCGTGCGTTCGTGGGAATTGAATTTCACATCGGTGTCGTGTCGTAAGGAGTGGCCCCAACGGTTCAGCGTTGCGCGCACATCGAAGGTTATGGCGCAACACGTCACGCACGCAGCCAGCAGAACGCACCGTCATCATCATCAGCAGCCATGGTCAATCCACTGGTGGACAAAGGCTTCCCCCACCTCTCACGATCCTGCGATGTCACAATCCACCCAGTTCTTGCACACCAACTGATTTCATCGCTCCATCTCCACCACGGTGGCTGTTCCGTATTTTAAACGCGATCCGTTCCTCGGCCGCTGCTCCGTCTTGAGTCTCGCTCGTCGGCCATCATCGTCCCTTGCGGCCGCGATGCATCCCGCTGCCCGAGTCCTACTCGCGTCTCCCAGCGGGAGGATGATAGTTACGTCTCTGCCACGAGTGTGTCCTCTAGTCCACGTGGCCCCTTCTTGCCTCTCAGATGGACTCCGCCCCCTCCCCCGACTAGGATCCGATGCTCCGACCGCGAGCCGCGGCACCGAGTGGACGGGGGAGCGCGAGGCCGCGGCAACGGTAATGCGTCGGCGCGCCGGAGGGCCCTCTCACCAAATCGACGCTCGCAGCAAAAACAACCGGGAGTGCCGCGCCACTCTGCGCGAGGCAGCGGCCGTGACCGCGCTTGTGTTGCCAGTGATTTTAACCGCGTCGCGTGGGATGACGGAGTGAGCGCTCCGGCGGCGTGCGGTGAAACGGCGCCGCCGTAGCGTCTCGCTAACGAGCGACGCCAATCGTCGACACTCTCGCTCGCCACCAACCACACTCGCCACCAATCACACTCACCACTAATCACACTCAAGAGCCATGATGAGGGCGGCAGGGCGGAGTAGTGGACACGCCCGTGCCGCCTCACGGCAAGCAGCGGCGCTGGGATTCAATCCCAACTCGGGTGTTCTCCCCTTTTTCTGCTCAGGTTTTCTCCGGGTTCTCCCGTTGCCCCCCATAGCTAAAAGACACCACACAAGTCAACCCGTATTGGCCAAAGATCTCCAGTGCTGAGAAACTCATGGCAGCAGGGCCCCTGCGTGCGGCCCCTCCACGCGCTTGCGAGAGACGTAATTTTCACGGACGACGCCGACGCCGGCGCCGCGATGTAGCGACTCAACACGGCGAATGAGCCCGTCGTGTGAACGGGGCCCGTCGTGTGAACGGGGCCCGTCCTGTGAACGGGGCCCGTCCTGTGAACGGGGCCCGTCCTGTGAACGGGGCCCGTCGTGTGAACGGGGCCCCTCAGTCGCCGTTCTACGTGGGTGAAGTCGGGCGGAGGCACTCCGGGGCCTCCGCCCGACTTCACCCACGTGGAGCGGCGTCGTTACTCGGGTCGAGGACGCGTCCCGGCAAGTGGGGCCCACAGCGGAGCGGCGCCAGGGAACGGGAACGCGGCTGTGCGGTGCGACGACGGCCACCGCGGAGAGGGAGCCGCTGGGGCGATCGTCACGTCGCAGGGACGCGAGGAGGAATGACGGATTGGGGAGGGAGGAGGCCTTCATCCAGAGTTCAAGAGAAGCCCACGTATTGCGACTCTAAGCATTGTGCAAAGATGCCGGGAGATGTGCAAACGCCAGGGCGCTGCTGCGCGATGCTTATCCTGCCATCTCCGGGCAGGCTGACCGGGCAGGGCGCCCGCACTCGCCGTGCTCGCTCCGCATTGCATGCGGCGGTGGAACAAAATCAGTTAAAGCGCGGAAAGATGCCTCTAGAGGAGAGGAGGGCCACCGCGGAGACGAGCGGGGAAATCATGCTCATGGCGTGTAGAGCAAGAGCTCGGAGCATTGTTGACCATGAATCACGGCGTTGATGATAATGATGAAAGTAAGGGTTGACCCAACAAAGCTCAATGGTGAATCATGTAAAGGGCAGTACCGATCTTCACTGCTGACCCTCAGCCAGTGGTGGAAAATCCACATTCCCAGTACGGAAGCAAGCCCATCCGTACGACTAAAAACTACCGACTTCAAACAAAGCGGTGGTGGGTTTAGAGCCGTCATTTGGCAGAGCGAGCACCGCCATCCACGGCGGTCGCACCAACGCAGTCCAGTGCTGTTAACCGCGTGACCCCGAGGTTCGCTTCCTGGGCACGGCTGTCATCAGTGGCGGGCGATATCGGAGCCGGCCCTGGCTGTGCTGAACGTATTCACGACGCTACTGCTGGGTGGACAAGGCGGTGGGGGTGGGGGAGAGTCCAGTGCGCTGCTGACCGCCACACCACAGGGGCAGTTCAAAAGTAAATTATTATTTTTATTACTTTTGCACGGAAGACTTGAGACGGATGTTCAAGAGGCTCCTGGCTCCATTGGAATGCTGCCGTGGCATACAACAACAAAATGCCCAGTGCCTGCGCACGAGGAGCCAATCTCATCGCTCTATCTCCTCCGCGGTGGACGTCCCGTGTCTCGGACGCGTTCTGTTCCTCGCTCCGCCATTAGTCTAGCCCGTCGCCCATCGTCGTCCCTTCCGGCCGTGACGTCCCCCCCGCAGCCCAATCGTGGCACGGCCTACATGTGTTCTCTAACCCACGCGTGCGCCTCTTTCTGTCCGTACGTACAGGTTAGCCGCCAACAGACACATGGGAGACTGTATCTCAGAGTGTTCCTGAGATACAATCTCACACCCGTCCGGGCGGTTCAGCGGCAGAGCGAGTGGCTCACAATCGGAAGGTTGCAAGTTCACATCCTGATCATGGGTGGGGGTCGACTCCGCTCATCGTTCCTCCTTCTAGGGCCAATAAAACAACTGCCGCTTTCTCGGTAAAGTCAGCAGCCACCGTTCTATGGATAGACTTGCCACCTGCGTGCCAGAGGAATGTGGAATTTCCACCACGGACTCACAGCCGTAAAAGGGTGGGCAACAATTCCTCCCCCCCCCCCCCCCAATGCTTGCGCGAGAGATAAATCACTCGAGACGTTTTCAGCGCTTGTGCTTTCGCTACGTTGTCCCCACCTGAAGAAGGACGCTTGTGTTACGCCCGAAACGTCGTGATGTAATTTTGTTGTTTTCATTTATTTTATTTTTTACCTACGTGACTTTACCAGAAAAACAAAAAAACCACAGAGTATGAAAAGTTTAATAATTCCATGAAAGTTCACGCCTCGGGCATCGAGTCCCACTTCAACACCTCGCTCGTTCGCTCGCTCGCAAAAAGCAATTAGAGGCTCAGCCCGAGTGAAGTTGGCGCCGCCGCAGGGATGGAACGCGGATCTGGGAGCGCGTTTGGGCGACGAGCGTTCCACCGCAGTGTCGCACGAACACGCGGGCGCAGTCGGGGCGGTTTGGTTTCTCCAGGAGGGCGTTCGCATTCGTTGAGGAATGGCAGAGAACACATGTTCTGGAGGGTTGCAGAGAAGCGTGCTGGGACGCACGCGAGGAGAGAGAGGAGCAAGTGGAGAACACGCGCAGGCTGGAGACATCGTCAGGCTGATATTTATCCAGCAGTGGATAGGCCATGATGACGATGATGAAAGCATGGAGAGGTGCACGCGCCGAGTGACATTAACAGACACAAAGTGTCATATGTGGATTGGAGAACACGCGTAGGACATTGAGCAAATACGGTCACTGCATCGCGCGCTTTCAGATGCGCTTATGTGGCCGTCTGGAACGCTCCTCTTTCCGATATTTTAAATCAACTAGATTGACAAACTAATTTCTTTAGAATGACGATAGAGAGAACAATATAGAGGAGCATCATTCGCAAGAGTGACCTGGGTTACCAAAATTGCAACAACAAAAATACAACTCACCAATGAAGCAAAAAATTACCAGAGCAAAAACAACTGTGGATGGTAAAAAGAGACCTTGATTCAGTGAGCTGTGGACCAGAGCGGTGAGTGAAGCAGCGGCGAAGAGCAGAGTCGGGACGATGGAGCTCGGCACGCGGTGGAGACGCGGACACGGACAGAAGGGACAGAGGGAAACGGCTGGAAGCGCTCGGGACGGGGATATGGAGGAGGTGGAGCGCAAGCTGGACAGAGCAGACCGATGAAGAAATCTTGAATGACATCAACAAAAGAAGGAATGGCAGTCGAAGTCACCAGGAGAAGACGAGAAAGTGGACTGGACGCGCTCTGCGAGGACACAGGTTGATGAACGAGGACGTTACGGACGAACGGAAGGGATGAGAACGTGAGGGAGGCCGAGGATTGGGTGGTGGCGGAGCTGAAGGAAGGAGTGTTTGTTGACATTAAGAGGAGGGCAAAGACCAGAGATGGATGGAGAATGCAAGAACTTGTGCATTGCACTCTATTACATAACAAAATGGCTCAGATCTCCCGCTGGAAACTCATGCACAACAGGGGGAAAACATACTAAGTGCACACGCTCACTCACAAAACTCCACACAGAACAGGGCCTAAGTCGGAAATTGAACTCAGGCTCTTCTTGCTGTGAGGCCCGAGCCCCCCCGACAAGCGAGAGGCGCCGTGCACGAGCTGGCACCGTCGCCGGTCCCCCCCGTGGGGGTCCCGTCACGAGCCGTGGCCCGGATGGCTCGCGGAGCCACAGAGGCCTGGCGTAGCGTCCCCACTCACGGTGAATCAGTGTTAGGTTTTGTGTTGTTAAACGCATTTGCTGAGCACAGACCCAACGGCCCCAATCTCTTTGCTGATGACACTGTCATGCTAGTGTCGGATAAAAATACAAAGTTAAACAGATCTCCACAATGATTCAATATCAATTCAAAATCTATTTTCATCACTAAAATTGCTCTTTAATCTCCCAAAAACCCAGATCATGCTCTTTTCTTTAAAAAAAATCCAGTTTCATTTCCTTCACTTATTACAGATATCAGAAACAATATCATTGACCAAACGAAGTGCTTCAAATTCTTGGGATTACTGATTGATTCAAAACTTACGACTTCACATTGATTGCATCTCAAAAGAAAATCTAATCAAGAATAGTTTTTATACAGAAACTAACAATGTTTTCAGATTTGATTGCACCTGCAAGTTGTTGAAACTATCATTCTACCACTTTATGAGTATTGTGAAGCTGCTTACAGCACTGGATAAACCATACAAGACCCAGAATTGTGACATCCACTTAAAATCCAAAATCACATCATTTGATGCTATAATAAATCTACATTGGGCCCTTTTTATCCATAACACCCTCATTAGTAAATCTTCCCTATATCTATCCAATGCATTCACTCCACTGTCAATCCCATTTAACCCAAAACATCCATCTATTTGGCTTTTGATTATCCCTCGAACAAGAACTGGGAAAGGCAACAAGGCCGTTGCCATTGCAAACAGGACAAACGTTTTGGAACAACCTTGTTTCCTCAATTAACATCGTAAACCTTCCTAAAAAATATTCTGGAGCAGAAGATTAGTGCCGGATACAGCCTCAGTTTAAAATGCGATTTGTAACTTTGACCTTACCCGTGTATCCACAGTTCAATTCTTCCGTGCAATGTAAATGAAGGCCTGTGTGTTTGTCTTGGTGTGGTCTGGGACTGTTGTTGTTTGCTGCCTTGCCCCAAGCTTGCATTTGGTGTTAACAAATTAGCAGGAATGTTTGTAGTTATGCAATTTGTACTTCTATACTTTATTTTATTGACTTATATAGTGACTTGGTGACATTTTCTCTATTTTGCAGTCGTATCATCTTTTGTACTGTTTGTTGGGGTATTTCGTTGAACAGCCCCCACTGGACATCTGTGAAAAAGGGCTTCATAGCTCATCGGATTCCTCTTCAAGTATTAAGAAAAATTCGCATTCTGAAATGTTAAGCGACCGGCAACAAATGTCCCTGTTAAAGTTAAAATGGATGGGAGGGTAACGCGTCTCTTGAGCCGAGCCGGGTTATTCTTGAACGAGCTTGGGGGAAAGAGCCGACGATGGGGCGGGATTCCAGAGTGGAGGGCAGAAGCAGAGAAGCAGAGAGACCCGTGGTGCGGCGAGTGGCTTCGCGATTGGGTGAGCGTGTCTTTGTCCACCTAGCCTGGCACAAGCACCGTCATGACGTGACCGCCACTTATGGTCACAGTCGCTGTGGTGGCAATTTAGTTTGCTGAGTCGGTGTTATGCGTGGATTGTTCGTACGTTAGAATTATCTTTGATAATAATTTTAAAAAATCTACTTTGATCATCTTGTACGGCGTGTATTTGCATAATATTCATCGCCACCAACAACAACAACCGGTCACGTGGCTCTGTGGTAGAGCTTGGAGGGGTTGACTCAGCCCATCACCCCCCTCCCTCCGAGGTCTGTAAATGAGCATCACTTTGTCAACGGTGGTTCTTGCCCTTTGGATAGACTCACCCCCGTCATAGAAACGTGGAATTGTTGCCACTGGCTCAGGGCTGTAAAGAGGAGATGATCACGGCCGCAATGCTCATTTGAGGAGATCATCGTTTAGTTTTTTTATACGGCGAGAGGGTGCAACCACCACAACCACCGCAACCACCACAACCACCACCTTCACAGCAACCACCACAACCACCGCAACCACCGCAACCACCACAACCACCACAACCACCACCTTCACAGCAACCACCACAACCACCGCAACCACCGCAATCACCACAACCACCGCAACCACCACAACCACCGCAACCACCGCAACCACCACAACCACCGCAAGCACCGCAACCACCACAACCACCACAACCACCACCTTCACAGCAACCACCACAACCACCACCTTCACAGCAACCACCACAACCACCACCTTCACAGCGACCACCACAAGCGCCACAACCACCACAGCAACCACCACAACCACCACCTTCACAGCAACCACCACAAGCACTACTAAAACGATCGCAACCACCACCACCACTCCCCACCTTCCCCCACAGGCACACCCATATTGACAAGGTCCACTGATCGTCACCTTTGACCACCCTAGCCGAACAGCACAGCTACACAATGCCTACAGCAGCAGCAGCACAGCTACACACACACAGGAGCCTTTGCCTCCATGTGGGCGATGTTTACATATCGCTCCAGGTACTCATTTGAGGCCGAGTCACTCTCGGGGAGGCCGAGGACCGGTTCAGGTAATTGCCACTGGTGTGGACCGTGAGCGGGAATCGAACTCAGACCACTGGGTCCGTAGCGCAGCGCGCTAACCACGACGCTACCGCTCCACTCACAAAGACACATGCATACACTAACACAGACAGAGCTTTCCACACAGCAAAGGATATCACACAAGGACAGATACACACACACACAGGGGCACACGCACAAGGACGGCTACACACAGTGGTAACTGTACAGTGACACACACACAGTGACACACACACAGTGACACACACACAGTGACAGACACACACAGTGACAGACACACACAGTGACATACACACAGTGACACACACACAGTGACACACGCAGTGACACACACACAGTGACACACACACAGTGACAGATACACACACAGTGACAGATACACACAGTGACAGATACACAGTGACACACACACACAGTGATACACAGTGACACACACAGTGAGAGGCACACATAGCTGTACAGTACTGATACACTGTACTCACTGTCTGTCCCCACGTGGGAGACGTCGCGCACGTGACCCCTCCGCTCCGTGACCCCTGGCAATCCCATCCCACGTGACCCCTCCTGACCATCGCCCCCCCCCAACCTCGACCCCCCTCCCCTCACTCATAAGTCCTATCCCAGAACCTCTTTTATATTTCCAAACACGGTTGCGCTATCAGCCAATAGCGTGTCCGCCTCGCAACAGCACGTGAACACGCTCCGCCAATCAACACCACGCTAGGGGGGGCTCGCCTGTTTATCTGAGCTGGGAATTGTAAGAGCGCTCCGCGGCTCCCAAGGCGACCCAAGGTGAACTCCGAGTCGTCCCCAGAGACGCGTGGACTCGCAGTTACCCTGCCTCCCTGCAGTTACCCCGGACTCGGGGTAACTCTTGAGTTGATAGCCGGAGTTTGCGAGTTCGCCGAGTGAGTGCCTCACACCTTGACGCAGTCCACGGGGTACATCACGCAGTGCTCCATCACCCCGGCCAGCGCGCCCGCCACCATGTGCGTGCCCATGGACACGGTCGGCGGCAGCGCCTCGTACTCGATCTCGCCATCCGCGGCGACGGCGGCGGAGTCCTTTTCTTCCTCCATCGTTCCTCGTCCGTCGTCCTCTGCCCGCCTCCCTCCCTCCCCCCGGTGCCGCTGTCGCTCCGCGCGGCGCTCACGCGGGATGCGCTCGCGTCTCTCCTGCTGCTGCGCGGCGCAGACTCCCACTCGCCCCGCCCCCTCCCACGCGCCCCGCCCCCTCCCACGCGCCCCGCCCCCTCCCACGCGCCCCGCCCCCTCCCACGCGCCCCGCCCCCTCCCACGCGCCCCGCCCCCTCCCACGCGCCCCGCCCCCTCCCACGCGCCCCGCCCCCTCCCACGCGCTGGGGGTTCCGCCCACTCGAGGCAACCCTCTGGGGGCTCAGGCCACGCCTGACGCCTTGGCCACGCCCACTTCAGCTCACGTACGAACTTTAAACCCCCCGCCAACTTGGCTTGGCCCAACCCAATGTTCGGTAATACCACTTTTTTCAAATTTTCTTGCTTGGTTTTCACACCTGATGACGATTGCTTGTGTTGGAATCGAAACGTCGTGAGAATTTTATTGTTTTATTATTTATTATTTCCCTTCTACGTGACTTTACCGAAAGAACCAAGAATATGAATACTAGTGTCGCGTATTTCATTGCAAGAATCCCCCCCCAGTGGTCACGTTTACTTCGTTTCGCCCACTCGAGAGTGGTCACCCACGCTTGGCTCCTTTCAATCTTCGATTTCAGAATCACCCGCCCCGCCATGGGGGCACGTCCGGAATGGGACGAGGTCGGGGCTGACACGGGAATAGCAGCTACGTCAGGGAACGATCCTGAGGGGACGTTCACGCAGAGATGGAGCGACTGAATCGGCTCGTGTGCAGGAGCCAAGCGGATCGTTGTATCGCAAATCCGTGAGAGATGGCGACAGCTTGAGTGGGCCTTCATCCAGCAGTGGATTGATCGTCTCGTTTGCCGATATAAAACAATCGATTCGTGAATAAAGTCATGAACACGACAGTAATGGTGGCAGACGCGACACCTAAATCGCTCAGAATCTCAGTGCTGATGACACTCATGTTAAGTCTTGGGTAAATATCCAAACGATGTCAAACAGAATCTCCGAACAAGATCTAAATTCAAATAAATATAAATTGTCATCACTAAAATTGCTCATAAATCCCCAAAAAAAACCAAGATCATGTGGTTTTCTTCAAACAAAAATCCAGTTTCATTCCCTTCATCTATTACGGATATCAGAAACAACATCGTTAAACAAGCGAAGTGCTTCAAATTACTGGGTTTACTGATTGATTCAAAACTTACATTCCAACCCCGTACGGGGCAAATAAGTTCAACATACATGCATACATACTGATCACATTTTAAAGCAAATCAAATAAAAAATAGGCAGTTTATATAGAAACAAACACTGTTTGAATGATCTATTACGCCTGCAAATCGTTGAAACTATCATTCTACAACTGTTTGACTACGGTGATGCTGCTTACAGATCAGCTACTAATGAATCACTAAACAGACTAAACCCGCTTTATCATTCTGCACTTAGATTTGCACTGGATGTACCACACAGAACCCACCATTGTGACCTCTACTTAAAATGCAATCTGACATCAAGAAGAAATTGACATTGGGCCCTGTTCATCCAGAAAGTTACTTTGGAAAATCTTCCCGATACTTCGCTCACTGATTAACCACATTGTCAAATCCAAGAAACCTAGGACGTCAATCTAATTTCCCTTTAAATATTCACAGAACCAAGTTTTGAAACAACTTGTTTCTTCCCTTAACATCGTAAATCTTCCTTCAAAAATATTCTGAAACAGATTAGTGCAGATACAGCCACATTTTAAAATGTGATTGGCAATTTTGACCTTACCCGTGTATCGATAGTTCAATTTCAATGCGCAATGTAATCGAGGGACTACAGTGAGGGAAAAAAGTATTTGATCCCCTGCTGATTTTGTACGTTTGCCCACTGACAAAGAAATGATCAGTCTATAATTTTAATGGTAGGTTTATTTGAACAGTGAGAGACAGAACAACAAAACAATCCAGAGTAATCCAGAAAAACGCATGTCAAAAATGTTATAAATTGATTTGCATTTTAATGAGGAGAATAAGTATTTGACCCGCTCTCAATCAGAAAGATTTCTGGCTCCCAGGTGTCTTTTATACAGGTAACGAGCTGAGATTAGGACCACACTCTTATAGGTATTTTTTTCAAAATTTTCGAAAAAAATTATGCAAGAGCCACAATGCATGTGAATACGAAACGGCGGTCCTTCATAAATAACGCCACGAAGCAGTCCTTCAAGCGCCGCATGCGGCTCCGGAGCTGCGGTGTGAAGCAGGATGATGATGGGGTGGAGGGGGCAGGGAGGGATACGCGGCGGCGGAGGTAGTTGCGGTGGGGATGACGACATCAGGCAGCGTGCGAGACGTCACGTGGTGGGTTTGATCTGGTGAGCAGGGCCGTGTCGAGGCGGGTTTTTGCACGAGCACCTTGTACAAGCACCTTGTCCTGTTTTCTTCAAATGATTTATTTATGGAACTGTAATCTGCTTGCGGGGCTCCAATAAGGCCACACTACTAAAGCGTTCAAAATACAAGGCAACCATTGGCGCCAATAGTGGACATTGTAATTCATAAATAATCAGACAACATGCCACCTCCTTTACATATCTGCCTCTCCACATAAACAAATACAACGTATTCTTTTACACATCCCAATGCGTCTCATTAGCAGCATTGGATTGATACAAACAAAAATCCCACCCGGTTTCTGCTGATGAGACACTGCATGTCAAAACCAGTCCAGCATTTGCTAGTATTAAACCAATACAGTACTACTGAAATGTTGTTTACTCCCAGAAGGCCATCCGATAGAGGCAAAATAAGCAGATTATTATCTGTGTAACAATTTTTTTGCCTGGGTAGTAAGTGTTATTTGTGACCAGTACAGTGATATTTTGAAATTTACCTATTTTCCAGAACATTCCAGATAGATTCAGTGCTGAGTAAATTTGGAGTAACTTCTAGAACATTCAAGAACTTTCCAGTACTATAAATTGTAGTATAAATACAGGGGCCTTTAAGCCCACCAGTTCAGTTTAGTTCCAGCTGTCTAAGTGGATACATATCTGCATTTTTTCTGAGATGGCATCAAGAGGCTACAAGCATCCGGCAGACGCATTTTGCTCTGTCTGCGGCCAATTTATCAAGACAAGAGCAAAAAAAGTACTCTGTGGTAGCATCTTGCTAAGATGTGTGAAGCCTACAAGGCATATTTCGGCATGCCTGTCGGAGATCAAGACAAACCCAGGGCACCTCATTTCACCTGCGAGCAATGCAAAAAAACTCTGGAAGGTAAGATGGACAATTTGTTCAAAATTTTAAAATTGTAAAAGTTTTCAATTCTTAAATGTTTTACAGTTTTAATTATTGAAAAAATATATCATATTTGAAAAATGTTGCGAGAATCGCTTACACATTATCATGGGGGAAATAAATTTATTTTTGTAGGATGGTAGAGGGGAAAAGAGAGCCATGAAGTTCGCTATCCCAAGAATTTGGCGGGAACCCACTAACTACTCAAGCAACTACTTCTGCAAGGTGGACCCTTCCAAACGTCGGACTGGCAAGAATGCACCTGCTATCACGTATCCGGACCTTCCTTCATCCATCGCCCCGGTGCCACACTGTCATTAGCTCCCCGTACCCACTCCTCCGGAGCGAGAGCAGTCGTCTTTAGAAGAGAGCAGCAAGTCAGAGAGCGAGGAAGACGTTGCAGATCCAGATGACAATTTCAGAGGTGGAGCTGAGGAGAGAAACTCATACTACCCCAACCAAAAAGACCTCAACGACTTGATCAGAGATCTTGGTCTCACCAAGTCCAATGCCGCTTTTGACATCTCGGCTCAAGCAGTGGAACTTGTTGGATGAAAGTGTGCAAGTCGCAGATCAGAGGAAGCGTCACCAACCTTTTTGCACTTAATTCTAGATTTGAAGCTTTCGTGACTGCAATGATTCATATTCTTAGTTTTTTTCGGTAAAGTCACGTAGGTAAAAACATTAAAAAGTAAAATAAAATAACATCAATTATAGACACCCATCCATCAGATTCACCATGGAAGTGGAGAAAGACGGTAAACTACCATTCTTGGATATTCTGTTTGAGAGGAGGCCTGACGGATCCTTGGGACATTCTATCTACAGGAAAGCCACCCACATAGATTCCTACTTGAAACCGGATTCCCACCACCACCCATCTCAAAAGAATTCTCTCATCAAAACGCTATACCACAGAGCCCATGGCATTGCTGACCAACACCACCTGGCCGGTGAATTAAGACATGTACATCGGGCCCTCAGGATGAACGGATACTCTGACCGCACTATCCGCCAAGCTGTCTCTCCCACCATACAGAAACAGCCACATGAAACTCCGACCAAAACTATCACGTTGCCATACATAGCAGGCGTGACCAAAAAGATCTCCAAAATTCTAAACAAACATAAGATCCAAGTCCGATTCAGTACAGTGCATAAAATACGTGATTTGATTCCATCTGTGAAGGATGTCGTTCCTGACTTACAGTATCCTGGAGTCTACAAATTGAGTTGCATTTGTGGTGATTGCTACATTGGAGAAACGAAACGTCATGTTTCTGATCGTGTCCGCGAGCACAAGTCAGATCTGAAACACGGCAGAACTGATTCTTCGGCCGTTGCCGATCATTGCTACAACTCGGTGGGCTCTCATGAAATTGTATTTTCCGAGACCAAGGTTCTCTGCAAACCTCCTGGCTACCATCAAAGGTTTGTACACGAAGCCATACAAATATACAAACACAGACATAATTTCAACCGTGATGACGGTTACAAACTGAGTAATCATTGGAAAGATGTGATTAACCATGCAAAAAAGATTTAACTACACTTATTTGCCAATCTTATTTGACAGACAACCATTACTGTTTTACCATGTTTAGTGGTGGCCTTCTTGTTACAGGTTGAGTCACAAACCGCACCTCTCCATAACAAAGGCTCAGCCTTTGTTACGCAGTCTATTCTTAGTCTCAAACCTCACCTTACCATATTAATAAGTATGCGGCCCTTGCCCCACCACCTTCTCCAACCATTATATAAACGCAGTGGTAACTCCTGCAATCTCTCATTTACTTGATACAGCTGTCGTGGCTGTGACGGTACCACCTGAAGACGGAAGCTTGTGTTGCCTCCGAAACGTCGTGATCTTTTTGCACTTCTTCACCTGTTAAGATAGGTTCTGCTTCTGCAAGGTGGTTTTACCAAGTTTCCCTGCTCTCTTTGCCTTTGGGACAGCAGGGACACCAAGGTGCACTACCACAGGCTGGACTGGCCACAGCGGACCGAGTTCTCCGTGGGTAGGAACAACGTCAAGTGGGAGCCACTGGTGGACCCCTGGAAGGTGCTGATGCCACCACTGCACATCAAATTGGGCCTCATGAAACAATTTGTCAGAGCTGTAGATAAGGAGTCGGCAGCCTTCAAGTGCCTTCAAGACTTCTTCCCGAAGCTGTCTGAGGCATAGGTCATGGGACCACAGATAAAGAAGATCCTGGAGTGCAATGAATTCCCCAAGAAGCTCACTAATAAGGAGAAAGCGGCTTGGGACAGCTTTGTCGCAGTGGTTCGTGGCTTCCTGGGCAATCACAAGGTCGAAAACTACGTGGAGCTGGTTGAGACTCTGGTGAAGAACTACGGCACAATGCGCTGTAGGATGTCCCTCAAAGTCCATATCCTTGATGCTCATCTTGATAAATTCAAGGAAAACATGGGAGCGTACTCGGAGGAGCAAGGCGAGCGCTTCCATCAGTATATACTGGACTTTGAACGCCACTACCAAGGACAGTATAACGAGAACGTGATGGGAGACCACATTTGGTGGCTGATTCGTGAAAGTGTACAATATAATCACAGTATAATCGTAAATCTCGAAAAACTACTTACTTCTAAATCTTTTGTAGTCATTTTTGTATTACTTTAGTGTAAATACATGTTAATTTTGATTCATATGTTTTGTTTTCTGACTTTATGTGAACGAAAAGACACAAATTCGCCCTTTTTCTCATTGCAAATAGATCAATATCAAAATATCACTGTCCTGGTCACAAAAGCAAAGTTTGTGGGGAATAATAGCCATTCTCTATACTTTTTAGGCATAAGCAATTACGAAATAACACTTACTACCCAGGAACAAAAATTATGTTATATAGTGTTGAATTCGCCTCCTTTGCATATCCATCTTTCTTCATAACAAAACAAAGCACAACTCTTTTATCACACATCATATTAGCCACACGGCCTTCTGAGAATACATGTCTGAGAATGCATGTCTGAGAATGCATGCCATTCGCAGCATTATTGGTGCAACACAAGCAAAGCTCTGGACCTGTTTCGACATACGGCGCCTCAATGGCAGAGTGCGACGGCTTGGCTCCAGAGCTGCCGCTCGGCCGGGCTCGGCAGACAGCGCGCCCTGGCTGCCGCTGCCCTGGCTGCCGCTGCCCTGGCTGCCGCTGCCCTGGCTGCCGCTGCCCTGGCTGCCGCTGCCCTGGCTGCCGCTGCCCTGGCTGCCGCTGCCCTGGCTGCCGCTGCCCTGGCTGCCGCTGCCCTGGCTGCCGCTGCCCTGGCTGCCGCTGCCCTGGCTGCCGCTGCCCTGGCTGCCGCTGCCCTGGCTGCCGCTGCCCTGGCTGCCGCTGCCTTGGCTGCCGCTGCCCTGGCTGCCGCTGCCCTGGCTGCCGCTGCCCTGGCTGCCGCTGCCCTGGCTGCCGCTGCCCTGGCTGCCGCTGCCCTGGCTGCCGCTGCCCTGGCTGCTGCTGCGCGTTCTAGAGCCGCCTCGCGCGGCCCCCCGCCCGGGAGTCGAGGCGAGGCTCGCCGATGGAGAGGACGGGAGCGGTTGCGTCGGTGGGGTTTAGTTCGTGACGAACCGCTGTCAGAATACGACGGCGATGCGCGTTGAAGAGGCAAAGCAGACGCGTCCGTGTCCCACCTCTGGACCTCCATGTAACCTACAGACGACCATGTTGTTTACACATCTCATCAGCCACACGGCTTCTACTCTGCGAGTGCATCTTATCAGCAGCATTGGTTCGAAACTCCAGACCGGTTTCGCCATTCAGTATTTCATCAGCAGAGTGAGGCTTGTTTGAAGTAATGATGGTGAACTTCTAGATGTTAATTGGCACGGACCCTCTCTGCGAGATATTGATCCGAGTGCGACGAGAAACTCGATCCAACACACAACACAGAATCGTCAGTCGCGTGGTTGTAGAGAATGAGCAACACAATGACGAAGCGGACAATTCGACTCCTTGCCATATTGAACCAACGCTGCTGACATTCTGCACTCCCAGAACGATGGGACGTGTAAAATATGAACATAACACAGCACACAATAAATACCCTGATTCCATTATCTGTCCCCCCGTGGTGTGTGGAGTTGCCGGGTTGGTGGCTCGCGGAGGGATGGGGGAATTGTGCAAGGACGTGAACTGTATGTGTCGGCGATTTGTGCCCCCAGATCTCCTCTCTCGTGATGGAGACACCGAGATGCGGAGTGGCGCCACGCTTAGGCAAGGTGGCGATGCCTTATCCGCGATAAGCAGAGCAGAGAGCAGTTTGAAAACTAATCTCTTAGATTGAAAACTCATTTATTTCAAATTGCGTTTTGTGTTGTTTGTTGTCGTTGGCTACGTACGGCGCGAAAGAAGTTAATTAGCACCAGCGGCACGTGGTTCCTTCTCGACCGCTAAAGAGACACGGCCGAGAGGGTGACAGAGACATTGGCGAGAGACAGAGAGACGGGGATTGGCGATAGAGACACACGGACATGGAAAGAGAGAGGTGTGTGGAAACAGGGACAGAGACACAGAGACATGGAGACACAGAGACATGGGGACACAGAGACACCGAGACATGGAGACACAGAGACACGGAGACACAGCCACTTGAACAGAGAGATGGAGAGACGGGACACGGGTAGAGACAGACACAGAGAAGACGCAATGCAGGACACAGAAACACAAACACCATACACGGATAAAACAAGAACTCTTTTTTAGGGGGGCTCTCCATACGTGTGTGGGGGGGGGGCAGGGTTAGTTCTCAATCGGCTCCCCCGTGACTTCACCCCCAAAATCGGACCTGCACAGAACTAGGCTGTTAAATGTGACGTTGCGTAACCGGTCGCCGATTGAAAAATATCCGGACAAATCGGTTATCATGGCACGACTCTTGGTCACGATGCCAGGAGACTTTCCTCTCGCACCACTGTGGCGCATGATCGTCATCAGCCGTGGTCTATGTACTTCTGGATGAGGGCTCCCCAAGCCGCTGCCACCTCTCATGACCCTGCGACGTAACAATCCACCCAGCGACGCCTCTCCAATTGAATCGCTCCATCTCCACCAGGGTGGCCGTCCCGTATCTCGAACGCGATCCGATCCTCCACCGCCGCTCCGTCGTTAGTCTCGCCCGGCAGCCATCGCCGTGGCCCTGACGAGTTGCTGCTGCTGCTGATGCCCGGGCCCCGCTCGCGTCTCCCGGCGGGCGCGATGATCGTGAGACTGCCCTGCTGCGTGAGTCCTCGAGTCGTCCTCGAGTCCCCACTCCGCTTCCGTCGCTCGAGTTCTGCTCACAAACCGCGTGGTGCGCTCCTCAACTGCGCCGCCTAGCGACGCCACAGGCACACAACAACAACCGCCATTCATCACTCAGTGGCGGTGACGTCACCACGACGCTTGTGCCAGGCCATGTGCACCTTGAGGCCACGTGAAGTGTCGAACGCCCGCTGGCAGGAGGTGACGGGGCAGACCCAGCAGGTGCCACGGGTCGACTGACCGAGATGACCGAGACGACTGGCTGATGCACCACCTGTGCCCCCTACTGTGCCAACTTGCTGTGCTTTAGCCACCCGGCGCTCCGCTCGTTGTTGTGAGCGTCGCTCCTCCGCCCTCCGTTGTTGTTGGAGGGCGACTGCCTCCAACTGCCCAGTAGCGTCCTTCACGAGCCTCCTCCACTGAG
The DNA here is from genome assembly GCF_965212315.1 of Lampetra planeri. Taxonomy (NCBI): domain Eukaryota; kingdom Metazoa; phylum Chordata; class Hyperoartia; order Petromyzontiformes; family Petromyzontidae; genus Lampetra; species Lampetra planeri. The sequence continues at coordinate 177,584 of NC_136110.1, read as the reverse complement.
GCCGATCTTGACACCGCTGGTACCAGTCATCGGCAAGTCCACTCAGCTCCACGTCCTCCTGTACCACATCACTCCATCTCTTCTCTAGCCCGTGCCGCGCCCGTTTAGCCCCCTCGATCCGGCCGAACAAAAGCTGTTTAGCATGCGGTGGCTGGGCATGCGGGCTACATGACCCAGCCAACGCAGCCTTGCCTGCCGGAGGAGCTCACCGATGGGACTTTGCCCAGATCTTTCAAGGACTTGTGAGCTCCTCACACAATCCAGCCTGGTTAAACCCAGGATGGATCGTAGGCAGGCCAGCCTAAATGTTTCTAACCGGCGAAGATGCTCCATTAGGGGGGTCCACGTTTCGCAAGCGTAGGGAAGGGAGGGAATGACCGTGGCCGAGAAGACCTGAAGCTTCGTGCGGAGCGACAGACCAGGTAGCTTCCACACAGCGTTACGCAACCGATGAAAATATATTGCCGCTCGACTGATTCGGAGTGAGACTTCTGCTGTTAAACTGGAACCGGTCATAAGCACACTGCCCAGGTATGGGAAACTCTCCACTCTCTCCACAACTGCCCCATCACCGATTGGGAGTTGTGTGGGTGCAGTGTCCGATGGTACATCGGACACTCACCATCGGACACTCTGGAGCTGATGGTCAGGCCCCACCACGGACACGCTCACACATCCGTTGAGGCGAGTGTCGTGAGCCAGCACGCACACAACGCACAAGGCGGCCCGTCTTTATCTCCCCAGCGCTGATGTTTACCCACCGCACCGGGTGTGACCGAGAGACAGACGCACAAGGCGAATGGCAGACACACACAAGCGCACACAAATACATATTACGGAAACAAAGATACACACATAGACACAAACAAAGAAAAGAGACAAACACACCACACGTATATACAGACACACAGAGACACAAAGAAACTGACAGACACACACGGACAGAAAAAACAAGGATTCCGACACAAAGATACACAAAGCATGGTACACAGAGAGACGCACACACTCATCATGAATTTGCATGTAGGAGAAGCGAAGAACCCAGAGGTGACGCACACACTCAGAGCTCCACACAGATATATTTAACATTCATTGCTGCACCGCCATAATCTCTGGCCATCTCACAGCACAAGCCTATAACACCTGGTGTTCCCATACATCCTCCCATCCAAGCTGAGCTGCCCAGATCAGACGAGACCGGGCGCATTCGGGGCGAATGGCAACTGCACCTGACTTGAACACACCACACAATGCACTTTCCACAGCTGTCCCTCTACAAACACGTATAAATGTATGTTTAACACATCCCATCAGCACCACGGCCTTCCTTCTGGGAGTGCATTACCCCCAGCAGTATTGCGTCAACACAGGGCAGTGGGTCATCGCCTTTATAAACATCTGGGAGGGCCCCACCATTGGTTCAACACTGATTTAAAACAAATATTCACATCCAAACGGAAAGCCGCGTGCTCGGTGGGATGTGTAAATCATAATTTCGTTCATAATAGAGGGTTTTTGGGTGAAATCGCGTAAATATATAAATGTGTCGTTAAAACCCGCCACAGCCAACTAGTAAGGGTTGTCACGTAAACAGAACGTGGGCAATTCGTCACTAGTACAGCACTAACCGGTGTGTTGGAGAGCCAAGCCACGACATTCACAATCTGAGTACGACGTTTCGCCAGTAATTACAACCAGCTTCATCAGGCGACAGCCCGATTTGTGGAGAAGTCCTCCACCTGTTTCACTCCTTATATCGAGGCGTAGATGTGGTGACCACGCTTCTGCGCTCTTGCACAAAGTGGGGGGGGGGGGGATTGCCGAGTCAACGTACATGATGCACGTGCATTATGCGAGCCCTTTGATCGTGTCCTTCCTGTCTATTATGTGTATTAAAATAGCCCTACCAACGGTTAATCCCTGTTGAAGTATGCTGCCCTTTATAGGCATGTATTTAAAGAATATTATTTGATGATTTGCTTCCACGCAGCACTAAGGCCGACATTCGAACTCGTCGCCCCCACTGATGTCCTCTTCTCCCCCCTCATGTGTGCAGCTACTATAATATCGCGTGTGTAGGTACTGTATACTATATAGGGTGTGTAGGTACTGTATATTATATCGGGTGTGTAGGGACATTATATCGGGTGTGTAGGTACTGTATATATAGGGCGTGTAGGTACTGTATATTATATAGGGTGTGTAGGTACTGTATATTATATCGGGTGTGTAGGTACTGTATATATAGGGCGTGTAGGTACTGTATACTATATAGGGTGTGTAGGTACTGTATATTATATCGGGCGTGTAGGTACTGTATATATAGGGCGTGTAGGTACTGTATACTATATAGGGTGTGTAGGTACTGTATATTATATCGGGTGTGTAGGTACTGTATATATAGGGCGTGTAGGTACTGTATACTATATAGGGTGTGTAGGTACTGTATATTATATCGGGTGTGTAGGTACTGTATATATAGGGCGTGTAGGTACTGTATATTATATCGCGTGTGTAGGTACTGTATACTATATAGGGTGTGTAGGTACTGTATACTATATCGGGTGTATTGGGGGTTACTTGCCTACAAAATACATTTCTTTTTTGGGGGGGGGGGTCGACAATTTCTGGAGAGCTGTTGGATGACATTTTTACCCCCACATCTCGGGGAGGGGATCGACTTTCTATAACTTTTTGGTTCAGGCCTTCTGAAAGGCTCTAATAATAATAGTTGTTGTTGACAGACAAACGGAACGTCTGGCTTTTTTCAACGATTTTACTTAACTTGACTTCTATGTTTGTCGTGGTCAAATCTTGCAATCTAAATGTAGTCTACTTCCTGTTGTCCAATGAATAGAAAATGTTGCACACGTACACCGGAGACAATGCATGCCTGTATCAAAATCGGCATCGATTAATAAATGAATTGGCTCTTTTAAAGCAATTCACATTTTGTATGGACGGCTTATTAATTAAATATTTATTTGTGTACGTAAAAAACGCCGCGGTCCCTAAACTCTGGAATCGCCTCGCCCAAGAAGCAGGCGCCACGCGGTGTCCCAGGCGCGCACGCTCCGTGTCAACGAGTTGCGGAAGTAATCAATTAATTCAAGTAAAAGCGTTGATGTGGATCAGGCACCGCATCATTGACGCACTTCTCGACCGTGAGTTAAACGAAGTTGTTAATAAAAACGTTGCTTAAAAAAAACGTTTTAAAGGAGTTTTTTGTATTTAATAGATGTCAAGTTCAGCATCGGTGCAGCAGCGAAGCGAGTTTCCCCACCGCAGCCGGTCGCCTCCCAGTGTTCCCAGCGACACGTGGCCACACGGTCGTGAAGTGTCGCGAAGTGGTCGTGCTGAGCGCCGTGAGCTCCTTTACGGCATCCCGGCTAAGAGGAGGTGGGGGAGGCCGACTCCTCGTTTCTTCGACCTCCTCCTCCTGCTGCTGCTGCTCTGCTTCCTCCTCCTGCTGCTGCTCTGCTTCCTCCTGCTGCTGCTGCTCTGCTTCCTCCTCCTGCTGCTGCTCTGCTTCCTCCTGCTGCTGCTGCTCTGCTTCCTCCTCCTGCTCTTCCTCCTGCTGCTCCTTAACGACGCCGGCCAGCGAGGCTGCGTGCGTCGTGTTGGTCAGTGGCCGTCGCCTGGGCGTGCGGCAGGAGGAGGCGGCGGCGGCGGCGGCGAGGAGGAGGCGCTGCCGCAGGGTGAGTGGCGACCGCGGGCCGCGCGGGGCGACCACCGCGGAGGCGGCGGATAAATGAGCGGAGTTGCTCGCCTGCGCACTTCGGTACTGTACACACACTGTACGTGCAGTATGTGTACAGTACGCGCACTGTACGCGGCTGCGTGTGTGTGCAGTTGGGTTACTTTCCGAGCGCGTCTCGTGTGGACATGGCTGTGTGTACCCTCCGTGTGTACCCCGTGCCGTGTGTACATGGCGTGTGTAGTACCGCGTGGACATGACGTGTGTAGTACCGTGTGTAGTACCGTGTGTAGTGGCGTGTGTACATGGCGTGTGTAGTACCGTGTGTACATGGCGTGTGTAGTACCGTGTGTACATGGCGTGTGTAGTACCGCGTGGACATGACGTGTGTAGTACCGCGTGGACATGGCGTGTGTAGTACCGTGTGTACATGGCGTGTGTAGTACCGTGTGTACATGGCGTGTGTAGTACCGTGTGTACATGGCGTGTGTAGTACCGTGTGTACATGGCGTGTGTAGTACCGTGTGGACATGGCGTGTGTAGTACCGTGTGGACATGGCGTGTGTAGTACCGTGTGGACATGGCGTGTGTACATGGCGTGTGTAGTACCGTGTGGACATGGCGTGTGGACATGGCGTGTGTAGTACCGTGTGAACATGGCGTGTGTACATGGCGTGTGTAGTACCGTGTGGACATGGCGTGTGTACATGGCGTGTGTAGTACCGTGTGGACATGACGTGTGTACATGGCTGTGTGTACCCCGTGCCGTGTGGACATGGCTGTGTGTATGCGCATTCGACCAGCTCGAAAGTGAACGGCGCAGCGCTGCAATAGCCCGCTCGACGCCACTGCTGGCGGCGGTCGGGCCCGCACTGCTCGACTGAGCTCTGGCGGTGCTTGGCCTCCTCTTCCCTACTGACCCAGACGCGGAGCCAGAGGGGTTCATGTCCGGGTATCGGCGATCATGGGTCGACTGTACTCGTGTGTGCACTGTACACACTGCACTTGGTTACACGTGTCGCCAAGTACAGTACTATGTAATGTGTGCTTGTACTGTATCTTTGAATGAATACCCAGCGCGCCATGTAGCAAACATTAGCAGTGGGGAGACAAAGGCGGCCAGCCAGGATATTGCTAAAAAACACTTGCCCTCGATCGTCCGCGTCGCCTACACGGGGGACCTTTCCCGTGTGTGCGTGTGCTGTGTGTACGCTGTGTGTACGCTGTGTGTGTACGCTGTGTGTGTACGCTGTGTTTGTGCGTGTGCTGTGTGTACGCTGTGTGTACGCTGTGTGTACGCTGTGTGTGTGCGTGTGCTGTGTGTACGCTGTGTGTGTGCTGTGTGTGCGTGTGCTGTGTGTACGCTGTGTGTGTGCGTGTGCTGTGTGTACGCTGTGTGTGTGCGTGTGCTGTGTGTACGCTGTGTGTACGCTGTGTGTACGCTGTGTGTGTGCGTGTGCTGTGTGTACGCTGTGTGTGTACGCTGTGTGTGTACGCTGTGTGTGTACGCTGTGTGTGTGCGTGTGCTGTGTGTACGCTGTGTGTACGCTGTGTGTACGCTGTGTGTACACTGTGTGTGTACGCTGTGTGTGTACGCTGTGTTTGTGCGTGTGCTGTGTGTACGCTGTGTGTACGCTGTGTGTACGCTGTGTGTACGCTGTGTGTGTGCGTGTGCTGTGTGTACGCTGTGTGTACGCTGTGTGTGTACGCTGTGTGTGTACGCTGTGTGTGTGCGTGTGCTGTGTGTACGCTGTGTGTGTACGCTGTGTGTACGCTGTGTGTGTGCGTGTGCTGTGTGTACGCTGTGTGTACGCTGTGTGTACGCTGTGTGTGTGCGTGTGCTGTGTGTACGCTGTGTGTACGCTGTGTGTGTGCGTGTGCTGTGTGTACGCTGTGTGTACGCTGTGTGTGTGCGTGTGCTGTGTGTACGCTGTGTGTACGCTGTGTGTGTGCGTGTGCTGTGTGTACGCTGTGTGTACGCTGTGTGTGTGCGTGTGCTGTGTGTACGCTGTGTGTACGCTGTGTGTGTGCGTGTGCTGTGTGTACGCTGTGTGTACGCTGTGTGTGTACGCTGTGTTTGTGCGTGTGCTGTGTGTACGCTGTGTGTACGCTGTGTGTGTACGCTGTGTTTGTGCGTGTGCTGTGTGTACGCTGTGTGTACGCTGTGTGTGTACGCTGTGTGTGTGCGTGTGCTGTGTGTACGCTGTGTGTACGCTGTGTGTGTGCGTGTGCTGTGTGTACGCTGTGTGTACGCTGTGTGTGTGCGTGTGCTGTGTGTACGCTGTGTGTACGCTGTGTGTGTGCGTGTGCTGTGTGTACGCTGTGTGTGTGCGTGTGCTGTGTGTACGCTGTGTGTACGCTGTGTGTGTGCGTGTGCTGTGTGTACGCTGTGTGTACGCTGTGTGTGTACGCTGTGTTTGTGCGTGTGCTGTGTGTACGCTGTGTGTACGCTGTGTGTACGCTGTGTGTACGCTGTGTGTGTACGCTGTGTGTACGCTGTGTGTGTGCGTGTGCTGTGTGTACGCTGTGTGTACGCTGTGTGTGTACGCTGTGTTTGTGCGTGTGCTGTGTGTACGCTGTGTGTGTGCGTGTGCTGTGTGTACGCTGTGTGTACGCTGTGTGTGTACGCTGTGTTTGTGCGTGTGCTGTGTGTACGCTGTGTGTGTACGCTGTGTGTGTGCGTGTGCTGTGTGTACGCTGTGTGTGTACGCTGTGTGTGTACGCTGTGTGTACGCTGTGTGTGTACGCTGTGTGTGTGCGTGTGCTGTGTGTACGCTGTGTGTGTGTGCGTGTGCTGTGTGTACGCTGTGTGTGTACGCTGTGTGTGTACGCTGTGTGTACGCTGTGTGTGTACGCTGTGTGTGTGCGTGTGCTGTGTGTACGCTGTGTGTGTACGCTGTGTGTGTGCGTGTGCTGTGTGTACGCTGTGTGTACGCTGTGTGTGTACGCTGTGTGTGTGCTGTGTGCGCTGTTGACTTTGCGCTGTAATCGAGTGACGCGGTGGGAAACCGCGCAGCTGGAGGTGCGGTGACGCGTGGCCGTGATGCCGCTCAGAGGCGTGGTGGTGGTGGCCTTTCGAGTTGTGATGCCGCTCAGAGGCGTGGTGGTGGTGGTGGCCTTTCGAGTTGTGACGCCGCTCAGAGGCGTGGTGGTGGTGGTGGTGGCCTTTCGAGTTGTGACGCCGCTCAGAGGCGTGGTGGTGGTGGTGGTGGCCTTTCGAGTTGTGACGCCGCTCAGAGGCGTGGTGGCCTTTCGAGTTGTGACGCTGTCCAGAGGCGCGGTGCTGGCTGGTGGATTTATTGGTGGAGTTCGTGTCACAATATTGGTGACGCTGGGAAGGATGCTGATGATGATATTAATGCTGATATTGTGATGATGTTTTTGTGATGTTATTCATGAGGGTGATGTTAATCATGACAGTTATGACTATTTAATTGATGCTAGTGGTGGTAATGATATTTTCAATAGGGTTCTGGTTATATTAATTGATATTGTTGGCTATGTTGTTAATAATGATGATTATGATGCTGTCAAAGACATTACAACAGCTACTACGTATATCCTGCACGGCATCCACCCCACAGCCTACTCCTGCAAGACTTTAGTGATAATGACGATGATGTTGGTGTTATCTCGGAGACGGATATGGTGTCACGCATGATGACAGGATTGTACTGATGGTAGCGATAGAAAATATGTTGATGAGAATAAGGCTGCTGGTGATGATGGGGTGAGTAATGCTGATGGTGATGATGTTGGTCTGTAGTCAGACGCGGTGGCGATGCCGTGGGGAGGCCCAGGCGGTGCGCAGTGATGAGCCACAGGCTACACGGCGAGTCTTGCTGGGGGGGAGCAGCTGATTGATGGCCAGGTGCTGGTACGCGTGGACGCACGCACTTGTACACAATACACAACACCGTGCACGCATACACACAACACATCACACACAACTCATTATACATACACCCCATTGCACATGCACACATCAAAATGATACAAAACCTGTTACGTGCACAACTAATTATACACCAACAACAAAGACATTACACACACAACCCATTACACACAGCACCCGCACCCCCCCCCCCAAGCAGGATTTTAACTCGCAACCTCACGTCTCCTTCCTCCTCACTCCATCCACACTCATCCCCCCCCCTCCTCATTCCTCCACCTTCTCGCTCCCTCAGGCTCTTCTCATGGTGCCGGCTGCCGGCCTCGTGGCACTTCAGCTGCGCCGCGTGCGCCGCCGCCGCCGCCGTTCCGCGAGCACCACCGGGCGCCGCCGCCGCCATCTCCTCGTGCTGCCTGGGAGCGGGGGGGGCAGGCGGGGCGCCCCCCGCGCCACGCAGGCTGCTGGCGCTGCTGCTGGCGCTGGCCACTTTGGTGCTGCTGTGCGGCCTCTACGTGCTGGGGGCGGCGCACTCGGCCGGCGCGCAGCGCACGGGGAGCCGTGCCCTTGAGAGGTGGGAGCCGGGGGAGGGGGGGATCAACGGGCACACGCGGTACCAGAGTCCGTGCTGCGCTCGAGTAGCCGGCTGAATGGCCGCCGGCTGTCTGAACAGCATCGCGACGCACGTGCCGTCGTATTAACGACAACCGGCACCCGGCCACTCGAGCGCTCGCTGGAGTGGCTGGCGGTACGAGTGGTGGGTGAGTGGCTGCATGAGCGGTCTCGCGAGTGGCTGGGCGAGTGGCTGGGTGAGTGGTGTCGCTGTTGTGTGACGTGGCAGCTGCTGCCAGTGCCACGTCGCCGTGCGGAGTTTGGCACGGCGCTCGCGATCGCTCTCCGCCCGGGCAGTAAAAGCGTTTGTGAAATATTAAAGAGAAGGCGGCGGAGGAGATTGTGGTAATATAATGGAGGGTCTGGGGAGGGTGTGTGCCGTGAAGTAATGGAAAGTTATCTATTACCATCACGAGCATTGATGAGACACTCGATGTAGAAACCAGTCCAGAATTTGGTTGTGTTGAACCAATGCTACTAAGGTGCACTCCCAGAAGGAACCGCCATGTGGCTGATGGGATGTGGTGGTAACGTTGACAGTGGTGGTGATATTGGAGGTAGTGGTTATGGTGATGGTTATGCAGACGCCGCCGGTGGTGAAAGTGATGACGGTGGTGACAACGGCGGCGGTCACCGGTGGTGGCGGTCACCGGTGGTGGCGGTCACCGGTGGTGGTCACCGATGGTGGTCACCGTGGTGATGGTGCGTGCAGGTTCCTGGAGCACATGCTGCAGGCGGAGGCCACGGACACGCTGGACGCGGCGCTGTCGTACGGCGTGGTGGTGGACTGCGGTAGCAGCGGCACGCGTGTCTTCGTGTACGTGTGGCCGCCGCACAATGGCAACCCGCACGACCTACTCGACATCCGGCAGATGCGAGACCGCAGTCGCAACCCCGTGGTGAAGAAGATCAAGCCCGGTGAGTGCCCGGCAGCACCGGGTCGGCCACGTTGGGGTCATTGTCGGCATCGGCACGGTCCGTTCATTGTCCTCTTTCATATTCTGCGCTCGCCCCACCGGTGTTGTGCTGCATTGTGCCTTGCTGTTTGCCTTGCTGTGTGCTATGTTGTATGCTATGTTGTGCTGTCGTGCCGTGCTGTGGTAGGGATCTCCACGCTGGCTCCTAGCCCCGAGAAGGCGAGCGACTACATCCGGCCGCTGCTCAGCTTTGCGGCGTCGCACATCCCCCTGGGCAAGCACAGGGAGACGCCGCTCTACATCCTGTGCACTGCCGGCATGAGGTTGCTGCCCGACAGGTGATGCCTGCTGCTGCTACTGCGGCGTGCGTGTCTGCGTGTGTCTTGTGTGTGTGGGGAGCGGTAGGCAAGGTGGTTCGCGAACTGCACGATGAACCCGAGTTCCATTCATGCCCAACATCGACTCACTGCCAGTAGCGAGCCTTTGACACTTCACTCAAGGGCCTCAAAATGCACCTAGCCCGGTACAAGTGCTGTGGTGACGTCACCACCATTTAGTGGTGAATGGCGGCTGTTATTTTAGTTTGTGGGTGTACGTGTCTCTTGTACATGCACACTCGACCGTGTCTTCGGGATTGTGAGTGGCGTTTCCAATGCCATTCAAAGTAGACTATTCCATTACTAGAAGAGTGGACTGTACCATTAGTGAATAGCAGTGTACCTTTATTGGAGGTGAGTGGACTGTGTCACGAAGAGTGTGGTGGACCGTACCACTGTGTCTCACTGTCTGTCTCTGCAGTCTGCAGGAGGCAATCCTGGAGGACCTGCGCACCGACATCCCGCTCGAGTTTGACTTCCTCTTCTCCGACTCGCACGTCGAGGTCATCTCGGGCAAGCAGGAGGGTGAGGTCACTGGCTCACGCATCTCATGCAGTGGTGCCAACCCAGTTGGTTGTATGTGCGCGAGTTATTGTGGTATGTGTGTGCGCGTGTGCGTCCCAGGTGTATACGCGTGGATTGGCATCAACTTTGTTCTGGATCGCTTCAATCACGTGGAGGAAGAGGAGGAGGGTGAGGATTTGCCCGGCGTCATCGCTATCGGTCGTCGTCATCATTCCTAACATTCTTTACCAACACCGGAATCATCGTCAGTTGTTCGTAGGCGACGCGGCCCGGTGGTGGCGTGCTCGCCGCTCGTTGCGGAGGTTTGCGGTGAGGCTGTGGCAGGCTGCCCTGGTTAACACTGCAGTATTAACCGTATAAATACTGTGCGCTGTCTGCTTCACAATAGATGTTACAGATCCCGTTATGTTATCCGAACCACGATGGGCACTGGCATCCTGGTGAAAATTGACCACATTTGAAAAATTACACCGCAAATAATTTGAATTGGAAAAAAAACACTTGGCAACATTTCCCCCTAACAGACTATTTTGTTCTTGCGTATGGCAAGATGTTAGGGAGCTAAATGCCTGCCAGATTCCCACTTGCAGGCCAGTGCTGCGTACAACTTATGTCAAGTTGGGATAGCTGCCACTGGGGGTCCCCTAGGCTAGACTGCTCCAGGGAAATAGAATGGTTGAGACGAGATCTAAGAAGCGTTGAGATGCGAAAGCCTTCAAGTAAGTGCCCTATATGTGCAAATCCTTGTCTTTGGGTCTCCGTGTTAGTCTATGGGTCTCTATCAATCTGTCGATAGGTCTCTGTGCCTTGTTGTGTCCTCTCACCTCCGTTCCTCTCATTGTGACCTGCGAATGGCCCAGACGAGGGGGAGGAGGCGGTGGGACCCGGCGGGGGGGCCCCCCACGCGGGCGGGGGCAGGAAGCGCACCGTGGGGATCCTGGACATGGGCGGCGCGTCCACGCAGGTCGCGTACGAAGTTCCCAAGAGCGTAAGCTTCGGCAGCGGCGCCGCACAGGTCACTAGCCCTCCTCTTCCTTTCCTTCCTCGTCTCTCCCCCACCACACATGCTCACACGTGCCCCCCCCCCCGCACACACACGCACCACCACTTGCACAAACACTCTCCCACAGCTGCTTACCACCCTCCCCTAACCACTTACTCGCCTACCCTAAGGGTCGCTACCTTTTTCGGTGACCAAACCCAGACATGTTTCTTGGCCTGGGGCTATCATCAACACCGTGCGGCCTCTTGCAATAAAGTCCACGGCAATGCTGGCACCGGCAATGCAGGCACCGGATCTCGGTACAACTGGGTTCGCCACCCCAACACAGACGCCAATTCCTGGAGTGTCCAGTCGGTCAAACCCGGGCAGGTGGCGACCCCCCCCCCCCGCCCCCATCCCATCGCTTACCGGCCACTTGCACGTGCTGCCTCTCCGCTTGCGTGCCACGGCGTTTAGCGGAGGCCTACCCTTATCTTCCTCCTCCCTCCTCATAGTTGCCCCCGTTGCGTAAATTGCTGCGCGAGCAACTCGCTCGCGAGTAACGCCAACCGCACGCGGCTGCGACCGTCTGGTCTCGCGTGGCCGCACAGTCGCCTGCTTGCAGCCAACTCGGTCGGATTCCCGCTCACGGCCAACGTCGGTGACGAATATCCGAAGTGGTTCCTGGGCTGAATGTCGACTTTGAGTACTTTGACAACGGTGGCCAGGAGCGGTGTCGGCCCCACCGCCCCCCCCTCCTCCTCCTCGTGGGTGCACCGTGCCAGTTGTTGCAGGCGCTGCCCCCCAACGGCACTTTCCCCTGCAGGATTGTGAAGGCTACACGGGTGGGGGGGGCACCTTTGTCTGCGCGTGTCTCAGGAGGAGATCGCGAAGTCGTCCCTGGCCGAGTTCAACCTGGGCTGCGACGAACACCACACGCAGCACATCTACCGCGTGTTCGTCACCACCTTCCTGGGCTCGGGTGCCAACGCCGTGCGCCAGCGCTACGAGCAGGCGCTGCTCAACGCGACCGACGCCGCCGCGGCGCTGAACGGCGACAACGGAACCGCGCGGTGAGCAAGGTGGCGTCGCGAGTGTGCGAGCAAGAGGACGCGCAAGTGATTGCGCAGAGTGTGCCCGAGTAGATATAAACGTGTGCAAGTCTACGTTGCGCGTCTGAGCGAGTGAGCACCAGCAGGTGTACGAGTGTGCGAGATGCTCGCACTCATTCCTGACCGGGTGTTTAAACACGCGTGACCGGGTGTTTAAACACGGGCTTCCTTGCCTTGAGTGAACCGGTCGTGCACGGCACGTCCTCCTCGTAGGGCCAAACCGGAATCCCAATGAGGGATTCCGGTTTGGCGTGGTCAAGGGAAGGTGTGGGCCCCCCTTCAGGGAGCGTGGGTGTTGCTGTCACATTGCACTGGGAAGCGTTCAATGAGGCAGCAGTCCGGGTGATCAATGGTCTGGCACCGATTCACTCGCGGTCAGTTTTATAGTTACGACTGCCATTGTGAACGTTCCTGTGAACATCACTCATTGATTCCTCTGCCCATGGCAAAGATTTGGTCTGCCGGACTGTGTTCAACAACCATACTGCAGCTCACAACACGCCCCGCCACCCACTCGCTACGTCACTCACCAACCAACCCACCCACTCACTACGTCACTCACCAACCCACCCACCCGCTCACTACGTCACTCACTAACCCACCCACCCACTCACTACGTCACTCACCAACCCACCCACTCACTACGTCACTCACCAACCCACCCACCCACCCACTCACTACCTCACTCACCAACCCACCCACTCACTACGTCACTCATTAACTCGTCCACCCACTCACCAACCCACCAACCCACCCACCCACTCTTTAACTCGTCCACCCGTCGTGCCGTCCCAGCGCCTCCGCTGTGCGGGCGTCTCCGTCCGTGGCGCTCGTCCCCGCGGTGGGGGGCGCCCCGGCCCCCCCCCTCGTGGACGACCCCTGCCTCCCGGCGGAGGCGGCGGACACGGTGGAGCGGCGAGGGGGGGCCGGGGGGGGCACCCCCCCTCGCCGACTGCTCCTGCGTGGCGCCGGAGACTTTGATGGGTGCCGGGCGGCCGTGCGGCCCTTCCTGACCGGTGCGTTGCGGCCGCCCCTGGACCTGCCGGCTCTTGCCGGCGCCGGGGAGTTCTACGGCTTCTCCGAGTTCTACTACTGCACCGAGGACGTGCTGAGAATCGGCGGGGCCTACGACGCCCGCAGATACGCCAAGGCCGCCGCGGTGAGGGCTCGCGCCGCCACGGCTCGCCGGGCCTCAAGTTTGTCAGTGATAGTGATTTGGCTTGCGATGATGTAACGATTCACTCGTCCGGTCTCATGCTTGTGCTATGCCCTGTGCTATATATTCTATTCGTGAGTCGGCTATGGGTTTTTGTCACCCGTATTTTGATTCGTCATTGATTTTTTTGGTGGGGCTGCCTCATGGCCAAATCTTGTATGCGATGCATGCGCTATGTATAACTGTGCTCTCCGCGCTATGTACTGTGCACGCTTTATGCTGTGCACCTGAGTGTTTCGTGCTGTGCTATTTCCTGCGCACCGCAGCCTGCGCATTGCGTGCTCTGTAAGCTGAACACCGCGTGCTGCGTGTACTCTGCCGGCAGGAGTACTGTGCGACGCGCTGGGGCACGCTGGTGGAGCGCTTTGAGCGCAAACTCTACTCGCCGCACGCCGACACGCACCGCCTCAAGTGAGTGGCATGGAGCCGTGCTCCCGACGCACGCACGAGGGTACACCGACAGTGCACACAGGAACAAGGAGAGACGCACGCTGTGAATTAATCCCCCGTGCCAGACGCAGGAACGCGTGCAGGCTAGAGACGTCGCCGTGACATTGACCGTCGCACACTGGGTGTGGGCATGGGCCGGACGCGTGGGAAGGTGGCGGCAGCCAACGGTGGGACGTGCCGGGAAGGAGACGCAGGATCCAGAGGGATGGTTATGCCTTGGGGAGGCCTTGATCTAGCAGTGAATTGGTCATGGCTGACGGCAGTGATGCGTAGACGAATTAACTGGCGTTGACAGCCGTGTCCACTAGGGGCGCTACGATGGCAAAGTATAAAAGTCATTAGGCGTTCCTCGGCAGAGCGTTGTAACCATCACCACCGCCGCGGCGCGACGCAGGTACCAGTGCTTCAAGTCGGCGTGGGTTTACGAGATGCTGCACTCCGGCCTGGGCTTCCCCGAGAGCTACGCTGGGCTCCGCACCGCGCAGCTAGTCTATGACAAGGAGGTGCAGTGGACGCTGGGAGCCATCCTCTACCGCACACGCTTCTTACCACTCAGGTATGCATGTTGAACTCATTTCGCACTGTACATAGCCGACTGTGCCGCACAGGGACCCGCGGCGAGCACGGGGCACACGGAACTGGGTGCAGTGCAGAGCCTGTGCGTTGAGGGTTTTTATAAACGCGTAATCATCATCGTCGCTCACCACCCCACAGGGACATGAACCAGCAGCAGGGAGTGGGGGAGGGGCCACGTGGGCCCCGCTCTCCATGGCGCCGCTACTCCTCCTTCCTCTACAACCCCCACCTCTTCTCCGCCTGCTTCCTCGTCGTCGCTCTCGCCATCTTGCTGTACCTCCTCCGTCTGCGTCGCATCCACCGCCGCCTGGCGGCCAGCTCCCCTGCCTCGTCCGCCTCCTCTGCGCTACTGTGGATGGAAGAGGGCGGTGCCCCCTGAGTAGGAGCGAGGGGGCTTCTCGGGGTGTCCAGCCTCTGGGGGTCGGGAGGTCGGAGTTGTGGCGGCAGGAAGGCGGCGGCGGTTGCGCCACGACGCTGGCCGGTGTTCGGGATCGTAGAGAATCGTTGGAGATCGCCGTCGTGAGGACATCGAAGCCCGTTCGCCGACGGCCGATTGACGTTGACCACCGTGTGCGGTGCAGGACCCAGACCACTATTCCCACGGACGAGCCCGCACAACCGACCCTGTCTAATTAACTCCTCCCCTCAGAATCTTGTAGCCAGGCATCTGGCACCCACTGCAGAGCTGGTGCAGTTGCACCGCCTGTGCACTCATTAACAGCAACGTTGGATGTACATTCTAGTGGTGCTGTTGGGGCGGCGAGAGACGGCTGGAGAGAGATCTATAGAGAGAAAGCAATCATCCCAATGCTTGGAAGTGCGCTGCTTGTATAATTTATCACGGTGATGTGTGTGTATATTTGCTAGCGTGAAATGAATGCTGCAGAGAATTTCTGCACGTCTGGTTGTAGGTACCTCTCCCATTGTGTGTGTGTGCGTGCGTAGCGGGTTAATGCATTGCGCTACTATCCCGGCAACCCGGGTTCGCTCTCAGCTCGACGCCAACACCGGTGACCTCTTAATCCATCCTCTGCCTCCCCTAGGTCGACTCAGCCTCAAATACATATCTGGTGCAGTGTGTAAACAGCATTGGAGACAAAGGCGGCCAGGCAACTCATTCCAGCACCAAGACATTCAGTGCACTGGCAACCCCGTATAGCCTTAACAGACTGTCGGGGCAAGTGCTGCGAGCGAGTGGTACCTATGAAGGTCGGCACAGCACCAGGGGGTGGATGGAATCAACCACGTCCGGCCGCCTTTGTCTCCCTCGCGGTGATGTTTACACAGCAGGGTTCGTAGTGCAGCGTGCTAACTGCTGCGCCACCGTTCCGCCCCCATGTGCACGGACACACAAGTGGAAGCGACCAGGGTGGTGGGGGGTTGGCTCCCGGACGTTTACTGAGTGGCGAAAGAGCGCGCGGGCGTGAATCTTGCGGACGGAATAAAGCGCACAACCTCCCAACCAGCGGCACTCTCTGGGTGGTTCACAACACCCAACGACATTTACACCGTGAAGTGGCAGCTACTCAAACACGACGCTAGCCTAGGCACAGCACAAACAAATATTCCACACCACTGAAGAACTTGGGACACATTGGCAAGGGTGGTAAGTCGGTCTTATTCACTTTCAGCGCTGGGCAATTTTGATTTAGCGTGTTCACCCCGGGAAGCCTCACCGAGTCTCATGACTTTAGGAAGATCCTGCCAAGTTGAGTAGGGGGTGATGCTCAGGGAGTATGTCAGCATTAGGATGTTTGGCCAACATCAATTACTGTTTTAATTAACAATTGGAGGAAACCCATGCAGAACAAAGGGGGAACATACAATAAACTCAAAGGTACCCGAGTCTAGTCAAACCCAGGCGCTTGCAGCGAGGCACAGTTAGTGGCACCGTGCGTTTAAACATCGACCGTGGCCCTGGATGTTCATGTCACCGATGCCTTCCACCTCCTCCAATGCACCTCAGGAGATGTGCAGCGACCACCACGACATGCCACTATCTGCTCTTAAGACTAGACACCAAATAGAGCTGCTCCAACGTTGATGAATGGTCTTTGAGAATTGCTAATTTCCTCCCACATGCAGAAACACTTATCCTGCTACACCTGGTGTTCCCAGGGATCCGACCCCAAGTACTCGCCAGACTTAAACTCGCTTAGCTTCTGAGATTTGGCAGAATCGGTGAATGGCTTAGGAAGATCCCGCACGCAGGAAAGGAGTGTTTTAAGGTTTATGGTAATGTTGCTCTCAAGCCGATGGTTTGAATCAGACCGCACGGGATGAGACAAGCGAGATGGGAAAAGCATTGCCACAGAAAAAATCATTTAAAAAATCTAACCGTCATTGGGAATGGTGCCGACACGCGACGCGGTGAGACCGAGTGGACGCAGGCCGCCCCATACCAGACCCACCAGTGGCATCGTGGAGAACGCAATTGGGCAGACTGCTTCTCCACCTCTTGTCTTTCTACATAAACACTGCCAACATTTACACATCCATCAGCCAAATAGCCTGCTGAGAGTGTGTATTTTTGATAGCATTGGTTCAATAGGAGCAAAGCTAGAGGGGTTTTGATATTCAGTGTCTCATCAGCAGGGGAGTCTGGCTTGCTTGATGTTTACAGGCAAGGGCCCTCTCTATTAGCGGTGCTCGTTCGATGCACGACTATTTTAAGAAGGCTGCATGCCCACGAGGCCGCGTGGTGGTCGAAGGGACGCGTAAAGAACGCGTCGTTTACAAGGAGGGACGGACGCGAGGAGGTGGTGGCAGCGTCCGCTTCGTTACTCTGCGCCATGGTGATAGGAAGTGAGCGAGGGCGTCCACAATTGTGGGTGCACAGTAGGGGGGCAGGGGCAGCATTAAAATGTACACCAGTCACACAGGGGGGGGGGGGTGGGGGGTTGGGCAGCAGGAGAGAATGGGAGGACAAAATCTCAAATTACACCAAAGATTCAATTCACATTTTTCACCGGATCCGGGAAACCAGGGAGTTGGTGGAACCCGTCTTCAGTAGGTGGTGTCACCGGATTCCTGAGAAACAAGAAGGCAGGGGGGTGAGGACATTTACAGTTATGTGGGGATGGGCTTTGTGTCGTCGCAGGAGCAGCAGTGATCTTTCTGTAAGAGCCATCCTCCTGCTCCTGCTGCCCCTGTATGGCACGGCCACTCAGCACCTGGCAGTGAGCGGGCGTTTGCTGATAGGGGGCGATGACTGCTTCCGTGTGAAATCCCAATTGAGTGTTGTGCGGTGTAATATTTGACTTTAAAACATGTGGACCGTAGTTCTGGCACACAATGACCTCCGCATTTTGGAGCAAGGTATCTTGACGTCCACCGAAGCAGACGGCATGGAACGTCGATGGTGTTTACACCACCCCAGCAACACCTGAACCCACGTGTGTGCGAGTGTCCAAGGAGCCACGTACCGGTGCCATCGCTCCTCAGGGCCACTGGTACTTGAGGTACCAGATGGTTTCATTGGAGAGCTGCGGCCCAAACAGCGGGTTCAACTGAGCCAGGATAGCGATGAGCCAGCTAGAGGGGGAGATGGGTGGGTGGGCCGAGAGAGGGGAAAATAGGTGGGAGAGAAAGGAAGAGGAGAGGGGAGAGAGATAAGGGAGTGAGGTGGGGGGGGAAGAGTGAGGTGGGGGGAGGAGAGTGGAGGAGCGAGAGACATAGTGGAGATGAGAGGGGAAAGAATGGGGGAGAGTGGAGAGAAATCAGGGAGGAAGTGGAGAGGGGGGGAGAGTGGCATTGGTGTCACGAACAACACAACACAGATTAACCGCACATGGCCCCGGCTCGAGACGTTGAGTGGCATTCACCGAGATCAAATGAGCAGAGCCATGAACATCCCTGCACCAGTGGTATTAATTGAACATTCCTATGACTCACAGGGGTTAAGTCAATGTAGAGGACATTCACTGTTGATCTTCCCCACACAGTGGGGGGGGGGGGGGGGAGTTGACCGGGTGACCCAGCTCATCATCCCCCCCCTACCGCTGCCAAAGTCAGAACGCGCAACCTTCCGACTGCAGGCCGTGCGCTCTTCCGGCGAGCCCCCCACCCCCCCCCCCCGTATTAAATAAAAAAAAGAACGACAAATAATCTCCAAACTGAACTGTGGCGGTCTCAACGGGGTCTCCACTTCCCTGGTCCTCCTCCTCTCGTACCCAGGGGCGGTAGTAGGGGCTGGAGCGGGTGGTGGCGATGCAGATCTGATGCCTCCGTTTGTTGTTGTTTGAACGACCCAAAACAAACAGCGTCCCCGTGAGCGATCCTCCTCACCCAACCACCGGCCACAGCCCGGCAGGTCTGGCGTGTACCGGGCGGGCGGCGTGGCGGCCCAGAGGTGACCACGCCGGGTTCTCAACTCGCTACACCTGAGAACCCGGTCATCAGCCGCACGGCCTACATGGTAGTGGATAATTTCACCAGCATTGGTTCAACAAAATAAAGACTTGACCGGTTTCAATATTTACCATCTCATCAGCAGTAAGACTCGTTTGAACCATGATGAATTGCCAAATGTTTGTAGGCAAGGACCATCAAATATCTACTCACCGCAACTCTACACTGCTGTGAAATCCGTAGTTCTCTCACACACCTGCTCCCCACATTCTCTTCCTCCAACTGTAATCCACTCCCTGCTAAACGAATGTCACCACCACCCAAACGCTGGAGGCCGGAACGTCTGTCTCTGTTGTTGTTTTCATACAGGGGTTGTATTTTTTTTGTCTCAATTCTGCGTCCATTAGCGGAGGGTGATCGGGGGGAGACACGGGGCCACGGGGCCACGGGGGTCGCGATGATGAGGACGGAGGACGGAGGGCATCACGGCGACAGGCCACGAGCAGGGGACTCGCGCCAGACTAAACAACCCCCAGGCCATGAACCCAGATATTTGGGGTTTTCAGCGGAGAATCCCGAGCACGATCATTCATGTTTGTGCTCGGCACCGCAACAGGACAGGGAGCACCGCGTGTGAACCGACTGGTAAACTGCACGAGTTCACCGGTAAAACCACGGTTAGCGGTTTGCCACACGTAGGAACGTCTCGAGCAACAAACCGGACGTGTTGAGCTTCTCAACTGAGGAACGAAGCAAGCTGCCGCCAGGGGTGGTGGAATGGTGAACACACAGGTTGCGGGCTCGATTCCATCTCTCCGCACAGCAGTTGAGTCGACAATGGAAGAGTAGGCCAAATCTAGAGCTGCCTCGAGTGGAGGCGCTTTCCGTCAGCAGTGATGTGCTCTGGCAATTGCAGGGCTGCATGTTTACCTTTTATTTGCCCATAGATGATTTACCCTCAGGCCTGCCGCCATGCGGAGTGTACGTACACGCATGCCAGTCAGTGCGTTTGTTACACCACTGGAATCCGTTACCAGTCTCTGACCTTTGGAACGGCCTATTGATTCTGAAAATGGTTATCGGTTACCAATCCTCATGGAGACACAGCTCGTGCTGTTGTTACTTGATAATCTTGCACAAAGTTGCTGTACTGCATTGAATGCACTCCGTAGCGTTAGTATAAAACTGCCTATAACACCAAGCAAATCTCTCGGCGGTTTAAGAGGCCACACCCTGCTGATGAGACTCAGATAAACTGAAATCAGTTTGGAGCATTCCTGCATAAACAAATGCTATAAGAATGTCGATATTGCTGGTTGCTGCAGCCGTACGCATGGTTTTCTCCGGTTCTCCCACATGATGACAAATTCTCATGAAAAGAGATTTGGCCAAGTCTCGAAAACACGACCACAAGACTCGGGAAGGTTTCCTGGGTGAATCTTTGCCCCGATTCCCGGTCTTTGGGCGCCACCCGGTGGCGAAGCTCCGGTACAACACAAGCGACTTGCTGCTGTTCGAATGGCCATTTCTGCTCATCATCTGTTTATAGGGCTTTTCGGAGCCAGTGGTGCAAACCCAACATTTCTATGGCGGGGGCGAGTATATACAACCACTGTTCCCCACACAGTGGTACTCATTCATTTGGCCCCCGGAGGGAAAGATGATGATGGGCCGAGTCGGTCTCAAACAGGATTGGAACTCGCTCCCTTCCGCCTGCTGTTGCTACAGAACTCGGTTCAATGATCACAAAACATTGGCAGGCTTCTAACGACTCGTAGATTTAACTTAATTATGATCACCACCATACATCCTTTGATACGTGCATGATAACAATTCATATTATTTGGTTCTTTCATTAAAGTCACGTAGATATAATATAACATAAAAATTATTTCAAAACTGACGACGTTTCGATCGCAACACAAGCGGTCGTCATCAGGCAGAGAGAAAAAGCGGGAAAGTTTTAAGTAAAATTAAAATAATTATTAGTGATTTACACAGTTTGCACAATTGTACGCAGACCAAGTGAGTAAACGAGGCTGCAAATGAAGCTAATACAACATAAACAATGTGGTGTCTTCGTTCAAGTGCAGTATGTACTTGTTTGGTCTACGAGGATGATGTGCGTATCTATGTGTGTATATTGGACTTTATTCGCACTGTAACCCAAATATAATTCATGAATGAATGAGTGATTTGTGTGTTGCAGAGGTCGGCTGAGCGAGCGCCATCGTCTCCTGACTCCGATCTCTTTGTCCTCTGCTGCCGCCCCAGAGCGGCGGGGTCCAGGTTTGGCGACACAGGCGAGGGGAGACTGGACAGGTCCGGCTAGGGCGGTGTTTACCGAACACAACTAACGCACCCACCCAGCCAGCCTCTCAGCCAGCCGGCAATACGCCAAGCATTACCAACAGCACACACAACAACACACACATACTTACTGGTCGTAAAGGCCAGTCACTAAGACACCAACTGTATCCAACCAGAAGTAAGCCATCTAGTCAACCAGAGTGCCTCAAAGTTACACAACCAGTAAGATAGAAACACATCCAATGAACGACTTAGCCTATCAGCTAGTCACCCAGGCACCGCTATCCACCACTTAGGAGCTCAGCTGCCCCCAGCTCAACGTCACCGCGAGTTGCTTTCCCGCGTTGTGAATGTTCCATCGCTCAGTGACCATGTCGTTTTTACTGCAGCGTTCACAACACCTCCGCGGAGATTGTGCTAAAAGTCCAGCACAGCGCTGGAAAAGGATTTATGCGTGCGGTGTAAAAATGTATCATACTGTAGCACCTCATGCAACAGAAAACTATTACTAACCACTCCATATTCATACAGTGTGGACTAGTCTTACCATATAATTATGGTGTACTTCTGCAGTGCCTGGTATTAATTGTATGTACCCCGAATGGATAATGGGCTGAATTGACCCTCAACCAGAAAATAACTTGTGGATTTTTGATTTTAAGTAGGCCCTCTTCACCATCACGAATGATGGTCTATCCACTGCTGGATGAAGGTGTGCCCATGCTATGGCCATTCCTCATGACCATGTGATGCCACAATCCATCCCGGTCCTGCATA
The DNA here is from genome assembly GCF_965212315.1 of Lampetra planeri. Lineage (NCBI taxonomy): Eukaryota > Metazoa > Chordata > Hyperoartia > Petromyzontiformes > Petromyzontidae > Lampetra > Lampetra planeri. Next base: position 155,794 of record NC_136110.1, on the reverse strand, counting down.
GCTACTGACCTCATAGCCGCGTTTAGCAATGGTCATGCTCTCATTCGTGCTTAATCATTTGGCCGTTATTCCACCACAAGTCTCGTCCACTGACAATTACCCACTTACAGCCATTACCTGCATACAGCCCTTTACGATAGCAGTGTTTAATGAATAGACCTTTCACTACGTATAAATATGCAAGTCAATGACACACACCGACCACCACCCTCAACGTGCCTGATCTTATCAAGTGCCTGGAGATCGGTGTTGTAGGCCCGTACTGCAAGGTGGCCAGGAAGTGGCAGTATAGCAATGGATTAGTAAATCCATCTGTGTGGAGTGGTGAGTGTAGAGTGCTGTGGAACTCACAAGAGGTAGCAGCAAACGGCACATGTCACCAGCATGGTGTTGATAACTCTGTGGAAAGAAGAGCGGAGTCAGGAATAATCATAAGCACACAAATGTATATTTGTCTCTCCACGTATAAAAAACTGTTTTTTACACATCCCATCAGCAAGCCAGGTTCTGGGAGCACACAATTTCAGCACAATCAGTTAAATGCAAGAAAACTGGACCACTTTTAATATTAATTGTCTCATCAGCAGTGTGGCTTTCTTTGAACCAATGCTGAACGCCAGATGTTCAAATGCAAGGACCCTCCTCTGTTCGTTATTGGGTGCGAATTCAACACAAAGCTCGATTACAATCAACACCAACAACTCCCAGCGTCGTTGTTGAGAATATAAAAAACGAAATGATGAAGCAATCCGCCTCCCATATCTGTCCGTCCACATGAAAAAAAACACACTTTTATATATTTAGTTATTTATTCTTCTCCACAACGACCATAATTATTATTTTGGAGTCAGGTTTAATGCAAGAACCACTGCAACACACTTGGGTTCGAATCCCAGCCATGGGTAACATCAGTCACAAGTGGAAATTGAACATGACCCGGGCCACCACTTCGGTCGACTCGGCACTTTATGTTGAACTTCTTTCGCACTCTACGTAGCCAGCCGTGCTGGTCGTATTTGACAAAGCACACAACGGGTAACGCATTCTAGTCGGTCTTAATAGGTTCTCGCTAAAATTATTTTCGCCACTGCTGGTCTAAGAATTATACGCTATACAAATGCCGAAAACACAACCTATTGGAGCAAGCGAGCTGATTAAACACTCCACTCCACTGATGAAACAATGAATATTGAAACCGGTCCAGCGTTTGGCTTGCGTTAAATCAATGCTGCGGCTGCTGCTGCCGCTGATATGGACTCTTTGAAGGCTGCTGAGATATGTAAATAAGAATTTTATGGAGGTGATATGGGAAGGAGGCGAATTCCGTAGCTAATGTCCCGTGCAGGGTTACAGACTGCCGGGCCAAGGCGCTGTTAGCGAGCAGAGCGCCTTACGGCGGTGACCAGTCCAACGTCCTTTGTATCCCCAATGCTCATGTTCACACCACGTACTTAACTCGAATGAGACGTGCGATACTGATAAAACATAGTTTTCATTTGTACTAACGACTACCAGTGTAAGCTTTCACTATTAACGTATACATTTCGATTTAAAGCTTTCGTGACTGCAGGGATTCATCTTCTTGGTTCTTTCGGTAAAGTCACGGAGAATGGAAATAATAAAATAATTAAAATAAAACATAATAAAATAATTATCACGACGTTTCGGCCACAACGCAAGCAGCCGTCCTTATCGTATATCAAACAACTGGTATTTACATTTCAGATGTTATGTACAGAACATATTTGCCCAGTAGGCCTCAAATGTCCATGCGTAGCCTGCGCCCTTGCCTAAGCGGCCGGGGCGGAAACCACCCCGCCTCCTTCCCGGCCGGAGCGACGTGACGACCCGAAAAGGGTTTGCCGAGAACTCACCCTCTGTTGGGCCCCTTGGGGATGAACCAGGGCACGACGAAGCCAATGATGCCCCAGAAGACCGTCATGACGATGATGGGGATGGTGAGGCCGTGGTACCCCATCCTGGCGACACGGCGGCGAGAAGCGACACCGCGAGAGAAGATCGCCCCGTGTCACGTGATGCACGCACGTGCTCTACATTTCCCAGCGCGGATTGGCACGGGGGCGTGGCTGCCTATCCAGTGTATGGAATTAGAGCCGCGTTAATACCCCTGCTCAGCTGATCGTCTCAAGCCATGTCCAGGCGCAGCCCCGCAATTGCCTACCCACGCCACTGCCGGCAGAAGAGTGCCCTACCATAGGGGGCTCTAGAGGGTGCTGGGTCTACTCGACATTTCGTTTTGCCGATCGACTCACGTGAACTGCGCGGTGGTGCTGTCCACACAACCCCCTCGTGCGCCGTGTCGGTCTTAATAGCTGCTCGCCAACACGTGCTCCGAGTCTGTTTTTATACGAGCTGCATGTGGCAGATCTTCAGCAAGCTACTCTGCTGATGAGACGCCGAATGTTAAAAGCGGCCCAGTTTGATTGCAATTCTGATGAAAGTATGCACTCCCAGGTCGTTGGGCTAATAGAATGTGTACACATTTTGCAGGGACAAATGAAAGGCAAATTTCCTATCAATGTATTTTGTTGCTTATATTCCACACGCCGCCGATTATTTTGTATTCGTCACTTGTGTGGACGTGTTCCTTGTTACTCAACTCTCTCGTTGGTATAAATTGAAAACTAATTTCTTTAGAACTGCTTTTTGAGTTTAGTTTGTTGGCCTTCCCCCGCACCTCCGATTAGCAAGGTTAGCTACGTACGGTGTGAAAAGAGTTCTCCATACAGTACTTGTAACATGGGTTCTCGGCGGCTGGTACGCCCTCTTGTGTGTGCGATCAGGAGTGCAATGCTCAATACTCGACGTTCGTGGACTAAAAATCCTCCAAATAGCAGGTTTTGTAAATTACTCAAAAACGCTGTTTCGCTCTTTATTAACTTAATACAAATGCTCACCACATTCCAAATTAATCTCCAAAGTACAAACTTCCGGAAGGGGTGAGCACCCAGTTCTCTCACTGCGTCCGATCACCGTCAAAGTGAAGCAGTCTGGAGAAATGACGAAGTGGTATTTGCTAATTGACCATCACTCTTCTAGTGAGCACCATGGTGACTGCTCCTGGAAACTTCTCTCCTTCGTCCACCCACGTTGACAACTAGCGTCGACTAGACCTTCATTTCAGCTTCGTGTTCAACCATCCAACACATTGCAGGTCACTTATTGCTTCCTTCTACGTACTTGAGAATTCTCCCATCGTCTATTTTCCCAAGCTCTTATAACCTTGCTTAAATTTCGATTTAAAGCTTTCGTGACTGCATGGATTCGTATTCTTGGTTCTTTCGGTAAAGTCACGTAGAAGAGAAATAATAAAACATAAGATAAAACTCCCACGTTTCGGCCACAACACAAGCAGCCGTCCTCGCGTGAAGAACAGGGCTGTCGGAAAGACAGCGTCCTAATGAACACTGCTAAGCTTGGCAGCGTATTTTTAAGCTGTGTAGGCGTACACATTCCACAAGTAGTGACTAATCCCATATCTGCATGTCATCAATATGCTAAATTCCTCTGTTGATATGTAAACTCCTTTGTCAAGGTGCTCTCCTCCGACCCAACTTAAAAATACGCTGCCGAGCTTAGCAGTGTTCATTAGGACGCTGTCTTTCCAACAGCCGTTCTTCACCTGAGGACGGCTGCTTGCGTTGCGGCCGAAACGTCGTGAGAATTTTATCCTGTTTTATTTTAGTTTTATTATTTCCCTTGTATGTGACTTTACCGAAAGAACCAAGAATATGAACCTTGCTTAATTAAATATTACTGTTATCAATAAAAAAATGTCTAACAGTCCTGTTTGTTGCTGCCCCTCACGTTTTTGGGCTAAATACTCAGCAACCAACAGTCGGAGTTGTTCAAACACTCCACCACCCAACACATCCACACAACCAACACAGAGCGTTCTTGTGAAACAACGATGTTTTTATTGTAATTGCCGGGGCAGGCGGGCAAGTGGGGGGAGGAGGAAGAGGTTGGTTGTCCTCACTCCTGCATCTTCTCGATCGTCTCCTCCTTGTACTTCCCCTTGTCCTGGCCCTGCTGCCTGGACTTGCCTTTCTTCTCCAGGATCTTCTTGCGGTCTTTGTCAAGCTTCAGCTTCGTGATCACCACCTGCAGGCCAAGGAGGCGTCACCGCCATGATATTAGTCCTCATGACAACCACAGCCGGCACGATTAGTCGACCAATCGACTAAAAGCACGTGGCAACAATAACCTGCACTAGCAATGATGGATAACCGTGGCATTGGCTACACCGACAATAACGATGTTACCACCACGACAGAAGAGGTGCCATTGATAATTATGGTGGCTGTAGCAATGACAAAGGTAGCAACAATGATCCGTATCAGCGTTGGGTTGGGTCGTGGTGGTAGTCTTATGCTAAAATTCTTGCTGTTCACCCTCTACCATCCAATACCATGGTAACGTTTTCATGCAATTCATACGTAGAAAATGTATTGATCTAATTCTGACTAATAAGGCGCCCTCCTCACACCAGTGGATTAAGACTTTTGGTGGCCGAATTCAACATCAACGTAGGATGACGTTTCAATGAAACCGCTTTCAGCTGCTTCGTCAGGTCGTGAACTTGGAAATTAAGTTAATGATGTAGCAGCTGTGACAACGGTGGTGTCAGTAGCAGTCATGCTGATGTGTGGAGCAGTAGCGTGACGATTATTTGAACTCAGGCTCATTTAAGTACCTAGTGTGATATGTAAACATTGCCACTCGGGATTCAAAGGCAGTCGGCGTGGTGCTGGCCACCCACGCCCTCGTGTGCCGTGCCGACCTTCATATCTAACACTTTCCCCAACAATGTGGTAAAGGCTATACGGGGGACCTTTGTCTTTGGTTATGACAGGAGTGATTCTGATGGTGGTGGCTTTAGGGATAACAATGACAGCAGTTAAGGATGACCAAGACATCGATGAAAACATGGTAATGCAGCAGCAGCGGAAGTCACGGATGCCAGTGGTGGCCGGAGCAATGACAAGGATGCCAGTCGTGATGAAAATGGCAATGATGATGATAGTAGCGACAGTCGCAGTGATGATATAATAATAACCATGGTGGTGGTTGCAATAATGACAATGATGGTGTTGGCAGCAGTGATTATGGTGGCAGCTTATACAATATGGTGATAATGACAAGTTGGAATAGTGACGATTGATGATGACGACTCGGCAATGAAGGCAGTTTCAGCAAGAACGCCTGCACCCTCGCGCCCACCTTGCTGGGATGGATTCCCACGTGCACGCTGGCGCCGTTGGCCTTCTCCCTCTGGATGCGCTCGATGAAGATGATGTACTTCTTCCTGTACACCTGCACCACCTTGCCCACCTGCTGGCCCTTGTAGTGACCGCGCACCACCTGCCCACAGCCACGCACACACACGTGACAAGGATCACTTATGGCCTCTCGTCTTTGTGATTACAAGACGAATAAGAAGACACCACATATCTGTCCCTCCACACATCCCATCAGCTACACAAGATTAGACATCGCAATCATTGCCCCCCTTCCGGCACACGAACTCCCACTTGCACACTGGACCACCTTGCCACACAGGGACAGCTGCCACTGGGGGGGGGGGTCTCCTTTGAATGTTTGAGATGAGATACAAGGTACTTTTTTAAGATCCTGAGGCATTCAAGCACCATATACACGAGACCAGGTGGCTCAGCTGCAGAGCCAGTGGCTCGTAATCAGAGTTGCGAGTTCAAATCCTGCGTTGGGGTTCACTCAGCCAATCGTCCCTCAAATCGGTCGACAAAACAAGTGCCACTTTGTGGGGGAGTCAACAGTGGTTGTCCTATGGGAAGATTCGCCTGCACCAAATCAATGTGGAATTGCATCACTGGCTCAGGGTTGTTAACAGATGCCTGAACATCCTACAACAAACATGTTATAGATCCCTTTCACAATCCATGAAGTCCAGAAGAGAAACACAGGATTAGTGTTAAAAAGTGATTTGGCAAAAAACGGCAGCGCTGGGTAGGACGTGTGCGGGACAAAAGATGGCCGGTTACAGAAATGGGCATTGAAGTGATCTCCACAAGTCTGGCGACTAATGGCCAGATGGTGGGATAATGCAAGGGCAGATCTATGTGTCTCTGTGAATATATGGATCTCTATGCGAGTCAAAGAAGAGTGGTTGGAGACTGCCAGGGCCTCTGCGATTCTCCTGTGTAGCAGCAGGAGCTGCTGGATTTGGCCGAGGTGAAAGGCGTTGCTGGCCAATTTCTTCTTCCTCATCAACAACCACCTCCTCCTCCCCACCTCAACAACTACACCAACACAACCACCATCATCATCCCTCCTGCAACTCTCCTCCCCTCCAGACAAAAGCCACAACACGACCGCATCTGCCACGCTCATGGTGGAGACGAGTGGCAAACAGAGGGAGGTGGTGGGATCATCATCATCATCGGGTTGGTCATGACGATACCTTGAAGCTTGATACACGCAAACTATTGTCATCGTCGCGTTGGGGTCGCACGCACCTGGACCTCGTCGTCCTTGCGGATGGGCATGGAGCGCACGCTGTACTTCTGCCGCAGCTCCTTGGAGAGCGGGGACGACATGATCTTCCTGCGCACGTGCGACGGCGCGTTGAAGTGCCGCTTGCGGTTCTTGCGCCGCGACGACGTCACAAACTTGTTCAGCTTCATGGCGGCTGCTGGTGCTGCTGGAGATTGTGTTCGTGGTGTTGTGGAGGGGAAGGGAGAGGTGCGAGTGGGGAGGTGGTGGTTGTGTTGTTGGTGATGCGTGGTTGTTAGTGGCGAGAGACGAGAATCAGGCAGGGAGGTGGTGGTTGTTATTGTAAAGAGGGAAGTAGAGTAGCAGGGAGGTGGTAGTTTGTTGTGGAAAGGAGTGGCAGGTGGGATGGTGGTTGTGGGAGGTAGAGGTGAGATTGGGAGGTGGTGGTTGTAGCGTCGTTGTTTGGTGTAGTTGTGGAGAGCAGAAAGGATGGAGAGGAGAAAACAGAGGCAACACATTCTGTTAGCTGGTTTTAAGAACAATTTGTTGCAGGATTGTATTTATACGCTTTCATGCTTCTCCAACCCACAGACGAGCGTGAAATATTGTTAAATAACCCTCCCAGGCATGGGGACGCTCTCATCCAGCAGCTTCGTGACAAAGTGCTGTACACGTCACCTACCCAGTAAGCATGTGATGGATGCATCCACCACAAAGCATAACATCACGGTATACAAATGGGTACACTACAGTTTGTCAATCAGCAGGTGGCGTGTCGAGTCCAATGTGGGTACGAGGTCTTCCAAGACGTCCGACCCGCGAGTCGGAAGAGTAGACCAAACACCCTCGAGAGGAAGGCGTCTCTGGCGCTCCTTCGGCCAGTAGAGGCGTGAGCGACCTGCAAGGCTGTGCCTCCAACTTTCACCTCCACGTGGTAAAATTCGACTTGTTTTTAATTGAACTTACCACGTGTATAAAATACACACCACGGCACGAATACACATGGCCACACGCGGCAAGGGCCTGATGCTGGATGACCATGCCCCACGTGTTAAGCAGAACGCGCCGCTACAATTAGAAAACACAACTGACGAGTTTAGCAATCGTCAGGCAGCGGCGGTAGCAAGGCCTCACCAAGTCCTCACTATAATCATGCATGTCCACATTCCCATGGCAAGAGGCGGGTCATACACAGAGGCGATGCTTCTATACACGGCGGACAAACGTGGCGGCACTCGGCTCTTAAAAGTTCTGCCCAAGTGGTGGAAATTTCACATTCTGAGACGGGGCCCAGTTCACCCACTCAACGTGTCGTCTCTCCCTACCACGTTAATGATGGGGTCATGCCGCTCGCGCACAATAGTGCTGGTCTATTAAAATTACGCCACCGCAACATTTAAATACAACCCATTGCCACTACTCAATTATAACAGCATCATCACCCATGGTGTATTCACTGCTGGATGAAGGCATACCCATGCAGTCCCCATCCCGTTCTCCGACCACGCATCTCACTCCCGTAAGTACCTAAATCCCTCCATAGTTCCATCCCTACGGTGATTCCCGTGCTAAACAACCCCTTCAACATTAGCAGCAGCATGAAACACGGTTTCACCGCGCTTAGCGGCCATCGGGTCCAACATCGCGATGGACCGACACCCGCCGCCCGCTCGGGAGCCTCATCCTCTCGCCCCAACGCCACCAAATCCCCTCGAGGAGACAGGCGCTATATCCCCCCGCACTCCTTGGGCCCCCAACGAGAGAGGGGATGCCTCATGGGGTCGATGTTCACGGATTGCTCGCGGCGCCCAGGAACCACGGTCACTTACCGCTCAGCGATGGCGGCCGAAAGGGAGATCGTGATGTCACCAAAAGGCGATTACGTAGGGCGAGAGTGATGACGTCACCGCGCGGAGCAGTGACATGACGTCATCCGCAGTGAAGTAAAAGGTAAGCACAGATGACGTCAATCTATATTTATTTCCGTTTACTATTTTGTCATGAAACTAAAACAGAATCATTATCTCTATATTTGAAGTTTTTGTTCCATACTCTTTGGTTTTTTCGTAGGTAAAAAATATAAAATAAGTGTTTGTGCTTTCGCTTCGTTCCCCCCACCTGAAGAAGGACGCTTGTGTTGCGCCCGAAACGTCGTGATTGAATTTAGTTGTTGTCATTTATTATTTATTTTATATTTTTCACCTACGTGACTTTACCGAAAAACCCAAAGAGTATAGAATCATTATCGTCGTGGTGGAGAGTGATACAGCTAATCTGGCTGTGACGGTCCCACCTGATGACGGAGACTTGTGTTGCCTCCGAAACGTCGTGATTTTTGTTTTTATTTTATTTTACTTTCTACGTGACTTTACCGAAAAAAAACCTAAGAAGAGAGTGTAAGTGCCACATGAATGAGCAGACAACACGCTTCCCTCCCCCAACTGTTCCTGCGCGTGAGCAAGACGAGTTGTCGTCGTTCACCAGCACCGGCTCATGCGCCCCTGGCTCTGCTGATGAGCCACCGAATGTCGGAGCCAGTCCACAGTGAGCTTGAGTCGGGGTGACGTCACGCTATCAACAACTCCCTGAGCCGAGTTCGCGAGCACGGAGTTGAATGGATTCATTCTGAAAAATAATCATGCTTGGCAGGGCGAGTCGCTAAAGAGAGAATACAAACTGAGCGGTGGCCAAGTGCCTCGAATTCACGACTGGAATCCGATGAGCTATGAAGCTCTTTTTCACAGACGTGAAACCTGTCATCACAAGAACATGTTTCATGTGATTATCATAAGGTCGCATAGTGTGAACGATTGCAGCTTCCAAATCGTATTACCCACTGTGCCTCTGTGTATGCTCAATGAAGAAGTGGCGGTGACGTCACCGCAGCGATTGTGCCAGGCTAGGTGCACGCGCGTCATCCAGTGTGGGACGAAGTCACTGATTTAGCTATTGGCTGGGAGCGGTCACGTGATTGGGACGAGGGGGGTGTTGCCGTCTGGACCAATCAGGAGCGAGCTGGCGGTGACGACCCCGACATGGCGGCTGCAGCGGCGGTGGGGTCGATGGCCAAGGCGAGTTCGCTACCTCGCACATCGCGGCCTTTCTCTCGCGTCCATTAAACTCGCGCACGCACACTCACTTGCCTCACCATCGCCTTTCATTTGAAGGCGGTGACATATAAAACACACACTTGTGTTTGTTTGGTGACGTCAAACGCGTCACGGAGTTGACGCGGTTAAGATTCTCAGGTTTCCCTCCGTGAGCGTGGAACCGCAGAACTTGTCGACTCGCAGCCGCGAGAGTTCAGTTCGAGCAGCTGACCGCGAGGCCGAGTCCTCGCCACGTGGTGAGCGAGAGACTGGCGGCCGGGAGAGGAGGCCTTCATCATCCAGCAGTGGATCGACCACGGCTGCCATTTAGCACCTTGCAGCTACTGTATTGACTGCCCCTGCCATGGGAATGTGGAATTTCCTGCTCAACTGGGCGTTGATGCGGTGCTCATGTCATGTTTGCAGCCAGAGCCAGCGGTGGAAGTTCCACATTCCTCTGGCAGGGGCGAGTCTATCTATAGGACAATAGTACCACTTCTCCACAAAGTGGTACTAATTTTATAGACCCAAGAGGGATGGGCTGAGAACTTGCAAACCTTCCGCCGTGTTGCCGCTGTTCTGTCTGCATCGCTGGTCCTGTCTGTGCTGTTGTACAAAGTCAGCCGGTAATGAACGAAAAGAAAGTGTATGACTCTATTATACACAGTCCTGGTGTCCATTTGTTACGTGCTTTCTATGGGTGTAATGTATTATGTGTTTGCATCTTAAGGGGTTTGAAATGTTTTAATTGTAAAAAATATCAACCCCGCGGGCCACACACGAACATGCTCCCTACACTGATTCACACCACCACCACCGCTAACAGCAACAACGACCTCTGTGTCGCAACTCCAGAAACATTCTCGCCAATGAATCGCACTTCTCGCCAATGGCTGCGATCCATGGGGCCCTTGTCCAGAACAAATCCCAGCAGCACCGAGTTTGTATTTCCCTCCCGGGCCCCTGCGGGGTCCACTCCCGACCTCTCATTTGTGAACCGGCCCAAAGCGGCGATCTCAGTCTGACACCATAAATGAGCAGACAATCCACCTCCAACGTCCAATGTTGCTCGACACAAAAGTATGTTGTACACATCCCATCAGCCACACATGAGATTGAAGTGCATCATTTCAGCAGCTTTGGTTCAATAGGACAACTTTGGATGGGTTTTGACAGCATAGTCAGATTTGCTTAAACAAATGCAGGTGAACTACCCATAGACTCGCACGGAACTGGGATTAATCCAGGATCTCAAGTGTAGCAAGTTGATGGTCTCAGCCCGGCCACTGATGACTCGTCCGAAACCCATCGACTCATGGATACCCATCTAATCGCATGCATCGTTAAACTCAAATAGCTGTAATTAATCTGTACACTACCGTGTAATTAGTTAATTGCGCACAGAAAGTGTTTTTAATCAATTAATGAACACGTGTCTACCCATCGTAAATCTCTCTCCCGCGGTGGTGTAGGCGTGCGTGGGGTGGCTGGGCAGGGCGGCAGTGTGGCGCAGTGGCGGCGCCCGTGTCCGCTGCTGCAGGGCCCTATCGTCCGGAGCACCACACCCGCACCATGACGGCGCGGCCACTCTTGTGCAGGGCCCGCTGCAGAGCCTGAATGAGGAGGAGGCCATGATGAGAGATGCGGGTGAGACCCCGCAGACATCATCCAGGGTTCTATTTCTCCTCCTGAGCTCACGGACCCATCGTGGGGAACCTTTGTGGTAGGGTTGCCACCGGTCCAGGTTTTACCCGGAGATAGGGCAATCCTACCACTTGCTCGCCGGCTCACTCGCCCACACGCTCACCCACTCGCATATCTCCCATGTCTCCCCAGTTGCCAAGTTTGCTCGGGATAAGTTGGCGCCCATCGTGGCGGAGATGGATCGCGCGTCTGTCATGCACCAGGGGGTCATCGACGGCCTCTTTGAGCAGGGGGTATGGCTCACACATTCGCACTCGGGGGTACACACACGGGGAATACACGTACACAAACGGGATACGCACTCATCGATACCGTGTTCAACCACCACGCTGCAGGTCACAACGCTTCTATTTCTGCTTCTTCCCTCGCACTGCTCCCCACGCACACTGACACACACGTGTATCTTGCGTGTGCGTGGCTCTTAGCTGATGGGTATTGAGATCGACGTGGCGCTGGGTGGCGCGGGCTCAACGTTCTTCGCGTCGGTGCTGGCCGTGGAGGAGCTGGCGAGGGTCGACCCCTCGGTCGCCGTGCTGTGCGACATCCAGAACACGCTCATCAACACCATGGTGCGCAAGCTGGGGACGACCGAGCAGCAGGGACACTACCTCCCCCGGCTCGCCCGCGACACGGTGAGAGAGATGCTGACGCTGTGAGTGAGCGCGCGATTGTGAGACGCGGCGGGTGAGAGAGACGTGGTCAGCGAGAGCGCACGTGAGAACTCCTCAACCCGGCTCGCAGGTTGGGAGCTTCTGCCTGTCGGAGGAGGGCTCGGGCAGCGATGCATTTGCGATGAAGACGCGGGCGGAGAAACGCGGAGATCACTTCCTCCTCAACGGCACCAAGATGTGGATCAGCAACGCGGAGCACGCGGGGCTCTTCCTCGTCATGGCCAACGCCGCGCCAGAGAGGGTTCGGTGCAAAGACAAAGACACGCACACACATACACGCACGCACACACATACACACACACACATGCACCCACATACAACAAAGACAAAGATCCCCCATATAGTAATTAACAGACTTGGGCCAAGTGCTGTAAGTGAATGCCTATGTCGGCGAGGAGGTAGGTGGCCAGCAAACACCCAGCCACGTGTATCTCCCTAGTGGCGATGTTTATACATCAGCTACCCTGGTGACGTGTATTGTTGTGAATGCCCTGCACGTATTTGCGTGTATATTTGTGTTTGCGCGTTTTCACGTGTGTATTTAAACATCGCCGGTTGTTGTTGTTGTATATGTGTGTGGCGTTGTTTGTGTTCGTACGTTTGTATGACCGCCACTAGGGCTACAAGGGCATCACGTGCTTTATGGTGGAGCGCGGCACGCCGGGCCTGCAGGTCGGCAAGAAAGAGGACAAGCTGGGCATCCGCGCCTCCTCCACCTGCCCTGTGCACTTCGAAAACGTCAAGGTCCGCCGCTGCTTTTTGCTGGCCGCTTGGCGTTTTGGGCCCTTGGGCCTGTGGCCAGCAACTGTGTTTGTTGTTGTTGTCTTTGTGTGTGAATGAGTGCGTGTTTGTTGGTGAGCGTGTCTGCAAGATGAACGTGTTTCACACCGGCAACTGCTGCACTGGCGTCTTACCGCTGCTTCCTATTTGAGGAAATGAGAGAAATCCCATGACACGTACGAGAGGATGATAACTCCTGTACGCCGCCGTCCCTCTCTCCGCCCGTCGCGATGCGACCCAGGTTCCGCTGAGCGCCGTGCTGGGCCAGGAGGGACAAGGGTACAAGTACGCCATCGGTATGCTTAACGAGGGCCGCATCGGCATCGCCGCGCAGGTGAGGGGGTCATGGCGCCGACTCGCGTGAACGCCGTGCGTGGACACGCGTGTGTCGCTGCACGCTAACAACACATGCGGGTGTGCCGTCGCGCAGATGGTGGGGCTCTCCCAGGGCTGCTTCGACCACGCCGTCGCCTACACCAAGCAGCGCAAGCAGTTCGGCCAGCGCATCTACGACTTCCAGGTTCGCTCCCTGGCCGAGCGTGGTACACGCGTGTGGTCCAGTGAGTGTGCGATTAGCTCGCTGCACTACGAATAAGGCATCCTGAGTTTAGTCATGGGCCTCCCCTAGGTCGACTCAGCCTCAAATGAGTACCTGGTGTGATGTGTAAACATCACCACCGGGGAGACAAAGGCGGTCAGGTGTGGTGTTGGCCACCCACTCCCTCGTCTGCCGTGCCGACCTTCATAGGCACTGCTCACTAACAGCACTTGGTCCAGCAGGCTGTTCAGGCTGTACAGGGGTTCTGTGTCTTCGTCATGTGTAAATATGAGTGCGTGTGTAAGTGATTGTGTGTTTCTGTGTGCATGCTGCTGTTGTTGTTGTGCACGAGGTTGAGTGGACGAGCGGGTGATGAGTACGTATCCGTCCCCCCTCCCCCCCAGGGCATGCAGCACCAGATTGCCCACGTGGCGACACAGATCGAAGCGGCACGGCTGCTCACGTACAACGCGGCACGGCTGCGCGAGGCCGGCCTGCCCTTCCTCACGCAGGCCTGCATGGCCAAGTACTTCACCTCTGAGGTGCACACAAAGACATACAGTGATCCCCCATATATCCTTAAACTGCCTGTTGGGACACACACTTGCACACAAACACACACTTGCACACAAACACACACTTGCACACACAAGCACCACACACACACTTGAACACACAAGAACCATGTACGCACAAAGCAAGAGAGTCCCCCATGTAGCCCACGCAGGCTGCACGGGGGACAGCGCTGTTTAGGGAGTACCGTGAAGGCCGACACGGCGCCCCAATCACTCGTTGACGGCAGAACTGGTGCCGACAAATGGTAATCGCACTGCGCTACGAGCCCGGTGACCCGAGGTCGAATCCTGCTCACGACCAACGATGGCGAATATTTTAACCGGTCCACGACCTCCCCAAGGTCGACTCAGCCTTAAATGAGTACACGATGCAGTGTGTAAACATTAGGATTGGGGAGATAAAGGCGGTAGGGCATGGTGTGTCGGCTTTCATAGGTGCTCGTTAACAGCGAAGGTTATACGGGGGATCTTTCTCTCCGTGTAGGTGGCATCTTTGACGACGTCAAAGTGCATGGAGTGGATGGGAGGAGTGGGGTTCACCACCAGCTACCCCATCGAGAAGTACTACCGGGACTGCAAAGTCGGTACGGTCCCACACATCATCCACATCATCCACATCATCTACTCGTCATCAAAAGCAGGATCGCTGTCATGATCATTATTACCAGCATCATCACCATCTTCCAGGAATAAGCACACAATGTCTCGCCTGCTGTTCAAGTTATTTCCTGACCTGCGACTTCTCTCTCCCCATTCCACCTCCTTATTAGGCACCATTTACGAAGGAACCTCCAACATACAGCTCTCCACAATCGCAAAGTTCATGGATCAGTGACCGTGAGCGATGTATATATTGTGTCTTGAAAAATATAAAAAAATCAATGAAAAATGCTAAATGTGTTTTTGTACGAAATTATGCTAATTTAATTAGGCTTGGCTTTGTTGTCTAGGGGTGTATTACCTATTGTGATAATACAATTAAAAATATGTAATTTATGAAAGTATGCAATTATGATAATTAGGCTCGGCTTCGTTGTCTAGGGTTGTTTGTCAATCGTGATAATACAATGAGTCTCGCTTTAACTTTTACTGATTATATTTGAGTGTGTTTATGTCAGGTCTCAGATTTCAGATCTCACCGCAGGATACAGTTCTTATAATTAAGATTATTATGCATCAACTTAGGAAATAATCACTCCGAGTTTTGTGTTAAGCAATTTTAATATCTAAAAACACTCTAATATGCGAACACTTTATGCTCGGAATTGTCAACACAGTACTCCTGGAGATGTCCTACTCATTAATCCGCACAATTAACCCTCAAAGGTTAAGTTTGTTTAAACTGAGCAATGTAACAATAGGCTGACTTCTCAGAGTAGCGAGACCATACACGGCGATAGGAAAGTCCTTTAACAATAATGTGACAATAGTCATACGAGCAGTGATAAAGAAACGTGTGCCCAAGGCAAGAGTAGACATCAATGAATTAATTTAAATCGTCCGCTGGCCGCCGCGCGTCACCCCCGTTTGACACCAGGCACGGTTGATCCTTGTAGACTCCACCTTTGCAGGAGTGTGCTCGGCTTCCGAGTCCTCCGCTCGTGGTTAGTCGTTAGCCGCTGCTGCTGCTGCTGGTCCTGTGCGATGCTCGCTTGGTCGATGCTTGGTGCTCTCCGCCCTTCCTCCAGGTCGATTGCTTGCCGCTGCTCCTCACACTTGTCTAGGTTCCATCTGCGTCGATGTGTGTGTGTCGAAACCTCGGTGCTCTCGCCAGCGCCGACACTCTTTCTCGGTTGCGCGGGTCACGCTCTCTCCACTGCTCTCTCTCTCTTGCAGCTGCTAGATTCGCGCAGGCGTCCTGGGGTGCCTCTCCCGCCCTTCTCCTAGGATGGCTCAATGTAGAATAAACTTTCAGCGATACTCTGTCGGTCAGTGCCGAACTGAGCACTGAACAATACATCGTCCCTCTCCTCTGCCAGACACGACACCCATGGTTGGTTTCGAGGCCCACTCCCGGAGCTTGCCGCAGCAAGGCTGATGTGCGTTGTTTCTGCTCGTTGTTATATTCGAAAATCTCCCACCTCGGCTCGTCGCTTCACAAAGGACCGGAACCCACTTTGATTTCGCTCTCATCCTGTGGGAACAGCTGTTTGTCCCTCGGTGTGTCTGACTGGTTATGTTTGGAATTTTCTGCAGAATATCATTAGCCCCCCCCCCCCCCGCGTACTACACCCCGATCAAATTATAAAAAAAGATATGGTCAAAATGACTCTTAATATAAAATTTGGGAAAAGGCATAAACAGAACAGTGATGAGTGGTAGACGAGTGTAAATTTCAATGTGTGTCCGTATTTCAGAAACTCTTTATCTTCAATTGCTGCTCATCAAGGGAACTCAGCCACCCATCCAATCATTCACTCACTCAAATCCTCGCTCACTCACCCACTCTACCATTAGTACGTTCATAATCACACAATGCTTATTATAGCGCGGGTGCTCTCACGAAGCAAGGCTCTGTTTCCCAGGGGGGGTTCGGCTTACAGTAGTTTCACAGCAGGGGGTGATGTCGCCAAGTCCCTTCTCCCAATTGAGTGATTTGCAGAGACACTTTCATATTTGGCCAATCTGGACCGTGACATAGTCACTCGGTGATCTACTCTTTTCGATTGAGCTCAAGGGATCTTTAACGTCCATTATGAAAAACCCAAACTGAATACGATGCGTCTTTGGTGCAGTCGTTGGTAACCGGGCTGAGACCATCAACTCACTGCACTTGAGAACCCAGTTCCATGGTCGCGACTGTGTGGCTGAAACTCCGGATTCAGGATCTCAGTGGTGTCAGCACTGGGACTCTGACACGGCAACTATGAGTACTCCTAAGCCACTGTCACTCATGTATTTAAGTGTAATTTATATCAATGCTACCTCAGTGAGTTTTACAAACAGGAAAATACATAAAACATGTAAAGAATGGGTTTCATTCACCAAAAAGTACAAGTTGGTCTTTCAGCTGCCGGGGCCTTGATTAATGGCATTCGTGCATGCACAGTGTGGGAGACATGGCTGTGGTTCGCTATTACATGGGCTCATCAGTGAGCCAAGCCCATCCGCTGACTGCCAGGAGGTTGCTGGCCATGAAGCCACGGCCGATACAGGAATCCTCTGGTCAGATGCAGCATAGGTCACGTGTCCGAGCCGTTATTCTTGCCATTCGTTATTGATTTTTGGGTTAGCCCACATAATGCCATGGACTAACTTTCCATCATAAGATCAAACAATAAAAATTCTTACTTCCTGGATCTTGTCCTCAAGGTGCTTGGTGTAGTCATAGTTGGCGTGTTGTTAAATGCACCACGTGACAAGTTAATTTGGTTATGTCGGATGATGGAGGGTCACACGGCACAAATTTGGCCAGATTGTTGCATGGCCTGACCCAGAACTTGAGTCCGGACCCTCACGTTGGCTGTGTCTCGTGCATTATTGCCAATCATTTTAATAAATTGCGGCCTTTTTCAATCGCGAACATTTCTTCTAATGAGTTTTAATTTTTATCAGAGTCACTTGGGTGACGTGAAGACTTGCGATGGGCGCTGTGTCGAGTTTAGTTTCCATTTCCCCGATTGTGGTGGAGTGGTTGAGAAGCGCCGATGCAGGAGCCGCGACTGGGAGTTGCGTTGCTGTGACGTTGCACGCGGCCTCGCTCTATCAAACACGCACACTGCTGCTTGTGTTATGTCCAGCGAAATGTTCTTAAAATAAAGTCACGTGTAAGGTCAACCTCACAAACTGAAGCACGTTTCTTATATTTTTGTTTCAACAGCAACGTCGTCCATGCGTGCTATTCACGCTGTGCTTATAGCGCGAGGCAGTTGTCGGGCGTCAAGGTGTCGCTGTGTTTCACGTGGGACACGGGCCTGCGGTTGTTTCACAGTTGGGGGGATGTTGCCGCTGTGTGATCCTGATTGAATAATTTTAGATATAATTTTTCAAATTTGAACCATGACGCCAGCACACAATGGCCTACTCTTTTCGAATGATATCACGGGATCCTTAAAGTCCATTCAAGCAGATTGCGCATAGTATTTCACGGTTAATACACTCGCCGTATTTACCAGGGCGGCCAGCTGCATCGGAATCGCAAGCCTCTGCAATGAGCGGAGACTGCGCTCCGCCGGTTCTGTTGGCACGGCGCTGACCGCGGGGGGAGGGGGCCCCGTCGCGTTCCGCGGCGCTCCCCACGGCGCCGGCCCCTGGATCCTCGCGTGCGACGAGCTGCGCCGCGAAGCCACGACGCCTCGCGCCTCCCCGCCGGTGACTCCGCAGCTACGCCCGTGCCCTGGGGACGGAGTCTGACCCACGCAAACCGAACCCTCGAACACTGACCGCCCGCGGTGCCTGTGGTGCCCACGGTGCCAATGGGGTGGGCGGTGCCAATGGGGTGTGAGCGGTGCCAATGGGGTGTGGGCGGTGCCAATGGGGTGTGGGCGGTGCTCGCAGTACCCATGGTGGCCACTGGCCACAGCGCCCTCGGGCCGTGAGTTGAGCGCCGTGCGGGAGCCCCGCCCTGCGCAGCCTTCGCACAGACAACGTCCTCGCCTCTTAAACGTCTGGAGGTTTACCGTCATTCGTTCAAGCAAAGGCTGACTCTACTTGCTGATGAGACACTTTATGTTGAAACTGGTCCAGGGTTTGGGTTGTGTTGAACGTGTATTTAGTTTAATTAGGTGAAAACTCAAGAGATGTACTCTCTAGGCCATTGGTTTGCCAGTAGGGAGCGATTCCTGTTGCTGCGCACGATACCAATTGAGTAGTTTGTGTTTAACCAATGGTTCAAGCAAGCCTAACTTTGCTAATGAGACACAGCATGTCGAAGCCCTTTGAGAGTTTTGCTGGTGTTGAACCAGTGTAGCCCATAAGATGCACTTCCTGAAGGCCGTGTTGCTAATGTGATGTGTAACAAATGCTTTATATAAAAAATATATATAAACTGTACTCATACTATAAACACTTATAGTGTTAATTTATGAGACATTAAAAATATGTTTGATTAAAATACCAAAATAAGGTGTAAAATTATTATCTTATTTACAGATATAATTGTTTTGGGCAAATGCTTCTCTTGTCTGACATGGAGAGACAGAGACGCGTACGGAGGAGGCGAGTCGTGCGGTGGCTGCTAGAGGCTGCCCTCGTGTGGACTGCAGAGGTCGCAGACTTTGAAAACCTGAGTTCCCATCCGGGTTTCAGCCGCTGCCCGTGATAAAACCGGTTTCTCATGCCGAGTGGGTTGACGGTCTCGGGCCGTTCACCAGTCACTCACATACAGACCCACAGACTCACACAGGCGCGCTGCGGTGGCGAGATGTTAACGAGCTTCCTTGGTATTCGTGAGGTCGTGGGTTCGACCCCGACGCTTGTATATTTGGAGTTTCATGTTCTCCCCGTGGTCGCGTGGATTTTTTTCCGGGTCCTCCGGGTTTAATCTTCACATTTAGAAGCATCGTTGAGAGTATTTGGCTGATATACATGTCCACAAGATAAGCCACTTAATTGGGCTATTATTTGTGGCCAGGTCGCTTCTTAAAAAGAGATATTTCGCTCAGTTGGCCTTACTTGGTTGAATAAAAAAAATAGTTTAGTTTATAGACCCCATACCTTTTGCTCGGGTGCACCGTGTAAAGGTGCACATTGATTGGGTGCACCGTGTAAAGGCGCACATTGATTGGGTGCACCGTGTAAAGGCGCACATTGATTGGGTGCACCGTGTAAAGGTGCACATTGATTGGGTGCACCGTGTAAAGGTGCACATTGATCGGGTGCACCGTGTCAAGGCACACATTGATTGGGTGCACCGTGTAAAGGTGCACATTGATTGGGTGCACCGTGTAAAGGTGCACATTGATTGGGTGCACCGTGTAAAGGTGCACATTGATTGGGTGCACCGTGTCAAGGCGCACATTGATTGGGTGCACCGTGTAAAGGTGCACATTGATTGGGTGCACCGTGTCAAGGCGCACATTGATTGGGTGCACCGTGTAAAGGCGCACATTGATTGGGTGCACCGTGTAAAGGCGCACATTGATTGGGTGCACCGTGTAAAGGCGCACATTGATTGGGTGCACCGTGTTAAGGCGCACATTGATTGGGTGCACCGTGTAAAGGTGCACATTGATTGGGTGCACCGTGTAAAGGCGCACATTGATTGGGTGCACCGTGTAAAGGCGCACATTGATTGGGTGCGCTTTCGGAAAAGTTCGCCCCCCCAGTGTGTCTCGCCGCCCGTGCACGCGGGTCACGTGCTCTGCTCTGGATCTCTGCGCGCCTTGTTTTGTAGATCGCCTCATTATCATCAGCATCATTGTGTTCGCATTCAAATCGGGTTCCATGACATTTAATCTCCGAGACCTTTCTCTACCCCATCTTTTTCTTTCTCTACCTGAATATATTAATCCGCAGCATCTTCACAGATTCGCGAATGATGTTGCCAAATCATCATCACTCGCCTTTTGCCCGTCCAAGGACGGGTGTATTGCAGTAAATCTGAAACTTGCAAGCGAAAAGCAGCCCGCGACGTGATATTCATCGCATCCATTCGTGTGCAATTTGTAAGGGCGCGGTGACACAGACCTCTTTGATGTATAAAGGTGATAATCCCTCGTTCATCATCACGACGTCCTTTTTACTTTGATGTCTCAACAGCGTGACGGAGATCACGTGACGTGAGGGTTCTGCCTTTGTAGTGAGGGTTGTGAGTTGACGCCGAGGAGGGGGAGGAGGCGCTTTGCCCCCCCCATGTGGAGTGACGTCACCCGCTAATTATTAATGGGGGGTGTCGATTTGGAGCACGTCACCTGCTCATGATTATTAGTGAGGGGGGGCTGGTCGATGTGGAGTGACGTCACGAGCGTTAAGGACAGACATTCCTGTGTGATTATAGTCGGTACTAGCTGATGATGATGTTGCTGACGATGATGCTGCTGTCAACGCTGTAGGCGCCACAAACGCGGACAGCACAACACTGCTCGTTGAATGATGATCCACACATCATGGGACCTCCACCATCGTCACTATCACGGCTCACGCTGGTAACGGAGTGTGGCATCGCTGGGTCACGCGGGAGGTGGTGACGGTTTGGGGAGGCCTTCATCCAGCAGTGGATGGCTCATGGATATTGCTGATAATGATCATGATGATACTGCTGATGGTGATTATGTGTCTCTGTGTCGCTTGAGATGTCAATGTTAATTGGGTGTCACGTGGTTATATGAAGGGCGACGGCGCAACTGATGATGGTGGTGATGATGATGACGGCCCCTCTATTAATTGATGAAGGTGCCATTGGCATGATGATGACAACGAGACGTTCTATCGGTCTTGTATGATGGTGGCTATAATAATGAAATTATGATGGGGATGTTATTGACACTGATGTCTTTTTATGATAATGTTGCTGTCTATTGAGGATGATAATTGAATGATGAAAAAAATATTGACTGGTATCTGTGATAATGTTGATTTGAATGATCACCATGCTGTCGATGGAGAATAGATTTCGTGACTGTCGCTCCACCATTGTCATTAAAATCATCATCACTCAAAGTAATGATGATCATATCAGTGCTTTCCTAAATAATACCATCATCACGTAGCCTAACCAATGAATGAATTACGAGTTATAACTCTGGCTGCGAAAACCCACGTGTTGAGTCATCAATAAGAGGCATCATCATAATCATCGACATCAATCGGAATCATCCTTATCATAAATATGCACTGTCATCATCTATCATCGTTCACAATCATCACCATTAATCAATAGGCAGCATCATGGGTTCATAACCAATCAACATCATCTCAACCATCTTCATCCTTAATAAACAGCTTCATGATCATTTTAATAATTAAATAGACAGCGTCACAATCATAAACATCACAACCATCATCATTATGATAATAAATCATTAATAATCAACTGACATCATCTTCCATCGACAGCAACATCACTCATTGAACGTTATAATCAATTAATTACCAATGAACATCAACACCATAATTATTTGACATCGTCATCAACGACAACAAGCATCACCATCACTCAACAGACATCATCATCACCATCACTCAATAGACATCATCATCACCATCAATGCATCACCAGGCCACAGACACCGTCATTATTACCATCACTGTCATCGCGCAATGGACATCACCACCACCCCGCCCCCCGCCCCGCTGGGGGTGACTGAACGAGGCGACCCCTCGCCCCCCACGGACGCAGCTGCGGGACTCGCAGCGAACGAATTGGCGCGCGCTGCAGGGCCGCGCGCGCTGTTCGCGAGCACCGATCGTGAAGAAGGCACGCACACCGTGAAGAAGGCACGCACACCGTGAAGAATGCACGCACACCGTGAAGAATGCACGCACCCCGTGAAGAATGCACGTACATCGTGAAGAATGCACGCACACCGTGAAGAATTCACTTGTGCGTGCATTCTTCTGAATTATGAATATGTTACAGATTTAAAATGGTTGTTTACGCGTCCTTACGTTTTTGCAATGTATGTTTGTGTAGCGGTAGTGTAGCGGTTAGCGCGCTGCGCTACGAACCTGCTGACCCGAGTTCGATTCCCGCTCACGGCCAACACCGGTGACGATTATCTGAACCGGCCCTGGGCCTCCCCTAGGTCGACTCAGCGTTAAACGAGTACCTGGTGTGGTATATAAACATCGCCACTGGGGAGAAAAAGGCGGCCGGGCGTGGTGTTGGCCAACCACCCTCTCGTGTGCCGTGCTGGCCTTCATCGGTGCTGCTCGCTAACAGCACTGGCCCCAATAGTCTGTGAAGGCGACACGAGAGATCTTTGTCTTTTTGTGTACGTGTCATTGCGTGTTCGCACACGAGACCCTCCGTCTCAAGGGATATTTGAGGTGAAAGATGTGAAGTGATAACAACATCCCACACCACACACACATATATATACTGTGTGCACTTTACACAGCGATCTCAAGTGCTGTTAGCGAGCACCCAGTGGTGATGTTTTCACACCACACCAGGTACTCATTTGAGGCTGAGTCGACCTAGATGAGGCCCAGGACCGGTTCAGATATTTAGCGCAGCGCGCTACGGCTCCCCACACATCTCTACACACATCTTGCCATATATATACGTGTATATATATATAAATATTAACACGGGTTCTATATTTAACCACGACACGCGCAATGCGCACAGGGAATGAATTGCGCAGGTGCACATGAACGAATGTTCAGATGAGATATACAGTGACCCTTTAAATGTCCTCTCGAATGATTGGTTCATTCAAAATCAACCGAGGGACTCATTCAAAATCAACCCCCTCGCCAATAAATATGCTCACTAAAATCACCCATTCACACGCTCAGTCACCCAGTCACCCATTCATACACTCACTAGGTTACTCACCAATCAATACACCCACCCATTCATACATCCACTCAACAATTAAGACATGTACGCACTCACGCACATATCCACTCACCCAGTCACATGCCTCAGCAGGTCACTCACCAAATACTACATTCACGCATTCACTAATTTCCCCACCAATTCATATATTCACTCACACGGGCACGGCACGGCCCTCCGAGCGGTGTGCATGGGGGTGTGCATGGGGGTGTGCATGGGGGTGTGGATGGGGGTGTGCATGGGGGTGTGCATGGGGGTGTGGATGGGGGTGTGCATGGGGGTGTGGATGGGGGTGTGGATGGGGGTGTGCATGGGGGTGTGGATGGGGGTGTGCATGGGGGTGTGGATGGGGGTGTGGATGGGGGTGTGCATGGGGGTGTGGATGCGAGGGAGAAGACTGCTGATCCCCCCCTCCTCGCTCCCATTCCCTCTCTACCCCTCGAACTCTCTCTTCTATTCTTGCTCCCTCTCGATCGCCCCCACCTCCTCCGTCTCCGACTCCCCGTCTCGACTCTTTCCCTCACCTCTCTCTCCCCCCACGTTGTCCTCTCTCTTCACCCCTCTCCCCTCACCCCTCTCCATCTCTCTCTCCCTCTTCTCCTCCCACCTTCTCTCCACTCTCTCTCCCGCTGCCCACGCGCTTCTGTCTATGAAGTCTAAACCCTCCCTCTCTCTTCCCACCTCTCTCATCCTCTCTGTCCCCCCCCCCTCTCTTGATCTCGCCCGCTCTCTCCCTCCCCCTCACCCTCTCTCTGGGCGCTGCGACTCTGCTTCTGGATCTCTTTCCCCGCGGCTCTCCCCGTCTCCTCGTCGCGGTGAGACGCGCACAGCGCGACATGTATAGCAAACGCACAAACACGCCTAGAACATACGAATAACATGCGTACACCTAGCGTACACACGTATGGACACAGAGCCGCACACCGGCTTAGGAGATGCATACATCAACACCCGCGTGCATGTAGTATACATGCACGCGTGTGTGGCATGCATGCTCGTTCACACACACAACATACGCCCATAGTACGCATACTATATGCATGCACCGAGCGAACGTATAAACGTGCACACCCGCCTATGACGTGCGACACCAATACAGACGCACGCATGTTAATACATGCACGTACACATCGAGATCACATGTGCGCATGTATGCAGACACGCACGCACCTATATCATGCGCAAAGATATGCATACACTCGAACGTAGAGTGTACACCTCACACATGATGACAGATCCATGACAAATTATTATTTATTTTAATACTTCGACGTTTCGGGTGACTGGCCATCCACGTAAAATAGACCAGGGTGCACTCCTCGTTGTTATTATGATTGGACCTGTTATTTTCTGTATAGCAAGACACAACATAATATATTAAAGCAAAGACAAAGGCCGCAACGCCCGGCCAACAGCAGTAACGATTATCAGAACCGGTCCTGGGCGTCCCCTAGGTCGACTCAGCTCTCAAATTTATATCTGGTGCGGTATATAAACATCGCCACTAGGGAGACAAAGGTGGCCGTGCGTTGTGCTGCCCACCGACCGCCTCGTGCGCCGTTCCGATCTCCATAGATGCTCGCTCACAACACTTGTCCCAACAGTCTGTTGAGACTATACGGGGGATCGTTGTCTTGTTGTTTGTATGTATTACCAGTAAACCGGTAACCGTTGTGAGAATGGGTTACCAGATCCGAAGTGAGGAACCGGTAATCGTCGCCAGTGGATTGTGAGTGGGACTCGTGGGCGTGCCCCCCCCCACCACACGGGGGGGGGGGGGGGGTGAGGTCCTTGCGCCATCGTCTCAGCTGCCGCGCCTGGAGATGGAGCCGAAGCGGCCATCTCTGCGCTGCGATCTGTCGCACGTTGGTCGCGAAAGCCTCCGTGCTCATCTGCGCTGCGAGTCCGCGGTGCGCTGCGAACCGCTACCACCGCAGTTGTGTGTCGCATTCACCGTTTAGAAGATGCCGGTGAAGGTTTGCTGGATAACGACAACAACGATGTCTTCTTACTTCGTAAGTCTCAGTCGAGGAGGAGGAGGACACGCTTTGTGTGACGCTCAAGCGAGACATTTCTAGCGAACCTGTAACAGCTGTTCCCCCATTCGGTGGTCGCTAATGTGAAAAAATACGATTTGAGAAATCCAAGTCGGTACCCTGTGCGTGTGTGCGTACACCGCGTGCGTGTGTGCGTACACCGCGTGCGTGCACCGCGTGCGTGTGTGCGTGCACCGCGTGCGTGTGTGCGTGCACCGCGTGCGTGCGTGCACCGCGTGCATGTGTGCGTACACCGCGTGCGTGTGTGCGTGCACCGCGTGCGTGCACCGCGTGCGTGTGTGCGTGCACCGCGTGCGTGCACCGCGTGCGTGCACCGCGTGCGTGCTTATCACGAGCTCCAGTTTGGCGTCTGAGGTCTCGCTCGGAACCAGTCGAGCGGCGTTATCTTTCACCAGCTGCGTGCCGCTGTGTTGAAGCTACCTTGTCTGTCGCTCTAAACGGCGTACTGGATCTTCTCAGCCACGGTTATGCCCTTCCTTCTCTATGCTTGTAAAACGTGGAGCCCTGTAAAGGAACATCTGCGCCGGTTTGAAACATTCATGCTAGCCTGCCTACAATCCATCCTGGGTTTAACCAGACTGGATTGTGTGAGGAGCTTCCAGATCCTTGAAAGATCTGGACAGTTCCATCAGTGAGCTCCTCTGGCAAGCGAGGCTGATTGGCTGGACCATTTAGCCCCATGCCCAGCCACTGCATGCCCAAGCAGCTTCTGTTTGGCCGGATCGAGGGGGTTAAACGGGCGCGGCATGGGCGAGAAAAGATATGAGCTGATGCGGTACAGGGGACGTGGAGCTGAGTGGACTTGCCGATGACCGGTTCCAGCGGTGTCAAGATCGGCCTCTGTGAATGAGGTTCGTGAAGGACGCTTCTGGAAAGTGGGAGGCAGTTGCCCTTCAACAACAGCAGAGGGCAGAGGAGCAATGCTCACAACAATGAGCGGAGCGCCGGGCGTCTAAAACGCAGAAAGTTGGCGCAGTGGGGAGCACAGGTGGTGAATCTGTCAGTCGTCTTGGTCAGTGAACCCTGGGCATCTGGGTCTGTTCCGTGACATCCATGTGTGTGTATGTATACTGTGTGTGCACCGTGTGTGTATGTGTACACTGTGTATATGTACACTGTGTGTGTACATCGTGTGTGTGTGTACACCGTGTGTCTATGTGTACATTGTGTCTGTGTGTACATTGTGTGTGAGTGTACACCGTGTATGTGTGTACATTGTGTGTGTGTACATTGTGTGTGTGTGTACATTGTTTGTGTGTGTGTACACCGTGTGTGTCTACACCGTGTTTGTGTGTATATTGTGTGTGTGTGTACATTGTGTGTGTCTGTGTGTACACCGTGTGTGTGTGCACCGTGTGTGTGTGTCTGTACACAGTGTGTGTGTACACCGTGTTTGTGTATATTGTGTGTGTGTGTGTACATTGTGTGTGTCTGTGTGTACACCGTGTGTGTGTACACCGTGTGTGTGTACACCGTGTGTGTGTACATTGTGTGTGTGTGTGTATACCGTGTGTGTGTACACCGTGTTTGTGTGTACATTGTGTGTGTGTGTGTACATTGTGTGTGTGTGTACATTGTGTGTGTGTGTGTATATTGTGTGTGTGTGTGTACATTGTGTGTGTATATTGTGTGTGTGTGTGCATTGTGTGTGTGTGTGTATATTGTGTGTGTGTACATTGTGTGTGTGTGTGTATATTGTGTGTGTGTGTGTACATTGTGTGTGTATATTGTGTGTGTGTGTACATTGTGTGTGTGTGTGTATATTGTGTCTGTGTGTACATTGTGTGTGTGTGTGTGTACATTGTGTGTGTGTACATTGTGTGTGTGTGTACATTGTGTGTAGATTGTGTGTGTGTGTACATTGTGTGTGTGTACATTGTGTGTACATTGTGTGTGTGTGTGTACATTGTGTGTGTGTGTGTACATTGTGTGTGTGTGTACATTGTGTGTGTCTGTGTGTACACCGTGTGTGTGCACCGTGTGTGTGTGTCTGTACACAGTGTGTGTGTACACCGTGTTTGTGTATATTGTGTGTGTGTGTGTACATTGTGTGTGTCTGTGTGTACACCGTGTGTGTGTACACCGTGTGTGTGTACATTGTGTGTGTGTGTGTATACCGTGTGTGTGTACACCGTGTTTGTGTGTACATTGTGTGTGTGTGTACATTGTGTGTGTGTGTACATTGTGTGTGTGTGTGTATATTGTGTGTGTGTGTACATTGTGTGTGTATATTGTGTGTGTGTGTGCATTGTGTGTGTGTGTGTATATTGTGTGTGTGTACATTGTGTGTGTGTGTGTATATTGTGTGTGTGTGTGTGTACATTGTGTGTGTATATTGTGTGTGTGTGTACATTGTGTGTGTGTGTATATTGTGTCTGTGTGTACATTGTGTGTGTGTGTGTACATTGTGTGTGTGTACATTGTGTGTGTGTGTACATTGTGTGTAGATTGTGTGTGTGTACATTGTGTGTGTGTACATTGTGTGTACATTGTGTGTGTGTGTGTACATTGTGTGTGTGTGTGTACATTGTGTGTGTGTGTACATTGTGTGTACATTGTGTGTGTATATTGTGTGTGTGTGTGCATTGTGTGTGTGTATATTGTGTGTGTGTACATTGTGTGTGTGTGTGTATATTGTGTGTGTGTGTGTGTACATTGTGTGTGTGTATATTGTGTGTGTGTGTACATTGTGTGTGTGTGTATATTGTGTCTGTGTGTACATTGTGTGTGTGTGTGTGTGTACATTGTGTGTGTGTACATTGTGTGTGTGTGTACATTGTGTGTAGATTGTGTGTGTGTGTACATTGTGTGTGTGTACATTGTGTGTACATTGTGTGTGTGTGTGTACATTGTGTGTGTGTGTGTACATTGTGTGTGTGTGTACATTGTGTGTACATTGTGTGTGTGTGTGTACATTGTGTGTACATTGTGTGTGTGTGTGTACATTGTGTGTGTGTACATTGTGTGTACATTGTGTGTGTGTGTGTACATTGTGTGTACATTGTGTGTGTGTGTGTACATTGTGTGTGTGTACATTGTGTGTGTGTACATTATGTGTGTGTGTACATTATGTGTGTACATTGTGTGTGTGTACATTGTGTGTGTGTGTACATTGTGTGTGTACATTGTGTGTGTACATTGTGTGTACATTGTGTGTGTGTACATTGTGTGTACATTGTGTGTGTGTACATTGTGTGTACATTGTGTGTGTGTGTACATTGTGTGTGTGTGTATATTGTGTGTGTGTACATTGTGTGTGTGTACATTGTGTGTGTGTGTACATTGTGTGTGTGTGTACATTGTGTGTGTGTGTGTACATTGTGTTTGTGTGTACATTGTGTGTGTGTACATTGTGTGTGTGTACATTGTGTGTGTGTGTGTACATTGTGTGTGTGTGTACATTGTGTGTGTGTACATTGTGTGTGTGTACATTGTGTGTGTGTGTACATTGTGTGTGTGTGTATTGTGTGTGTACATTGTGTGTGTGTGTGTACATTGTGTGTACAGTGTGTGTGTACATTGTGTGTGTCTGTGTATTCACTGATTGTGGATGCAGCGCGCGTCGCTGCGCATTGTGCTCAGCCCTCCCTCTCCCACAGCTTGCTCCAACACCCATCTCTCTAACACCCATCTCTCTCTAACACATCTCTCTCCAACACATCTCTCTCCAACACATCTCTCTAACACATCTCTCTAACACCCATCTCTCTCCCACCCATCTCTCTCCAACACATCTCTCTCGAACACCCATCTCTCTAACACCCATCTCCCCAACAGATCTCTCTCCCACCCATCTCTCTCCCACCCATCTCTCTCCAACACATCTCTCTCGAACACCCATCTCTCTAACACCCATCTCTCCAACACATCTCTCTCCAACACATCTCTCTCGAACACCCATCTCTCTAACACCCATCTCTCTCCCACCCATCTCTCTCCAACACATCTCTTTCGAACACCCATCTCTCTAACACCCATCTCTCTCCAACACATCTCTCTCCCACCCATCTCTCTCCCACCCATCTCTCTCCCACCCATCTCCCCAACAGATCTCTCTCCCACCCATCTCTCCCACCCATCTCTCTCCCACCCATCTCTCCCACCCATCTCCCCAACACATCTCTCTCCCACCCATCTCTCCCACCCATTTCTCCCACCCATCTCCCCAACACATCTCTCTCCCACCCATCTCCCCAACACATCTCTCTCCCACACATCTCTCTCCCACCAATCTCTCTCCCACCCATCTCTCTCCCACCCATCTCCCCAACACATCTCTCTCCCACACATCTCTCTCCCACCAATCTCTCTCCCACCCATCTCTCTAACACCCATCTCCCCAACACCCATCTCTCTCCCACCCATCTCTCTCCCACCCATCTCTCTAACACCCATCTCTCCAACAGATCTCTCTCCCACCCATCTTTCCCCAACACATCTCTCTCCCACCCATCTCTCTCCCACCCATCTCTCTAACACCCATCTCTCTATCCCACCCATCTCTCTCCCACACATCTCTCCCACCCATCTCTCCCCAACACATCTCTCTCCCACCCATCTCTCTTCCACCCATCTCTCCCACCATCTCTCCCACCCATCTCTCCCCAACACATCTCTCTCCCACCCATCTCTCTCCCACCCATCTCTCCCACCCATCTCTCTAACACCCATCTCCCCAACACATCTCTCTCCCACCCATCTCCCCAACACCCATCTCTCTAACACCCATCTCTCTCCCACCCATCTCTCTCCCACCCATCTCTCTCCCACCCATCTCTCTAACACCCATCTCTCTATCCCACCCATCTCTCTCCCACCCATCTCTCTTCCACCCATCTCTCCCACCCATCTCTCCCACCCATCTCTCCCCAACACATCTCTCTCCCACCCATCTCTCTCCCACCCATCTCTCCCACCCATCTCTCTAACACATCTCCCCAACACATCTCTCATACATCTCCCTACATACATCCCTACACATCTTCCATTCCACGCGTCTACCTCTGCATACATCTCTAATTTCCCTCCATACAGTGCACTCTATCCCGCATCTTGAATCGCCACACCTCCCTCAACACACCTTGCTGCCACATCTCCCTCCCTGTAATATTTCTCCCCCTCCAAATATTTTCTACATTCATCTTTTGTTCTCAGTGTGGATTTGGCCTCCGCCGCGCGTCGCATACAGATCAGCTGGGGTGTAGAAATCCGCGGAAGCACAGATCATATGGGATTTAGAAATCCGAGGGAATGCATACAGATCGGCTGGGATTTAGAAATCTGCAGGAGCGCATACAGAGCAGCTAGGATTTAGAAATCCGCGGAAGCGCATAAAGATCTGCTGGGATTTAGAAATCTGAAGAAGCGTTTACAAACCAGCTGGGATTTTAAAATCCGCGGAAGCACATACAGACCAGCTGGGATTTAGAAATCTGAAGGAGCGTATACAGAGCAGCTGGGATTTAGAAATCCGCGGAAGCGCATACAGATAATCTGGGATTTAGAAATCCGCGGAAACGCGTACAGATCTGCTGGAATTTAGACATCTCCGGAATGTTAAAACTCCACCAAGATTGCGAAATGGACAATGGAGGAGCGGAGAGATACGCATTTGTAGACAGGAGCTGACTGTTCAATCACCTCGAACCCCCCTATCCAACAATGAAACACATCATGATTAGATGCTACTGCATTAGCAAAGGTGCACAAATAACTCAACACACTCCTTGTCAATAACATCGCCCCGTGTGTGCGCGTGGCCTTACAAGAACATTAATAGTCGAGCATCGGCCCTTCTCCATGGCACACTGTCCAGCCCTGTGTGACCGCTGTTGTATAACGACGACCCCGCTGATGTGCATGATGACGATGTGGACAGGATTCACTGCTCCTCCTCCTCGTCGCCACCAGCAGCACCATGGTGCAGCTCGGGAAACCGCGAGTCAAAGAGCCCAAGGAGCCCAAGGGGAGCCAGGAGGGGGGGGGGGCCCCTCCCCAGGGTGGGGGGCCCCCGCCGGGCCTCACCGTCCTCGACGTGGAGCAGCTCGAGCACTCCGTGTGCGAGGAGGTAACGAGGTGGGGGTGTTGATGGGGGTGCTAGAGAAGGAGGTGGGGGAGGTAGACGAAGTAGGGTAGGTGGAGCACGTGGGAGTGGACGTGAAGTAATCGACCATGAGAGCAGGGAGTGACTTTGACTCCCACCCCATCTGCAGAGCCCCGTGAAGACGCGCACGGCGTTCGACCCGGCGCGCGATGGCCGCCTGCACCGTGTCACGGAGCTCACCATCGACATCGGAGAGGCGGCCTCCGACAGATTCAAGGTGTCGCCCTTTAAACTCCCAGTGGGGGGCAAAGTGGGGGGGGGGGGGGACGAGGAGATGATGAGTACAAATAAAGCGGAGCCAACGCTGAGGAGCTGCAGCTGAGAGGGCAGCAGCTGTAACCGAGGGGGGGGGGGGGGGTTGTCCTCTGGCCCCTGCCTCGTACGAGGAGGCTGGCGACAGGAGGTGGCAGGAGAGATGTACCCACGTGGTCAGGAGAGATGTACCCACGTGGTCAGGAGGAGATCGTGGTAGGCGGGACACGTGGGCAGGGGACGAAACGAGCGTTGGAGTGGCACCTCGAGAACAGAGGACTAAGGGTGCCCAGGAGACCTCAGGAGACGTCAGGAGACCTCAGGCCGCCAGGCGGTGGCGAGGGGGGCTCTGACGGGGACTGGCAGCAGCAGCAGCAGGAGGAGGAGGAGGCGATGGCGTCGCGTGCGTGGACCCGCAGAACGCGGCTCTGCGTGGAGAGCAGTCGTGCAGCAGTTCGTGCACTGAACTACCAACCTGGCGAGCCGATTTCGCGTCCCACTTATAAACAATATCATTTGAGAATATTTGAGCTGGTTGTATGTGTGATGAATTTCTTTCGCACCGTACGTAGCCAACCGTGGTAATCGGAGGTGCGGGGGGTTCTGGATCTCCCTTAGGTAGACTCTGCCCCAAATGATTACTGCACCTGGTGCCCTGTGTAAACATCAGCACCGGGCAGACAAAGGCGACCGGGCGTGTTGGCCACCCACTCCTTCGTGTGCCGTGCTCGCGAACAGCCCTTGCCCCATAGTCTGTATGGCCAAGCGGGGAACCTTTGTCTCTGTGCGTGCGCAGGCCACGGTGCTGATCTTCTTCGCGCTCGCGTTTCTCTCCTGCGTCGTGTTCCTCGTCGTCTACAAGGTCTACCGCTACGACCAGGCCTGCCCCGAGGGCTTCATCGTCAAGGTATAAAACCCAGGTGGACGAGGAAAAAGAGGAGGTTCGTAACGGCCGGGACTCTAGAGTGGCAGGGTGATGGTCTCTAGAGTGGCAGGATGATGGTCTCTAGAGTGGCAGGGTGATGGTCTCTAGAGTGGCAGGGTGATGGTCTCCCGGAGCGGCAGGGTGATGGTCTCTAGAGTGGCAGGGTGATGGTCTGTAGAGTGGCAGGGTGATGGTCTCTAGAGTGGCAGGGTGATGGTATCTAGAGCGGCAGGGTGATGGTCTCTAGAGTGGCAGGGTGATGGTCTCTAGAGTGGCAGGGTGATGGTCTCTAGAATGGCAGGGTGATGGTCTCTAGAGTGGCAGGGTGATGGTCTCTAGAGCGGCAGGGTGATGGTCTCTAGAGTGGCAGGGTGATAGTCTGTAGAGTGGCAGGGTGATGGTCTCTAGAGTGGCAGGGTGATGGTCTCTAGAGTGGCAGGGTGATGGTCTCTAGAATGGCAGGGTGATGGTCTCTAGAGTGGCAGGGTGATGGTCTCTAGAGTGGCAGGGTGATGGTCTCTAGAGTGGCAGGGTGATAGTCTGTAGAGTGGCAGGGTGATGGTCTCTCGAGCGGCAGGGTGATGGTCTCTAGAGCGGCAGGGTGATGGTCTCTAAAGCGGCAGGGTGATGGTCTCTAGAGCGGCAGGGTGATGGTCTCTAGAGTGGCAGGGTGATGGTCTCTCGAGCGGCAGGGTGATGGTCTCTAGAGCGGCAGGGTGATGGTCTCTAGAGTGGCAGGGTGATGGTCTCTAGAGTGGCAGGGTGATGGTCTCTAAAGCGGCAGGGTGATGGTCTCTAAAGCGGCAGGGTGATGGTCTCTAAAGCGGCAGGGTGATGGTCTCTAAAGCGGCAGGGTGATGGTCTCTAGAGCGGCAGGGTGATGGTCTCTAAAGCGGCAGGGTGATGGTCTCTAGAGTGGCAGGGTGATGGTCTCTAAAGCGGCAGGGTGATGGTCTCTAAAGCGGCAGGGTGATGGTCTCTAGAGCGGCAGGGTGATGGTCTCTAAAGCGGCAGGGTGATGGTCTCTAGAGTGGCAGGGTGATGGTCTCTAAAGCGGCAGGGTGATGGTCTCTAGAGTGGCAGGGTGATGGTCTCTAGAGCGGCAGGGTGATGGTCTCTAGAGTGGCAGGGTGATGGTCTCTAGAGTGGCAGGGTGATGGTCTCTAGAGTGGCAGGGTGATGGTCTCCAGAGTGGCAGGGTGATGGTCTCTAGAGCGGCAGGGTGATGGTCTCTAGAGTGGCAGGGTGATGGTCTCTAGAGTGGCAGGGTGATGGTCTCTAGAGTGGCAGGGTGATGGTCTCTAGAGTGGCAGGGTGATGGTCTCTAGAGTGGCAGGGTGATGGTCTCTAGAGTGGCAGGGTGATGGTCTCTAGAGTGGCAGGGTGATGGTCTCTAGAGCGGCAGGGTGATGGTCTCTAGAGCGGCAGGGTGATGGTCTCTAGAGTGGCAGGGTGATGGTCTCTAGAGTGGCAGGGCGATGGTCTCTAGAGTGGCAGGGTGATGGTCTCTAGAGCGGCAGGGTGATGGTCTCTAGAGTGGCAGGATGATGGTCTCTAGAGTGGCAGGATGATGGTCTCTAGAGCGGCAGGGTGATGGTCTCTAGAGCGGCAGGATGATGGTCTCTAGAGCGGCAGGATGATGGTCTCTAGAGCGGCAGGGTGATGGTCTCTAGAGCGGCAGGGTGATGGTCTGTAGAGCGGCAGGGTGATGGTCTCTAGAGTGGCAGGGTGATGGTCTCTAGAGTGGCAGGGTGATGGTCTCTAGAGTGGCAGGGTGATGGTCTCTAGAGTGGCAGGGTGATGGTCTGTAGAGCGGCAGGGTGATGGTCTCTAGAGTGGCAGGGTGATGGTTTCTAGAGTGGCAGGGTGATGGTCTCTAGAGTGGAAGGGTGATGGTCTCTAGAGCGGCAGGGTGATGGTCTCTAGAGTGGCAGGGTGATGGTCTCTAGAGTGGCAGGGTGATGGTTTCTAGAGTGGCAGGGCGATGATCTCCAGGAGCGGCAGGGTAATGGTCTCTAGAGTGGCAGGGTGATGGTCTCTAGAGTGGCAGGGTGATGGTCTCTAGAGCGGCAGGGTGATGGTCTCTAGAGTGGCAGGGTGATGGTCTCTAGAGTGGCAGGGTGATGGTCTCTAGAGTGGCAGGGTGATGGTCTCTAGAGTGGCAGGGTGATGGTCTCTAGAGTGGCAGGGTGATGATCTCTAGAGTGGCAGGGTGATGGTCTCCCGGAGCGGCAGGGTGATGATCTCCAGGAGCGGCAGGGCGATTCTGTCTTGCGGCGCTCCCGGTCGTCGCTGGTCATGGTCCTGAGAGCGTCTCTCTCACAATGTTCACAGTGGCCGCGTCAGGGCGCTACGAGATTTAGGAGACGACCCACGCTCAGTAAAACCATCGTCCCATAAATCCTGCACCCCTCCTCTCATTCCCTCCAATGCCATTTCAGCTAATGTGCGCATTCATGTCGCACTCAGGGCAGAGTGATAGCCCAGCGTGCGTGCGTGTGTGGGAAAGGCGACCCAGTGGTTAGCCCATCGCGCTACGAACCCAGCGACCCGAGATCTGTTCCTGACAACAGCCAACATCAGCGACGAATATCTGAACCGGTCCTGGACCTCGCCTCGGTCGAAATGGGTATCTGGTGCAGTGTGCGGTGGGGTAAAGTGTGGGTACACCCAACCCCCCGTGTGCCGTGCCAGCCGTAATAGGTGTTCGCCAACAGAACTTGCCCCAACAGCTTGTGTAGGCGACACGGGATCTCTGTGTGCGTCTCAGCGATCTGTGTCGGCACACGCACAGCGCTGATGTCCGCAGAGGCTGCGGTGTTGATTGGCGCAGGAGGCTCACGCGACGAGCAGCGAGGCATCGGTGCTCGCCTCGCGTTTACAGCCGCGCAGAGCCACTGGTATAAATTCCACATTCCCATGGCCGGAGCACATTTATCCATGGGACAACTGCATTAACCATACATTACTTCAAGCCGTCTGCTTCACTCTCGGTGGATGTTAACGATCCCGTGGCGTCATTCGAAACAGGTTGGCAATTGTGTGCCGGCGTCATGGGCCCAAATTTGCGGGAATTACGCTGCAAGTTCCTCAGTAGGGATGACACCTCGTAGCACACAGGGCCAGCTGCCACTGGGGGTGCTCTTGCAAGGTGTTGTAGATGCCACCCAAGTCTCCTGTCGAGTCTCACCTCTCTCCCCGTGTGTGCCGCGTGTGCAGCACAATCGCTGCGTGCCGGGGGGCGCCGTCCACTCTGGGGGGGGGGCGGGGAGCCTCGACGCTCGCTTCTACTCGCTCGTGGCCCACTCGGCGCATTCCCGCTCCACGCTGCCACGCTCCGTCTCTCCTTGGATCGCGTCGCTCTTCACGCACAGCAGGCAACACAACGGCGCCGGCTAGGAGGGCCCCGCGGGCGGTGGTGATGGTGGCACGGTGGAGCCAGATTCATCCCCCGCATCATCATCCTCATCATCACCAGCACCCCACTCATGCCTGGCTACACTCACTCGATCACCTACTCACTCACCTCCACATCACTCTGCTATAGCTACTACACGTGGACTTCACACATCAATTCCCCCACCATTGTCGAGGACTCGGACGACCAGACTACCACTCGCCCACTGAAACACTCCCTCACCCCTTCGTCACCCACTCATACATTTACTCACCTACTCACTCATCTGCATGTCACTATTTTATCGCTACTACCATATTCTTAGGTTTTTTTGGTAAAGTCACGTAGGTAAAAAATTTAAATTAATAAAAGTAAAATAAAACAAAATCAAAAATTCACGACGTTTCGGAAGCAACACAAGCCTCCGTCTTCAGGTGGAACCGTCACAGCCACGACAGCTGTATCAAGTAAATGAGAGATCACAAGAAATACCACCCCGTATATATAATGGTTGAGGGGGGAAGGGCCAGGAACAGCACACTTTTTATTAATATGGTAAGGTGAGGCTTAAGACTAAGAATAGACTGCATAACAAAGGACTGAGCCTTTGTTATGGAGAGGTGCGGTTTGTAACTAACACCTAGCATACATAACAAAAGTGTGAAAAAAGAAAGCAAGTAAAAACTAAACTGGTAAAACAACAAACTGGCTGTTTATCAATAACCTGTAATAGTTGTCTGTCAAATAAGATGATCCAAATAAGTGTAGTTACATCTTTTTTGCATGGTTAATCACATCTTTCCAATGATTACTCAGTTTGTAACCCTCATCACGGTTGAAATGATGTCTGTGTTTGTATATTTGTATGGCTTTGTGTACAAACCTTTGATGGTAGCCAGGAGGTTTGCAGAGCACCTTGGTCTCGGAAAAGACAATTTCATGACAGCCCACCCACCCACTCACCCACCCACCCACTCACTCACTCACCCACCCACCCACTCACCCACCCACCCACTCACTCACCCACTCACCCACCCACCCACCCACTCACCCACCCACTCACCCACCCACCCACCCACCCACTCACCCACCCACCCACTCACTCACTCACCCACCCACCCACCCACTCACCCACCCACCCACTCACCCACTCACCCACCCACCCACCCACTCACCCACCCACCCACCCACTCACTCACCCACTCACCCACCCACCCACCCACTCACCCACCCACCCACTCACCCACCCACCCACTCACTCGGCAAACTGCAGGCCACCTCGCACTGCTCCACTTTTGAATTCCCTCGACAGTCCTCGACAGTCGTCGTCGTGTCTCTCGCCTCGGCTCCGATCACCATCATAACCGTGCTCAACTCAAGAAACGCGTTCACTATTCTATATTAACCACTCCGATAGTGCTGCTTGTTGCTGGCCGCTTGGCGGGCTGGGCATTGGGGCCCTGTGCTCAGCCACTGTCTGTTTAAACAAAGAGACATACAAACACGAGACTTTAATCCAAGTGAAGTTTGAGGCGGGGGGGGGGTGCTGAAATGAAGGTAGTTATTAACTTGTTTCGTATTTGGGGCTCAACTCCGCTCCTCGTGTTGCGATCTCCGATCCTAGTGGAGATCCCCTACGGCACGCAAACGCGTGTACGTGCTGTGTGTGTAGCGTCACCCAAACTCTGTGTAAGTGTCGTGCGGCTCAACTGGGGTTGTTAAATCGGCGATGTTTTTGTAACCGGTAACCGCGTGCAAAAATGGTGAGAAACCGGTTCGTACCGGTTAGTGAGCGGCACATACAGGGACGACCAGAACGGCAACACGAGCCACGTCCCGTGGGGTTCCGTAGCTGAGACATGAAGGCCGCTGCCACCTCCCGGCGCGGCAGCTGAGACGGTGGAGCAAGCCAGTCACAAGGATGCCCCTGCACCTTGTGACTGAGAGACGGCGGTAGATGTCCCCGCGCCGTGTGCGTGTCTGGGGGTGGTGCCACCACCCCCACCCAGCGCACGCGCCGCCGTCACGAACGCTGCGACATCCCATCGTGGCCGCCCCAGTGCTCGCCGAGCATTCCCACTGGAGCCGGCGATCGGCTCATGACTCTCGATAACTGGTTACCGTTTCTGACGGCGGTTACCGGTTTAGCGGTGAATGTTTACCAACCTCGGCGGTTTCGACTCGGTGGGCTTTGCCGTGCCAAATTTTGATACAAAACTCCCTGCCCCCTCCCTCCCTCCCCGGGCGGCAGCAGCGCCCCCCCCCCGCCCCCCCCCGCCGTGGTCGTCGTAGCTCGTCGCGTCTTTGTGCTGCCCTCATCGCTCGCGCCGTCGTGAAGGTCGCCGTGAAGGTCACGGGATTGCGGGGCAGGCAGCGCGCCTCCTGCACACCGCTGCCCCACGTCGAGTCTTTAGCTACACACGCCACCTGGGGGTGCGCCCTCACCGCTTGCGTCGGACTCAGAAGAGCCGACACGGCGGCTCCTCGCCGATGCACATCGGGCAGTTCACATTCATTGACTTCAGCAAGCCCCTGCTGACATGGGGCAGGTCACAGGCAGTGACTAAGCCTGCCCCTGCTGACATGGGGCAGGTCACAGGCAGTGACTAAGCCTGCCCCTGCTGACATGGGGCAGGTCACAGGCAGTGACTAAGCCTGCCCCTGCTGACATGGGGCAGGTCACAGGCAGTGACTAAGCCTGCCCCTGCTGACATGGGGCAGGTCACAGGCAGTGACTAAGCCTGCCCCTGCTGACATGGGGCAGGTCACAGGCAGTGACTAAGCCTGCCCCTGCTGACATGGGGCAGGTCACAGGCAGTGACTAAGCCTGCCCCTGCTGACATGGGGCAGGTCACAGGCAGTGACTAAGCCTGCCCCTGCTGACATGGGGCAGGTCACAGGCAGTGACTAAGCCTGCCCCTGCTGACATGGGGCAGGTCACAGGCAGTGACTAAGCCTGCCCCTGCTGACATGGGGCAGTTCACAGGCAGTGACTAAGCCTGCCCCTGCTGACATGGGGCAGGTCACAGGCATTGACTAAGCCTGCCCCTGCTGACATGGGGCAGTTCACAGGCAGTGACTAAGCCTGCCCCTGCTGACATGGGGCAGGTCACAGGCAGTGACTAAGCCTGCCCCTGCTGACATGGGGCAGGTCACAGGCATTGACTAAGCCTGCCCCTGCTGACATGGGGCAGGTCACAGGCAGTGACTAAGCCTGCCCCTGCTGACATGGGGCAGGTCACAGGCAGTGACTAAGCCTGCCCCTGCTGACATGGGGCAGTTCACAGGCAGTGACTAAGCCTGCCCCTGCTGACATGGGGCAGGTCACAGGCAGTGACTAAGCCTGCCCCTGCTGACATGGGGCAGGTCACAGGCATTGACTAAGCCTGCCCCTGCTGACATGGGGCAGGTCACAGGCAGTGACTAAGCCTGCCCCTGCTGACATGGGGCAGGTCACAGGCAGTGACTAAGCCTGCCCCTGCTGACATGGGGCAGTTCACAGGCAGTGACTAAGCCTGCCCCTGCTGACATGGGGCAGTTCACATGCAGTGACTAAGCCTGCCCCTGCTGACATGGGGCAGTTCACATGCAGTGACTAAGCCTGCCCCTGCTGACATGGGGCAGGTCACAGGCAGTGACTAAGCCTGCCTCTGCTGACGAGACACCGAATGTAGAAACCGGTCGAGTTTTGCTTGAGTTGGACTGATGCTGTTGATGTGATCATCCAGAAGGGAGGCGACGACACGACCGTGTGGCTGATGGGATGCGTTTAGAAATGTCCTTGTGCTTTGTATCCCTGTGGAGGGACGGATATGTGGAGCATGAGGCGTGTTGTCCGCTTGCTTGCTGTGTACTCGCGTTGTGTGTAGTTCGCGACTTAAGTAAAGATCGCACATCCACTCTTATCTTTACAATACATTATCGTTGATTCATCACACGCGCTCGACTCTTGAGTGTTTCCTAACGACTGCTGGCTCTGCCGGTTCGATTCACGGCTTGTGTGGGAAGTCAACAGTGGATGGCCCCTGGAGAGACTCGCCCCCGCACGCCTCAAGAACGTGGAATTTCCACCACTCACTCTGCAGGGCTGTAAACAGAAGATGAGCACCAATATTCATTCGAGCAGAGAAGCAGTTTAAATTATTTTATCTCGATATTTTTCACAAAGCTGCTAGGCCAGCTTGGGCATTATTATCGGCGTAATGCACTACCACGAGAGTACAGCGTAGGATATCCATAGCAACCCTGCATCATCATTGTGCCCTGTATTCCGAGAGGAGAAGGAGCGGTGGGATTCGCTCACGAGCGAGTGGCGAGGTGCAGGGGCCCAGGACGGGACCCTCGGAGCGAGCTCTCCCGACACGAGTCGTCGTTTGTGTGACTCCAGCGATGCCGCCGCTGTCCCCTCTGTGCGCCATTGGTCACGTGAGGATGGAAGTGGAGGAAATGTTCAGAGGCGCGGGGCCAAACAAACCCAGCTCCTCCATCAAGTCTATAAGAGGACGGTCCCCGCGTGGCCGACGCAGGGAATTGGGGAAAGTGCTTTCAACGCGAGATGGTGGTGTGGTCTAAACAACACCCGGCTGCCTTTGTCTCCCCACATGCCGCACAAGATACTCGTTTTAGGGCTGGGTCCATCGAGTAGAGGCCGAGGGCCAGTTCAGATATCCTTGCTGATGTTGGCCATGGGCGGGAATCGAACTCGAGCCGCCAGGTTCGTAGCATAGCACGCTAACCACTGTACCACCGCTCTCCATACGTCCTTAAAAGAGACGGACACACATCCACACTAACACACATTCACACACATCCACACTAACAAGATAAAGACAGATATCCCCCTATAGCCTCAAGATACATTTGGGGCAAGTGCTGTTCGCGAGTACCTATGAAGGCAGGTGGCCAACACCACCTTCGGCCGCCTTTGTGTCCTCAGTGGTGATGTTTACGCATCGCACCAGGTACTTATTTCAGGTTGAGTCAACATCGGGAGGCCTGCTTCAAATAATCATCACTGATGTTAACCGTGAGCGGGTGTGTAGCTCAGCGCGCTAACCCCATACTACCGCTCCCCCATCCACACGAACACACATCCACACGAACACATCCACACTAACACACACTAACACCTCCACACTAACACATCCACACTAACACATCCACACTAACACATCCACACTAACACACACTAACACCTCCACACTAACACATCCACACTATCACATCCACACTAACACATCCACACTAACACATCCACACTATCACATCCACACTAACACATCCACACTAACACATCCACACTAACACATCCACACTAACACATCCACACTAACACATCCACACTATCACATCCACACTAACACATCCACACTAACACATCCACACTAACACATCCACACTAACACATCCACACTAACACATCCACACTAACACATCCACACTAACACATCCACACTAACACATCCACACTAACACATCCACACTATCACATCCACACTAACACATCCACACTAACACACCCACACTAACACATCCACACTAACACATCCACACTAACACATCCACACTAACACATCCACACTAACACACACTAACACCTCCACACTAACACATCCACACTAACACATCCACACTAACACATCCACACTAACACATCCACACTAACACATCCACACTAACACATCCACACTAACACACATCCACACGAACACACATCCACACGAACACATCCACACTAACACATCCACACTAACACATCCACACTAACACATCCACACTAACACATCCACACTAACACATCCACACTAACACATCCACACTAACACATCCACACTAACACATCCACACTCACACATCCACACTAACACATCCACACTAACACATCCACACTAACACATCCACACTAACACATCCACACTAACACATCCACACTAACACATCCACACTAACACACACTAACACCTCCACACTAACACATCCACACTAACACATCCACACTCACACATCCACACTAACACATCCACACTAACACATCCACACTAACACATCCACACTAACACATCCACACTAACACATCCACACTAACACACATCCACACGAACACACATCCACACTAACACATCCACACTAACACACACTAACACCTCCACACTAACACATCCACACTAACACATCCACACTCACACATCCACACTCACACATCCACACTAACACATCCACACTAACACATCCACACTAACACACACTAACACCTCCACACTAACACATCCACACTAACACATCCACACTAACACATCCACACTCACACATCCACACTAACACATCCACACTAACACATCCACACTAACACATCCACACTAACACACACTAACACCTCCACACTAACACATCCACACTAACACATCCACACTAACACACACTAACACCTCCACACTAACACATCCACACTAACACATCCACACTCACACCTCCACACTAACACATCCACACTAACATACTG
This sequence comes from Lampetra planeri, assembly GCF_965212315.1. Classification (NCBI taxonomy): domain Eukaryota; kingdom Metazoa; phylum Chordata; class Hyperoartia; order Petromyzontiformes; family Petromyzontidae; genus Lampetra; species Lampetra planeri. The sequence goes on along the minus strand of NC_136110.1, from coordinate 113,264 downwards.
CAAAGTCGCAATGACAAGTTTGGCCTCCACTCAATGTCGCCCCCTTCAGCCCCCACCGCCCTCCCACCTCCCGACCAACTGCCTCCAATTCCCAAGATTCAGGCTCCACTCGCGACGCCCTCTCGCTCCCAGGAGCAATTAAACTCGAAAGGAGCCACGAATTGTGACCTCTAAATGCTTCAAATGAGGCAGGCAATTGGGCAGGCGGCGTGACCCCAACTCGGGGTCACGGGAACTGTGACCCCGCCCCCCTCCGTGTATAACATATACACGCAGTGTACACCTTTGTTCAACATAGACTCCCCAACTAGCCCTACCACTAACCCTACCACTAACCCTACCACTAGCCCTAACTCTACCACTAGCCCTACCACTAACCCTACCACTAGCCCTACCACTAACCCTACCACTAACCCTACAACTAACCCTACCACTAGCCCTACCACTAACCCTACCACTAACCCTACCACTAGCCCTACCACTAACCCTACCACTAACCCTACCACTAGCCCTAACCCTACCACTAGCCCTACCACTAACCCTACCACTAACCCTACCACTAGCCCTACCACTAACCCTACCACTAGCCCTAACTCTACCACTAGCCCTACCACTAGCCCTACCACTAGCCCTACCACTACCCCTACCACTAGCCCTAACCCTACCACTAGCCCTACCACTAACCCTACCACTAGCCCTACCACTAGCCCTACCACTAACCCTACCACTAACCCTACCACTAGCCCTACCACTAGCCCTACCACTAACCCTAACCCTACCACTAGCCCTACCACTAGCCCTACCACTAGCCCTAACCCTACCACTAGCCCTACCACTAGCCCTACCACTAGCCCTACCACTAGCACTACCACTAGCCCTACCACTAGCCCTACCACTAGCCCTACCACTAACCCTACCACTAGCACTACCACTAGCCCTACCGCTAGCCCTACCACTAGCCCTACCACTATCCCTACCACTACCACTAGCCCTATCACTAGCCCTACCACTAGCCCTACCACTAACCCTAACCCTACCACTAGCACTAACCCTACCACTAACCCTACCACTAGCCCTAACCCTACCACTAGCCCTACCACTAACCCTACCACTAGCCCTACCACTAAACCTACCACTAGCCCTACCACTAACCCTACCACTAACCCTAACCCTACCACTAGCCCTACCACTAACCCTACCACTAACCCTACCACTAACCCTACCACTAGCCCTACCACTAACCCTACCACTAGCCCTAACTCTACCACTAGCCCTACCACTAGCCCTACCACTAGCCCTACCACTAGCCCTAACCCTACCACTAGCCCTACCACTAACCCTACCACTAGCACTACCACTAACCCTACCACTAGCCCTACCACTAGCCCTACCACTAACCCTAACCCTACCACTAGCCCTACCACTAGCCGTACCATTAGCCCTACCATTGTCACTAGCCCTACCAGTCTCGCACGAACCTTAATCCGCTGTTACTCCAGAAAAGCGCGAGTCACGGTTCGATTCCTGGATGTGGTGAACTCTGGGCTGTGATGACTCAGGAGAAGAGCAAATCCCTCGCCCAGAAGAAAGAACAGCTCAGGTCACTTTACAAAGACAAAGATCCCCGGTATAGCCTAAACAAGCTATTGGGGCAAGTGCTGTTGTCAAGCACCTATACAGCGCGTTAACCACCGCGCCACCGCTCCCCGTGACACACTGACCCACAAACACCCCCACACTGACCCACAAACACCCCCACACTGACCCACAAACACCCCCACACTGACCCACAAACACCCCCACACTGACCCACACACGCGCGCGATGCAATGTCAATCTTCGTCTCCGCGGGTTCACAGGCGAGTGAGGGAGTGGCCGATGGGTTCACGCAGCGAGGCGAGGCCGAGATCCCCACGTGTCGCCCACTCGAGTCTGCGTCTCTCCTCTCGTCACCCCCAGGGCGACTCGCGCCGCGCCATTGGTTTCGCGAGGCTTTGAAGAGACGCGCCCTCGCTCCATCCCTCCGCTCCTCTGTACTCGCTCCCTCCCTCACCTCCACCCCACCCACCTCGCTCACCCCACTGTCACCCCCCGGCACTTGCGCTCCTGACCCCCCCACCGGACCCCATCCCAGACCCTCTCGGCCGCCCTCGTCGCGGGCCGCGAGTTCCCGTCTTCCTGCAGCAGGCGGCGCTGCAGTCCGCAGGGAGCGCTCCGCAAAGCCACGCGGCGTCCAACCTGAACCGTTGTCCCACATGTCTCATCGGTACCACGTGGGGTGGCAAGTGCTTCCAATTATTTTATGAAATTATGATATCTCTAGATCACAAACGTCTGTGATAGCAAAGTCACTGCTGTAGCTTTATCGCGCTAATATATAGTTAGAGAAGTGTGCCGTGATGTCTAAGAGAAAATGGTGTTGAGAAAACTACCGCCCGTTACGATCTGCGTCGCCTGCGATATGTGAGAGTGCCGTCCACAGCGAGCGTCTCTACACGCGATGCTGCTCCGCACACTCGGCCTTCTGCTCGCGGTGGACACTGAACCGTGACACTTCTCTGAATCGCCGGCAGGTGGAATGTGACGCTGAAATGAACGCCGCCAGCTGACAATGTAATTGCCGCGAACCTCGGCGAGAAGCAACGAGGGAGAAGTCCCCCTCCGTCTGAGGCCCTCCTCCCCCCTGGCTCCTCACTCGCGCTGCCCCCACGCGCCGATGCCGCCCTCTGGCGTCGTCTCGGCCACGGGGACCCCACCACTTGCTGGCAGAGACAGCCACGAGGTGTCACCGGGAACTCAAGGGGCAGACGGTTCGCCTCTTCCATTCGCGTTGGCAGTAGGGCAACTCCTATCTGACACATCTCGTCAGCCGCACCGTCTACTGATTGTGCGTCTTGCCAGCAGCATTGTTTGGTACTACACCCATTGTCTCATCAGCAGAGCCAGGCTTTGCTTGAACCGTTGCAGGTGAACCGCCCGATGTGCACAACACGACCCGGTGACTGCGTTGTGCACAACACGACCCGGTGACTGCGTTGTCTACAACACGACCCGGTGACTGCCTTGTGCACAACACGACCCGGTGACTGCGTTGTCTACAACACGACCCGGTGACTGCCTTGTCTACAACACGACCCGGTGACTGCCTTGTGTACAACACGACCCGGTGACTGCGTTGTGCACAACACGACCCGGTGACTGCGTTGTGCACAACACGACCCGGTGACTGCGTTGTGCACAACACGACCCGGTGACTGCGTTGTGTACAACACGACCCGGTGACTGCGTTGTGTACAACACGACCCGGTGACTGCGTTGTGTACAACACGACCCGGTGACTGCGTTGTGTACAACACGACCCGGTATCTGCGTTGTGTACAACACGACCCGGTAACTGCGTTGTCTACAACACGACCCGGTAACTGCGTTGTGTACAACACGACCCGGTAACTGCGTTGTGCACGACACGGGGAGCGAGCGAGAGGAACATCTTCATTGCAGGGAGCGGTGCGAGGCTCGCGGGCATTGAGGCTGTAATTATGGATAATGACTCGGATCTGCGGTTAATTTGGAATTAATTGAAAAAGAAAAATATGTTTTGAAAATAATAAATATTAGTGAACTATGCGCCCGAGCATGCGCGTGGAGGGAGGGGTGAGGTGGCTCGCGGCTTTGACACAGCCGTGAAATTAACCTGTCACTCGACATCACCTGTGGCAGGTGAGGTGAGGGGTGGTGCTGGCTGCTGCACTGTACAGTAGCAATGATTCATAGCGGTGGTGGTCAGCCGCCCCTTTATCGCTCCACTATCGCGACTGTGATCGTTACTGTTCCCGTGAGCTTCACTTATTGGATGCATTCAATCGTATTGATGACTCAATACGTCCACCACACCGTGTTCAACGAACACAACAACACACTCACTCATTCATCCACTCACCCACTCACTAATTGACGTATGCACTCATTCATCCACCCACTAATTTTTCCATTCATTGACCAACTGACTCAACAACAACTCACTCACTCATGCATCCACTCACCCACTCACTAATTGACGTATGCACTCATTCATCCACCACCCACCACACCGCAGGTCGCGTCACTTCTCTGTCTGCTTCTTCACTCGCACTGCTCCATTCTCCATTTGCCTCCTCCCATCGTCATCGTCGTCTCTTTTCCCGAACTCGTGCAAATGTAACCCTGCTCAGTTCAAGAAACGCGTTGACACTTATGTATTACAACTCGGATCGTGCTGTTGGTTGCTGGCCGCTTGTCGTTTTGGGCCTTGAGGCTTGTGCTCAGCAACCGGGTCGAACGCACCCCCACTCACCCCAATGAACTCTCGAAGCGACATCTCAACCACGTCCATCGTGAGGCGGGAGCCAGGACCACGTGGCGTGCTCGCGACGCGCTGCCCGCAGGCGACCGGGCCGGTCGCACCACCGGCCCGTGGAGGCGTCACGGGGTGAGTGGTGAGCGTGACTTGCCTCGACAGCGTATCTGGGTTACAAGGGGGATCTTTGTCTTCGTGGTATCTGAGCAACTTCTGGGACGTACCTAGGTCGACTTGGCCTCATGAGTACCTGGTGCGGTGTGTAAAATACAGCAATAGGGAAACAAAGACGGCCGGGCGTGGTCCGGCTCACACCAACCCACGTGTGCCATATCGGCCTGAATAGGTGCTCCCTAACAGCCCTTCTCGTCTGCACGACCTTGCAACATATATATGTGTAATGACTGGCTCAGAGACACGCAGAGTAGGAGGCACTGTCAGCACAGCCGGCAGGCCGCCCGACTGGCGACGCCGAGACGGTGAAGACTCCGGCAGCATCAGCAGCAGCACTCCACACGACAGGGACCCCCCCCCCCCCACTCCACTCGACAGCCCCGAGGTCCCCTCCAGGGCCCCTCTTATACCGCCAGCGTGGCCTGCTGGCTCCGCCCCCGGCCACGCTCCCCCTTCTGGAACCTTCTCGCGGGTTCTCGGTGTGCCCCTTCCGTGACCTTTCCCCTCCATCCCTCTCCGGTCTATCACGTGGCCTGCTGCCAGTCAGCGCTGCTGTAGCTGCAGATCCCCTGCCCTGCCAGCAGCCAGCGCTGTGCTGCTAAGTGAACGATTCTATGTCACTACATATGGATGCCTACATGTCATGGTGTATCCTATGCCTTCTTTAGGTCGACTCAGCCTGAATGTTTATCTACAGTGACGATAATGATGGGGGTGAACATCAGCACTGGAGAGACAAAGACGGTCGGTGCGGCCGGCCCCTCGCTTGGCGTCGTTTAGCGCGTCACCGAGAGCCTCGTGCAGTGCAGCGCCACCCCGCGTGGAGTGGACCTCGTTCATCGCCGTCGACGGTCGCAATTCCTGTCGAAGCGACAACGGCCACCAGTGTCCGTGTGGAGCCGCACTCCGAGCAGGCGGGCAAGGCGCCTCCTCCTCCTCCTCCATCCGCTGTCTGCCCCTCCGCATGCAGAACAGAAGTCGTTTGACGCATCCCATCAGCAGCCACAGGGCATTGACGGTCACGTCCTGCAGTTCATCAGCATTGGTTCAAGCTGAGGCACTGAACGTCAACACTGCTCCGGATGATTGATTTTGATGAAATGAATCGCTCCCGGCAGGCCGTGCCACTGACGGGATGTGTACAAAGACACTTGAGTTGCTTTGCGGAGGGACAGATATGGGAAGAAGGCTGTGAATTGTCTCATGTTGTTATTGAGTCGAATTGATAGTGCTGGGATGGGAGGTGAGGGTAGGGGTCATGATTGGGCGGGTGGGGGGTGAGGGCGGGGGGTGAGGGTGGGGGTGAGGGTGGGGGTGAGGGTGGTGAGTGAGGGGGGAGAGCCGAGACCTTGGCCCCCTGTGAGCGAGGATGGGGGCGAGGGGGGGGGGCGACTGGCGCCGCTTCTCGCCCACCCACGTGGTGGAGATTGCGGGGAGAGGAGAGGGGGGAGGGGAGCGAGAGGGAGCGAGAGGGAGGGGAGCGAGAGGGAGGGGGAGGAGTGAGAGGGGGGGGAGTGAGAGGGAGGGGAGTGAGAGCGAGGGGAATGAGAGGGGGGGAGTGAGAGCGGGGGGAGTGAGAGCGGGGGGAGTGAGAGGGGGGAGTGAGAGGGGGGGGGGGAGTGAGAGGGAGGGGGGGGGGAGAGCGAGCGGAGCATTCGGGGGTGAGGGGACACCTCGCCCATCCCCTCGGCCCAGCTCCCATTCATGATCCCGGAGCCGAGACGCAACGCGATACGGGAGGGGGACCCCCCCCACCGCCAGCGGACACAGCCCCTCCCCTCCACCCCCGCCTCCCCTCCCACCGCCACACGTCAACAACATTTCGGGTTTTTTTGCTGTTTCATGCTAAATAGCGCAGTTTGGACACATTCTGTTTTACTGATAATGAAGTTCAAGGCGCAGCGCTGCAACTGCTGCTCACGTTACTGTTGGCGGAAGGAGCCTCCACAAGAGGGAGCTCCAGCGAGAGTATTTTGCCTACTCTGTCACTCTGGCCAGACGTGTTGGAAGATATCGGTGTGGCCACACGATGCCCCACCAAACGCGACCTGCCGATCAAATCACGTTGACTGCGGCGTCACAAACTCGCATCATCGGGAGACGGAGTCGAACCGGCGACCTCTGAGTTGCGAGTCTAACGAGCTCGCCAGCACATCGCGGGAGTGCCCGTGGACTCACTCACAGAGAGCCGTAGGTGAGGATACGAATTGGTATGTACACGACGTCTCAACTCAACCATGCCATTGCCCCCTGCTGTAGCCGAGCCGAGCGGACAAACCCCAGTGGCAGCTGTCCCCGATGAATGAGAAACGAGAAATATTGTTTTTTGGATTCAAAATGAGGTCAAGTTCTCGATGTTCGAGTCAGGAGGAGGGCGGTGTTCGTGAGATGATTCCCGTCGTCTCTGTGTGCGGAGCTGCGGAGGAGCTGACACGAAGCGGAATTGACCAATCTGCAGAGACGACATGTCAGGGAACGGCCTCGGAAGAGACACCTGGCCAATAATAACGACTTGTCAGCCGCCTCCCAATCACTCTTCCATCACGACGACTATCACGGATGCCGTTCCCGTAAACTTTACTCGTTAATTCCTGAACCTGTGTTGAGGATTCGGTCTGACAGACTGAAGCTAAACTCAGATGTCTCCGTTCTGTACGTGTCCGTGTGCCCATGAGTCGGTCTATTAATGCATCTGTCTGTACACACTGCACGTACAGTAAAACTAATGCAGCAGTGCAACTATGCAGTATATAATAGTCCCATGCAGTATACATGTATACTGTATATAATTGTGAGACCTGGTCGCGTGCGGTCTCGCGAAGGTGACTCACGGGATCCTTCAATCCTCCCTCGACGATAATTCGGGTCTCTAATGTCAGGTGTCTGTCACGCGCCAGAGCGAGGGTGTGTGGGGTCAGCGAGGGGTGTGAGTATGTTGGACTTCTTTCGCACCATACGTAGCCAACCTTGCTATTCGGAGTGTGTGTGCGTGTTGTCTGCGTCTTGTGTGTGTGTGTAGGTGTGTCAATGAGTGTCTCCTGTGCTCATAAACGATACTGCGCACACGCTGTGCCATTTAGCGCCTTGCACATCTGTACTATATGTGTACAGATGTGCGTGTGTATGTGTGTGCAAACATGCACACACATACACACGCACATCTGTACTATATGTGTACAGATGTGCGTGTGTATGTGTGTGCAAACATGCACACACATACACACGAACATCTGTACTATATGTGTACAGATGTTCGTGTGCATGTGTGTGCATGTTTGCACACACATACACACGCACATCTGTACTATATGTGTACAGATGTTCGTGTGTATGTGTGTGCATGTTTGCACACACATACACACGAACATCTGTACTATATGTGTACAGATGTGCGTGTGTATGTGTGTGCATGTTTGCACACACATACACACGCACATCTGTACTATATGTGTACAGATGTGCGTGTGTATGTGTGTGCATGTTTGCACACACATACACACGAACATCTGTACTATATGTGTACAGATGTGCGTGTGTATGTGTGTGCATGTTTGCACACACATACACACGAACATCTGTACTATATGTGTACAGATGTGCGTGTGTATGTGTGTGCATGTTTGCACACACATACACACGCACATCTGTACTATATGTGTACAGATGTTCGTGTGTATGTGTGTGCATGTTTGCACACATTGAAGCAGCAGTACCCTGTGCAGTGTAAATGCATTAGAGACGGGGAGACAAAGGCCGCCCTCGCGCGCCGCGCCGTGCGGGCGAGTGAGAGTGTGGCTGCAACGTCGATGTCGCGCTGAGCATTGAGGTATCGATGCTGATCTTGTGTTTACAGCCCTGCAGAGCCAGTGGAGGAAATTCCACATTCCGTTGGCCGGGGCGAATCTTCCCATATAACAACCGTTGTGCACTGTCCCACAAAGTGGTACTCATACTATCGACCACAAAGAATGATGAGCCGAGACAAACTCCTCAACCAGGATTTGAACTCGTAACCTTCATCCCGCAGTGGATTGATCATGGCTGATGATTGATGACGATGTGTTCAGGCACGCGTGTATTTTGCGCTGAGGAGTTCTCGCCTCCATATCACTCTTCTGTCGCTACTACAGCAGGGGTCACTCTTCCCGTGAGCTCCACTCGTTGATTCGACCGGACATCTGTGAAAAATATCTTTGTAGCTCATTGGATTCCTCCACCCTGGTTGAGGTCTATCAGCCACTGACTTTTTCATCTCCTCCACTCTGTGTTCAACCACCACACTGACTGCAGGTCACGAACTCACCACCCACTCACCACATTGCAGGTCACCTCCCTTCCCACCGTCTCTCTCAGTCACTCTGTGCGACACGCGTACTACACTCTCAGCTTCTGCTGCAACGTTGACCGTGCTGTTTGTTGCTGGCCGGTTGGGCCTGTGCCCAGCATCTCGGTGTAAACAACAACATCTATTGGGGATCTCCGTGCGGGTCACGGCACGAGTGACTTGTGGGGGGGGGGTCGCGTGCACGCGCACACCGCAGCTGCGCGTGCGTCACGCCCAATGACGCCGCCTCCACGCGCGTGGCTCGAGGCCACGCGCTGTCTCATCGGCAGCGTCGTCGTCGTCATAATGAGCCGTGGCCTATCCACTGCTATAATGACGCCTGCCCATCATCATTACCACAAGCCATGGCCTATCTACTGCTGCATTAAGGCATTCATCGTTCCGTCTCCGCGGTGGTCGAACTCTCGGGCGCATTCCCTCAATTTGCTGACATTCCGCCACTAGTCCCTTCACTCGTCGACTGATCGACACCCAACGGAACATTGCCATGCGGACGATCACGAGAACTTTACAAGTGATGCCATTGCCTTGGATTCCTGCACTGTCAAACAGCGAGGTGCTGCAGAGATCCTCCGTGAACCGCGTGCATCAGCAGTGGACCCAAGCCTCCTCCTGCCGATCAACGGGGATCTGAAGAGCGTTCCGCGGCCACGGCTGAGATGTGCAACTCGCCTGCGTTCGGAAATACGCGGCACAAACAGACGACCGTGGGAGGGGAGCCGTCGGGCGACAGCCCTTGCCCCGCGAGCGATGAGCGCAGCGGTGGCAGCGGCTGTTTGCACACCAGCGAGGGGTGGGGAAGCTGCGGGACCCCTGCAGTCGGCGCCCAGCAGGGAGAGACCTCGGGGGCCAGCGGCCCCAACACATTCATACTGAACATCTACATGGACATTCGATGAAAAAGATCTTTACAGCTCATCAGATTCCTCAAATGTAAATAACTATTCTGATTCGTAGTCTCTATTCGCTAACAGCACTCACCCCGACAGCCCGTCCGTGCGGCTGTCTGCATGTGCGTGTAACTGTGCGTGTGTCCGTGTGTGTGTCCGTGTGTGCGTGTGTCCGTGTGTGTGTCCGTGTGTCAGTGTGTCCGTGTGTGCATGTGTCCGTGTGTGCGTGTGTCCGTGTGTGCGTGTGTGTCTCGGCGTGCCTCGTACCGCGTGGGTAGCGGTGCGCACCCACTGCACATCACCAACACCGACACATTCGTCAGCAACGCTGTAGCCCTGAATAAAAGATACAGTATGCTTGGATCTTTCGGTAAAGTCACGTAGAAGGGAAATAATAAAATAATTTAAATAAAACATAATAAAATTGTCACAACGTTTCAGCCACAACACAAGCAGCCGTCCTCAGGTGAAGAACAGAGCTGTCAGAAAGACAGCATCTTAATGAACGCTGCTAAGCTTGGCAGCGTATTTTAAGCTGGGTCGGAGGAGCAGAGCGCCTTGACAAAGGAGTTTACATATCAACAGAGGAATTTAGCATGTTGATGCTAAAAAACTGCTTCTGCCCTACTACCATACAATAAACCGATGTGAAAAAACTAGGTATAAACTACATCAATATAATCAATGTACTCAATATACTCTCCAATAAGCTGAGTTTACATATTGGAGAGTATATTGAGTATATTGATTAGATTGATGTAGTTTATATTTTCGTTTTTTATCGGTTCACTATATGGTAGTCATTATATAGTGTAGTAATGTTAACGTGTAAACAACACTCATGAACGTGAGCGTCGTTGTGGACTCTACCCCGCGTCACTCCCTCCGCGTCACTCTCCCCGCGTCACTCTCCTGCGTCACTCCGCCCGCGTCTCTCTCCCCGCGTCACTCCCCCCGCGTCACTCCCCCCGCGTCACTCACCCCGCGTCACTCTCCCCGCGTCACTCCCCCTGCGTCACTCTCCCCTGTCAGGGCGCTCCGCCCGTGTCCCTCTGCACGACCCTTTTCATCGGCGGTCAAACACGCGCCACTAAACCGGTAACCGTTTACGAATCCGAAAGTCAGGGAACGGTGATCGATGCAATTGGCACTTGAGTTGCCATTGGCCCCTGACTGGCACGCGTGGGCGCACAAACCGCACGGCGGCCACGCTCACCGCGTAGGCCACGTGCCCTCGTGTTTAGTCAGCTGCTAAATGTGAAACTTGTTTGTATTGCTGTAGACATCTTTGTGTGTGCGGCAATCCGGTAACCGGTTTACTTTCTACATGCGGTTACCCATCATGTATTGTTTCAAGTTAACTGGAGGTCTGTGCGCACGTGTGTACGCGTGTAGTACAATTGTGTGTGTTGTGTGCGTTGTGTGTATTGTGTGTGTTGTATGTATTGTGTGTGTTGTGTGTATTGTGTGTATTGTGTGTGCTGTGTGTATTGTGTGTATTGTGTGTGTTGTATGCATTGTGTGTATTGTGTGTGTTGTGTGTGCTGTGTGTATTGTGTGTATTGTGTGTATTGTGTGTATTGTGTGTGTTGTGTGTATTGTGTGTATTGTGTGTGCTGTGTGTATTGTGTGTGTTGTATGTATTGTGTGTGCTGTGTGTATTGTGTGTATTGTGTGTGCTGTGTGTATTGTGTGTGTTGTATGTATTGTGTGTGCTGTGTGTATTGTGTGTGTTGTATGTATTGTGTGTATTGTGTGTGTTGTATGTATTGTGTGTATTGTGTGTGTTGTGTGTATTGTGTGTATTGTGTGTATTGTGTGTGCTGTGTGTATTGTGTGTGTTGTATGTATTGTGTGTATTGTGTGTGTTGTGTGTAGTGTGTGTGTTGTGTGTATTGTGTGTACATGTGCATTGTGTGTGTTATGTGTATTGTGTGCGTTGTGTGTGTGTGTGTTGTGTGTATTGTGTGTGTTGTTTGTGTGATGTTTGTGTCTACAACCTCATGCGAGCGAGCATGGTGCGTGTGTACGCGCAGGAGACTGCCCATCAACGTGTCCTGTTAGTGTATCGGTTGCTGAACACTGGCTCAAAGGACCTACTCGTCAAGTGGCCAGTAACAAACAGCACGATTGCAGTTGTCATGGATATGAGTGAACACGTTTTTAATGCAGAAAGGTTATTATCGCGAGAGCCTGGGGACAACGTAAACATTGCGAGGGAATCATGATTCGCGCGTGTGTACGTTTGCATTTGTGTGTATACTATTTGTGTGTACACGATTTGTGTGTACACGATTTGTGTGTATACTATTTGTGTGTACACGATTTGTGTGTACACGATTTGTGTGTAAACGATTTGTGTGTACACGATTTGTGTGTATACTATTTGTGTGTACACGATTTGTGTGTACACGATTTGTGTGTATACTATTTGTGTGTACACGATTTGTGTGTACACGATTTGTGTGTACACAATTTGTGTGTTTACTATTTGTGTGTACACGATTTGTGTGTACACGATTTGTGTGTACACAATTTGTGTACACACACAATGATATGTCGGGCTGTGTCTCTACGTGTGCGTGGATCATCATGATCCATGGTCAATCCACTGCTGGATGAAGGCCTCCCCAAGCCGCCGCCACCACTCGCGAGTCAGCGCTGCGACACCCCAGTCCGTGAGACCCCCACGTCGCCGTCGCCGCCACGCGCGCCGTGTCGGGGTGCCAGTGCGTGTCGGGGTGCCAGTGCGTGTGTCGGGGTGCCAGTGCGTGTGTCGGGGTGCCAGTGCGTGTCGGGGTGCCAGTGCGTGTGTCGGGGTACCAGTGCGCGTGTCGGGGTGCCAGTGCGCCGTGTCGGGGTGCCAGTGCGCCGTGTCGGGGTGCCAGTGCGCGTGTCGAGGTGCCACGTGCGCGCCGTATCGGGGTGCCTGTGCGCGTGTCGGGGTGCCACGTGCGCGCCGTGTCGGGGTGCCTGTGCGCGTGTCGGGGTGCCACGTGCGCGCCGTGTCGGGGTGCCTGTGCGCGTGTCGGGGTGCCACGTGCGCGCCGTGTCGGGGTGCCTGTGCGCGTGTCGGGGTGCCAACGCGCGGCGCGTGTCCACGAGCAGGCGGAGACGGCTCAGCAGCAGTGGACACGCGTCTTCATCGCGGTGCCGTCCACGCCTGCTGTGTGTGCGTGTGTGCCGCCTCGGTAAGAACGAATGTTCTTACCGAGTGTGTGTACACGTGTAGTGTGTGTGTGTATGTATCGCTAACGGCACTTGCCCCAACAGTGTGTTAAGGCTATACGGGGGATCTTTGTCTTTGTGTCTGGGGGGTCGACGGAGCACCGCTAATCGCGCTGCGTGTTACGAAGTCGGCCACGCGAGTTCGATTCCCGCTCGCGATCAATAACGGTGGCGAATATTTGAATTGGTCCTGGGCCTCCCTTAGGTCGACTAAGCCACAAATGAGTACGTGGCGCGGGGAAACAACGGGGAGTTGGGCGTCGTGCTGGCCACCCAACCCCTGCAGCGCCATTCCGGCTTCAATAGGTGCTCGCTAACAATATTTCCCCCAAGAGCATGTGCAGGCTATTTGGGGATTTTGTTATTTGCCTGTGTGTGTGCACGTGTAAGATTGTGTACATGCCATGCGTAGGGACTGGGGTTGTTCAGATATTCCAGATTGAAACTCATTTCTTGAGAGCTGCTTTTTGTGTTCAGTTTGTTGTCCTTCCCCCGCACCTCCGATTAGCGCGGTTGGCTACGTGCGGTGCGAAAGAAGTCCACCATGCATGCAGTACATACATTTGTTCTGGATTACCGGTGTGAGTAACCGGCAAAGACCGGTTACTGTTGTGCTGCATGCGGAGAGAGAGAGGGAGAGAGGGAGCAGCGCTCACACGCCTTCACCGCGGCAGCGGTGGGGGACGGCGGCAGCTGCCGCCGCGGACTTCCAGAGGGCGCCGGTTCGATTCCATCTCCCGACGCGGCAGCTGAAACTCTGGCGGCAACTTCCTTAACCCCCCCACCCCCATCACTGCGTCTGTTCAGCCCAGCAACGTTCGCCACAGTGATCGCAGGTCGCGTGCGGTGGGGGAAAGTGTGGGTACACCCACGTCTCCCAATACGTCTGTTCAGAGGGGCAGAGTGGGCCAACACTCTCTCGAGCTCCCTGTCGCGCAGGCCTCTTCCGCCAGCAGGGGCACCAGCAACCACGTGCAGGGCTGCGCCTCTACCTTTTAAGTGAATCCGACGGCGAATGCGCCACGCGGTGACTGAGGTCGCCGTGCGGTTTTGACGTTCGCGCGTGCTTCTCGGTGCACACATTGCACGTGACCAGTCCCACTGGCGATGGTTACCGGTTCATAACTTTTGGAACCGAATTCTAATAATGGTTACCGGTTTGTCGGTTGACGTTTAACAATCCTGGTTCGTGCTCATTTGTGTATCATTCGCTCTGCAAGGTGTTGCTTACAAAGGTTCATACGTATTGTGTATATTCGTGTACACGTGTGAGATTGTTAGTTGCAATAATGAATTAAATTGTAAATAAATGTATATCCCTACCATGAATATCTGAATGCGTGTATCTATATAGCGATGTGTACGTTGTGTATGTGCGTGTGTGAGAATGTAGACTTGTGTGTATTGTGTTTAAATGTTTCTGTATTTCTCTCTGTGTACAAGTGTTTGTCGTGCGTGTGTGTGAGTACACTGGCCGGAGCGGTGGCGCAGTGGTTAGCGCATTTGATTGGGAAACGGCCAACATCAGTGGTGAATATCTGAACCCGTCCTGGGTCTCGCGCCGAGATCGACTCCGTCTTTGACGAGTGTCTGGCGCGGTGTGTAAACATCAGCACTGGGGAGACAAAGGCGGGCAGCCGTGCTGTTGGCCACCGACTCTATTCGTATTCCGTGCAGGCCTCATAAGTGCTCACTAACACCACTTGCCCCAACAATCTGTGAAGGTTATACGGGGGATCTTTGCCTGTGCGCGTGTTGCGTAACACTCCGTGACGCGCAGCACGCGCCGCGAGTCGCGCGTCACGCGCCGCCTGCCGCACTTCCCTGACGCCGCCGCGTGGCGGGGCCATGTGGACGCGCACCGCTCCGATGGCGGTCGCGCTGCGGTTGCGTTCTCTCTGCGGGCTCGGGCCCGACAGCTGCCGCCCTGGTCCCTCGGCCGTGCACCGCACTCACTCTCTCTCTCCACAACGAACACGTCAAATCATTATTGAAGCGTGTGTCTTTACACATCCCATCAGCCAGGCGACCTTCCATTTGGGAGTGCAAACTTTCAGTCGCATTCGTTTCAATGCAACCAAACTCTGGACCGGTTTCCATTTTCCGAGTCTCATCAGCAGATCGTGGCCGGTTGAACCACTGCCGCTGGGGACAGGGGGGTGGGTTCTGCTGCTGCAGACGGAGGCAGGAGGGTCTGGAGGGTTTCGAGGTGAGGGGAGGTGGGGAGGAGTGAGTGGGAAAGGGGAGGGAGTGTAGGGAGGGAGGGGGTGAGCGGCGTGGGCTGGAGGGGATTGGTGAGTGGTGGGGGATGGGTGAGGAGTAGGATAGGTGAGGCGTGCGAGGTGAGGAGGGTGGGGGAAGAGGGGGGTGTGAGGGGAGACTCGAGCGAGTGGAAGGGGAGAGGCGAGGGGAGGCGGGCGGGCGGGGAGGAGCGAGTTCTCGCAGAGGGGAGGGGAGGTGCGAGGGGGCGGGGGGGCGGGGGGGTCTGGGAAGTCTCCCCGAGGTTACGGGCCCTTTGAAGTGGAGGCGACTGGCGCCTTGAAACAACTTCGTCTTGTCTACCTATTACGCCTTCCGCCCTAATCAGAGTCCGGCCGCAGCCCCGGGGCACCAGACAAACTTGGCCTCGAAAATAAACATTTCATATCCTCGGCGCGGCGCGGATTGGCCGAGTGCGCACACGTAGAGACACGCACAGAGAGACAGAGAGACACCGCCGAAACAGAGGCACACAGACGCACAGACACGCAGAGACGAGTACACACGCACAGAGACGTAGAGACACGCACAG
>NC_136110.1:7500-90000 GCF_965212315.1 Lampetra planeri | reverse complement strand
TGTGCATGTGGTTTGTCTGTTTGTGTCTGATGATATCAGGTGTCACCGAGGTTTGGGCTGTGATGTAGCCGGGAGATTGAAGTATTTTCGTGGATCATTGAATAAATCTGTGCAAAGCTTTGCGTGTGAAATGGCGTGCACATGTTTTTCGAAAATGAATTGGCCAAACAACCCAATGTAGCACGACCCTTCTGAGAATGAGTCTTGAGAGTAATCAAATAGAATGCATGTCCAACACCGCTACAGTAGGTGTTATTGGTGGCACTCCTGCGCTGGATATTCCACATTCCTATGGCGGGCGCCCTATAATTATGAGGGTGATTAGGCTGGCTATTACACTTATGAGGACGATGATTGCTGTTTGTGTTTTTCTCTTCAGCCCTCGGCTCACGCGCGCGCCGGATTAGGCCGCTGTCTCGCGCGGAGAATCTCAGTGTGCTCCGGGCCACGCAAGGTCCGCTTCGACGAAACTCGATCTCCGCTCCTAAATGAGTGGCGGCGTCGGCTGAGCCGAGGGAAATTGGTTCGAGTGGCGGGGAGGGGGGAGATGGGGGGAGGGGGGTGGGGAGGGGGGGAGAAGGGGGGAGATGGGGAGAAGGGGTGGGGAGGGGGGAGATGGGGGGAGGGGGGTGGGGAGGGGAGATGGGGGAGGGGGGTGGGGAGGGGGGAGATGGGGGGAGGGGGGAGATGGGGGGAAGGGGTGGGGAGGGGAGATGGGGGAGGGGGTGGGGAGGGGGGAGATGGGGGAGGGGGTGGGGAGGGGGGAGATGGGGGGAAGGGGTGGGCAGGGAGGAGATGGGAGAAGGGGTGGGGAGGGGGGAGATGGGGGGAGGGGGTGGGGAGGGAGGAGATGGGGGAGGGGGTGGGGAGGGAGGAGATGGGGGAGGGGGGTGGGGGGTTCAACTAGAGGATGGGGGGGGGGGCTGAGAGGGGGGGACGTGGAGCGGCGCTCTCGCCGTGGCAGCGCGCGCGCTTCGCCCCACGAACTGGAGCAAACAAACAACTCCCCGTCCCATGTTTGTCTTCTCATAGACAATATATATGTGGTATATATATATACAATATTTAAGTGGTATATATATAGATACAATATATAAGTGGTATATATAGACACGTAGTTCACACATCCCATTCTCTGGGAGTGTATTTTAAAAGCAGCGTTGGTTGAACCATAACAACACTCTGGACCGCCGGTTTCGACAATGAGTGTCACATCAGCAGAGCCAGATGTGTTGGCACCCTCGAGGTGTCGGCTCGTGTGGTCGATGAAGCTCCCCGCCGTCCAATGGTTTCTGACGAAGCGTCGGGTCCTCATCGCGAAGTCAAAGCGACTTCCCGCTGCGCTGTGCGCAGAAGAAGTAGCCGTCTCCTATTCACAGCCCTCAACCATTGGTGGGAAATTCCACATTCACATGGTGCGGGCGGGGGCGAGTCCACCCACAGGACCTCCCCACAAGCTGGTGTCCTTTGCATTCATCCCGAAGGGACATGCGATGGGCTGAGCTAACCCCCCTAACCATCATCACCATCGTCGTCTCCATCGCCGATGTCCACGGCAGGATCAGGGTCAACAACGGAGATAGAACAAGAACAATGCCCCTTGATTAGCAGGAAGCTTCACCGAGTTGCAATGCTCGTGTGGTCAGGGAGGCCCCACGACACGGGCCAATGCCATGAATGCGAGTCAAGTCGGAGCGCGCGTCGCGTGTGTGGGGTCACACACAGAGAGGGCTCCGCACAGATCGATCCCGAGCTCCACGGCTGCACTGCTCTCCTCTCCTGGCAACCACCTCGCAGCCCGAGCCGACTCGGCACTCGCAGCAATCTCCCACCCACCCGGTGTCCCCACCCGGTGTCCCCACCCGGTGTCCCCACCCGGTGTCCCCACCCGGTGTCCCCACCCGGTGTCCCCACCCGGTGTCTCCACCCGGTGTCCCCACGTGGTGTCCCCACGTGGTGTCCCCACGTGGTGACGCGCAGAGTTCGTATGTCGCCATGGCGTCGTGCACGAGGAGAAACGCGTTAGCGGTTACAATGTTCGCAGTGCTGTGTGTTGCTGGCCGCTTGGCTTTTTGGGGTTAACGGTAACAATGGTGATGATGGTAACAATGGTGACAATGGTGATGATGGTAACAATGGTGATGATGGTAATAATTGTATCAATGGTGATGATGGTAATAATGGTAACAATGGTGATGATGGTGATGATGATAACAATGGTAATGATGGTGATGATGGTGATGATGGTAACAATGGTAATGATGGTGATGATGGTGATGATGGTAACAATGGTGATAATGGTAATGATGGTGATGATGGTGATGATGGTAACAATGGTGATAATGGTAATGTTGGTGATGATGGTAACAATGGTGATGATGGTGATGATGGTAATGATGGTGATGATGGTGATGATGGTGATGGTGATGATGGTAATGATGGTGATGATGGTAATGATGGTGATGATGGTAACAATGGTGATGATGGTAACAATGGTGATGATGGTAACAATGGTGATAATGGTGATGATGGTGATGATGGTAACAATGGTGATGATGGTGATGATGGTGATGATGGTGATGATGGTAACACTGGTGATGATGGTGATGATGGTAACAATGGTGATCATGGTAATGATGGTGATGATGGTGATGATGGTGATGATGGCAACAATGGTAATGATGGTGATGATGGTGATGATGGTAACAATGGTAATGATGGTGATGATGGTGATGATGGTGATGATGGTAACAATGGTAACAATGGTAATGATGGTGATGATGGTGATGATGGTAACAATGGTAATGATGGTGATGATGGTGATGATGGTAACAATGGTGATGATGGTAACGATGGTAACGATGGTGATGATGGTGATGATGGTAACAGTTGCAATATGCGCCCGTGATGACTTCTCAGTGTGAGTCGAACCGGGGGGTTCGACAGCAGAGCGTGGATGAGGTCGACTCAGCTCATCATGCCTCGCTCGGTGAAGGTAAAATAAGTACTACGTTGTGGGGAAGTCACCAACGGTTGCCGCCGATAGAGGAATATGGAATTCCTACCACTGGCCCCGCGAGGCTGTGTACGGGAGATGAGCAGATCGCTGGCTTTGTTGATGAGCGCTTCGCCGCGTTTGCGCCACCAATCGGACGGACAGGAGCTCCCCAGAACGCCAGCGAGCCGGACGCTGCTGACTCAACACCGGGCGTTGAACCCCGTCCAGAATGGCGCGTTAGTGTTGAGGCAATGCTGCCCTCCTCCCAGCTCGTGAGCAACTATCGAGCAATACAATTAGCGTGCCGTCAGCAGGGGATGTTCGTTTACATCCAGTCTGGCTTGGTCTTCACCCCCTGCTGGGAGCCGACGGGGAGAGATGGAGGGAGGATGGGGGTGCTGGGGGTGAGGGCGAGGGCGGTGAAAGAGCAAAGGTGAGACGACCCCCTCTTGTACAATTAGCGGGAGATTCAATTTGCCGCGTGTTCCCGAGCTGCCTGGTGAAGTGATTGGAGAAACGCGACACCTCCATCTCGTGGGCCTCCTGCGCGTCTCGTGCTGACGTCACGGCGTCTGAAATTCGTCTCGAAGGGGGAAGAGGTTCGGAGCTGTGCAGCCCAAACTTCATCATCATCGTCGCCGTCGTCGTGGGTACGGCTCGCCACTGATGTTCGCCGTGGCTGGGTTCATGTTCACAATGCAGGGCGTCATCCGCCGCGTTGATGTTCCACCCTCCGCGAGTCTGAACGAAAGAATGCGAAGTCATCACTTTGATATAAAATGTTGTATCTGTCGGCGTCACGGTGATGCTCGTCTCTTGGTTCGGGCCCTGACCTCGTGGCGGGGATTCACATTTCTGACGGGCCATCGACAGTTCATGATTGTTTTTTAATCTGCTTTTTAAATGATCATAATAATCTCACAATTAAAACTAATTCTCTAAATTACTTTAATTGTATTCGAGTGGCTGTGATGTTCATTGTATAAATGCGTATACTACCGCATATGTTATAGATTTAAATGTTTGTGTGCGCGCGTGTGCTTTGTGCATGTGCATGTGTCCCTCTCACTTCGCTGTGCCTCTCTGTGTCGACGTCCATGTCTATTTCTCTCAGCGTTCACCTCTGCTCGTGTCTCTCTGCCCTTCTGTGCGCGTGTCTCTCCTCGCGTTCGCCTCTCTGCGCGACTCTCACGGCTTCTCGCCACGCGCCTCTGTCTGGATGCCCGTCTCCGTGTCCCCGTCTCCGTGTCCCCGTGTCCGTGTCCAAACCTGGCACGCGGTCCCGTCGACCGCAGTCTGAGTGAGCCCCACTGAGTGCCAAGACGGCGCCCTCCCCTCCACGCCGCCTCCCAATCCAAGCACCTCGTCGCGCCTCCATGGGCCCGCGTGAAGCGGAGCTCGCAATCCTCATGGGGACATTTGTCACGGGGACGGTCCTTGCCGATGACATCGGACAGTTCACCAGCATTGGCTGAAGCCAGCCTCACTGCCGATGAAGCACTGAATATCGAAGCCGGTGCGGAGTTTTGCTCGCATGGCGCCGACTGCGCCTCGAGACGGTCGCCCAGCCTCGAGGCGAGGTGCCTCTCTGGACCTCCTCGGCTCCGCCAACAGCCGCTGGTTGATGGACGGCGTGAAAACACGAGGGCGCATCTCCACCCAGCCCCGCACTCACCCCCCTCCCTCACCTCCCTCACCCCACTCACCCCCCTTTCTTACACAAGTCAGCAATTCGCTTTCTCTGCTGAGGTGAGCGCCGCTTTAAGCGAAGGAGCGCAACTCGGGAGGTCCATTTCACTGATTGACAACAAGTAAAGGTGCAGCCCTGCAATTTCTCGCCCACGCTACTGTTGGGGGATATGGCCCCGCTCTCAACCCCTCTTCCACCTTATTCTTAGGTTTGTTCGATAAAGTCACGTAGGTAAAAACATTAAAAAGTAAAATAAAATAAAAATCACGACGTTTCGGAGGCAACACAAGCTTCCGTCTTCAGGTGGTACCGTCACAGCCACGACAGCTGTAAACACACCGCATTGGCGTGTGAACAAGTCCGATTGTGGCCATGCCACGCAAAGTGTGAACCACGAACAGTCGACCACTGCAGCTGCGTTCAACAGAGGAGGAGGAGGATCGGCAAAACTCCACGAACTCTCTCTCAATATCTCTCTGCACGTCATCACTACCACGATATATGGATGTTGAACTTCTTTCGCACTGTACGTAGCCAACCGTGCTAATCGGAGGTGCGGGGATATATATTGTGCCAAACTGGAGATTGATTTGAATAACAGGCAACGTTTTGGGCAATTATCCTTCTTCATAGTGCTGACCCTTCACGTGCGGGGGAGAGGGTTCGCGTCTGGGCACGGGGGTGAGAACCCGACACCATTCCCGATACCGCGCCGATTTCGCGAGTGTCCGAGCACCACGACGGGATGTGCTGCTCTCTCTTTTCTTATCTATTTACAACGTTCATAATACTGCTGTTTGTTGCTGCCCGCTTGGCACTTTGGTCTCGTGGGGCCTGTGCTCAGCAACCGCGATTAAAACCAGCACACGCCCGTGTTGTTTGACACAGCGCTGACGAGACACTGGACGCAGGCCGCAGCAGCAGCAGCCGCAACAGCAACAGCAGCAGCCGCAGCAGCAGCAGCAGCCGCAGCAGCAGCCGCAGCAGCAGCAGCCGCAGCAGCAGCAGCAGCCGCAGCAGCAGCAGCAGTAGCAGCAGCCGCAGCAGCAGCCGCAGCAGCAGCCGCAGCAGCCGCAGCAGCAGCAGCAGCAGCCGCAGCAGCCGCAGCAGCAGCAGCAGCAGCAGCAGCAGCCGCAGCAGCCGCAGCAGCAGCAGTAGCAGCCGCAGCAGCCGCAGCAGCAGCAGCAGCCGCAGCAGCCGCAGCAGCAGCAGTAGCAGCAGCAGCCGCAGCAGCAGCCGCAGCAGCCGCAGCAGCAGCAGCAGCAGCCGCAGCAGCCGCAGCAGCAGCAGCAGCAGCAGCAGCAGCCGCAGCAGCCGCAGCAGCAGCAGCAGCAGCCGCAGCAGCCGCAGCAGCAGCAGTAGCAGCAGCAGCCGCAGCAGCAGCCGCAGCAGCAGCCGCAGCAGCCGCAGCAGCAGCCGCAGCAGCCGCAGCAGCAGCAGCAGCAGCCGCAGCAGCAGCAGCAGCCGCAGCAGCAGCAGCAGCAGCAGCCGCAGCAGCCGCAGCAGCCGCAGCCGCAGCAGCAGCCGCAGCAGCCGCAGCCGCAGCAGCAGCCGCAGCAGCAGCAGCAGCCGCAGCAGCAGCCGCAGCAGCAGCAGCAGCCGCAGCAGCAGCCGCAGCAGCAGCAGCAGCAGCCGCAGCAGCCGCAGCAGCCGCAGCCGCAGCAGCAGCCGCAGCAGCAGCAGCAGCCGCAGCAGCAGCAGCAGCAGCAGCCGCAGCAGCAGCAGCCGCAGCAGCAGCAGCAGCAGCCGCAACAGCAGCCGCAGCAGCAGCAGCAGCAGCAGCAGCAGCCGCAGCAGCAGCCGCAGCAGCAGCAGCAGCAGCAGCCGCAGCAGCAGCAGCAGCAGCAGCAGCAGCAGCCGCAGCAGCAGCAGCAGCAGCAGCAGCAGCAGCAGCAGCAGCCGCAGCAGCAGCAGCAGCAGCAGCAGCCGCAGCAGCCGCAGCAGCCGCAGGCCACGCGCGAGAGCCGAGCCCGGCTGCCCGCGTGGCTGCCTCGTTGAGCCGAGGCTCA
Organism: Lampetra planeri; assembly: GCF_965212315.1. Classification (NCBI taxonomy): domain Eukaryota; kingdom Metazoa; phylum Chordata; class Hyperoartia; order Petromyzontiformes; family Petromyzontidae; genus Lampetra; species Lampetra planeri. The sequence goes on along the minus strand of NC_136110.1, from coordinate 83,303 downwards.
CCCATTGTCGTCGCTCACTGACATTGGTTTTTGTTTCCTATACTGTGGGATACATCTTGGTTAATAAATGAATGGAATTAATGTTTTTATTGTATTAATGGAACGTTGTTTACCTAATGCAATTATTGCATAACCCTGATTAAATAGCTCGTTTGTTAGTCGTGCAATATCCCTCAAGGACGCAGCACACGTCCTCTGCGATATCCGTGTGTTGTCTTCGTTGTTGCTGTGCTCACGGATCTCCCGTGTACAATTACCAGGCAACTGGCTAAACGGTGCCTTGCGTGTACCAAATCAAAATAAACGTAAAATCAAACTCAACCAAAGCCTTGATGATCTAATTAATACAATGAATATATTAACTCGATGACATGAAAACCTCTATTATGGTCGGTAACCTTGTGTATTCATTATATTCCAGATTTGAAGCTTTCGTGACTGCATGGATTCATATTCTTAGGTTTTTTCGGTAAAGTCACGTAGGTAAAACATCAAAATTAATCAAAATAATTTTGATGTTTTACCTACGTGGTTTTTCGGTAGTCACGTAGGTAAAACATCAAAATTAATCAAAATAATTTTGATGTTTTACCTACGTGACTTTACCGAAACAACCTAAGAATATTCATTATATCTCCATTGCCACCATTCGTCACTGAGGGGCGGTGATGTCATGACAGCGCTTGTGCCAGGCTAGGTGCACCGTGAGGGCGTGAAGTGAAGGTTCTTTGGTACCGTTTGACCGAGGTGACTGGGCGATGCACCACACATCGAAAAACAAACAAAGGCAAAGATACCCCATATAGCCTTCCAAGACTGTAAGGGGCAAGTGCTGTTAGGGAGCACCTATTTAGTACGGGACGGCGCGCGAGGAGATGATGTGACCAGCACTACGTCAGACCGCCATTGTCTCCCCAGTGGCAATGTTTACACACCGCACTCGGTACTCGTCTTAGACTCGTGCAGCCGTCCACATTCGCCGCTCTTGTTGGCCGCAGCTGGAAATCGACCACAGGGGTTGGAGCGCGGGGCGCTAACCACAACACAACCGATCCAGCCACTTGCACATAGACACACACACAATCTACACAATATACACACACACACATAGACACACAATATACACAATATACACAATATACACAATATACACAATATACACACACACAATATACACAATATACACAAATATAAGACAAATATCCCCCGTATAGCCTTAACAGACTGTAGGGGCAAGTGCTGTTAGCGAGCACCTATGAAGGCCGGAACGGTACACGGGGGGTGGGTGGCCAGCACCACGCCCGATCGCCTTTGTCTCCCCAGTGGCGATGTTTACACACCGCACCAGGTACTCATTTAAGGCTGAGTCGACCTAGGGGAGGCCCAGGACCGGTTCAGATAATCGTCACTGGTATTTTGCCGTGAGCGGGAATCGAACCCGGGTCGCCGGGGTCATAGCGCAGCGTGCTAACCGCTACACTACCGCTCCCCACTAACACACAACATATACACACAATATATACACAAACACACATATACACACACAATATACACACACAATATACACACACAATAAATACACACACAGTATACACACACATAATACACACACAATATACACACATACACAACACACACACACAATATACACACAATACACACACACAAAATACACACACAATATATACACACATAATGTACACACATACACAATGCACACACAATATACACACACACAATATACACACATACACAATACACACACACACTATACACACACAATATACACACATACAATATACACACACACAATATACACACATACACAATACACACACTATACACACACAATATACACACAATATATACACACAATATACACACATACACAATACACACACACACACACTATATACACACACAATATACACACACAATATATACACACACACCACAATATACGCACACTCAGTCACACATAGGAAACTTAGATGCCCATGGAGCCAACACGTGGGCTGCTGCTGGGGCAGGTTCTGTTCGCGATCACCGATCGAGGTGGGAGCAGCGCACGACGCGTGACCAGCACGAGTCTCGGCCGCTTTTGTCTTCCCAGTACCGATGGGTACACACCGCACCAGGTACTCATTTAAGGCTGAGTCGACCAATGTATAGACACATTGACACCTGTACACTTATGCAGTGCACACGGTAGTGCGCTAATTGGTGCAGCGCGCGGGCAGCGTTGTTTATAAGTGCAGGAATCACAACATTGCCGCTTTATTTTACACGAAACAGACACGTGCATTGCTATTACAGGTATTGTAAGCTTATATTTTGGGTAAAGTCATATAATTCAGTAAATATGAATATTTTGGTGAAGTCATCACCCATAGCGCACGACAGTATATTGTATACAGACAAACACACGTACATAGAGACGGTATATACATGCCATAGGCACATACCTAAAGACAAACATCCCCTGACGGCAGGCCTCCTAAAACTGTAGATTCGCTATAAATAGCGCCACATATCTACAAACTAAGCCTGGCTACGTCTACAAACTAGTGAGTGCGCGGAGTGCGCAGTTGCATAATCCGCGGCAAGACGTACCGCATCGTTATACCGAGCATTGCAGCTGCAGCAACATGGGAGGGAAGAAAGTGGCGACGCCGTTCCAATCCTCACACACCCTTCAGTATGGGATGGAGCTCATCACGACGGAGGCCAATGGCGCGCAGTCCTGTCGTTGCTTGTTCTGTGTTCACCAAGGCCGTGATGTGGTCGAGGTGACGGGCGACTCGGGTCGCAAGCGCAAGAACCGCACCGACATCAAGTACTTCACGAAGCCGTTCCTGCCGCATCAGTACCGCCACCATCTTGAAGGGCAGCACAAGGAATCGTGGATGCTCTACCAGACGCTGTCGCCCGATGAGAAGAAGAGCTACTTGAACGGCATGGCCAAGCGCACCAACACGCTCCACAACTACATGGACCTGTCGACCGCGTCGATCGACTACGTGATCCAGAACAGCATCATTGAGACAATTATCGGGGACTTGTTCTTTCGCGATGACGACGAGGACAGCGGCGACGACAACGACGACGAGGACGCGGCCAAGAAGGCCGCCAAGAAGGCCAAAGAGAAGGTCAACGCGATGAAGCTGTTCGTCAAGAAAGTGAACATCGAGACGGGGACGTATACGTACACGGCAACAATCAAGAACGAGATGCGCTTCGAGCTCGCCATGGACCACGTCGGTGTTGGCATGTCGTTCCGTCAAACGGCTGCTGCCATCGATCATGCCAGGATCCGCACCAACACGCCGAAGCTGCAGGGCATGAACGACCTCATCGTCGCACAGTCAGTCCGTGTTCTGGTGGCCGTCGGGCTGCAGATGATCGCCAGGATAATCGACGATCCATCGGTGTGGGCCTTCTCTCTGGCTGGCGACGGCAGTACTCACCGCGGTCGGTCGTTCTTCGACCTGCGCACCCGCCTTTGTTACCGCGGCTTCCTCGTCAATCTGCACCTGGTCGCGATCCCTATGTTCGAGCGTCACACTGCTCAGAACATCTTCCGCATGCTCGTCAAGTTCCTCGACGCGCTGTACCCCAACTGGCGCGCCAAGCTGATCGGCTTTTCATCGGACGGCGAGAATACGATGACTGGGCGTCATGGGGGGCTGGTGACGCTCATTGTGAAGGAGGCCGAGAACGACGTCATTCGAATCTGGTGTCCGCCTCATCAGATCGATATTGTGGTCAAGAAATCCGCCGAGTGCGTCTTCGATGGCAGCTGGGTGAAGATCGTGTGCGACTTTTCGGTGTACCTCCGCGCCCAAAACAACCTGATCATCAAGATGAAGGTCAAGTGCCCCAGGAAGGCTAACCGATGGGCCAATCTCGGAAACGTGCTCAAGTTCTACAAGCAGTACCGCCGAGCATTGATCGAGTACACTACTGAGAACAACCCCGCGAAGCTGCCCACCGCCGATTGGTGGGTTCTTACCTACGCGCTCGCGCCCGCCATCGACGCCATCAACGTCACTCTCGTCCAGCTCCAGAGCCAGTCGCTGCTCATGGCGCAGCAGGAGGAGCAGATTCAGTCGCTCATCGGGTCGCTCACCGTTTTGTTCAGTGTTGAGATTGTTGATGGCGTCAACAATCATGATGAGGCGTACGTGTCGTATCATGATCAGTCGATGCGCATCGCGTCTGCCGCGATCATTGCCCACATTGAGGAGCAGGGATCGTTTGCGCAGGAGAGCTACGAGGGCCTCAATGAGGTCGACAAGACGAGGATCGTAAGGAGATCTCGATATATGCGATGACGCTGATCGCGGGTCTCAACGACGTCAAAGCAGAGCGTAACGACGCCAATCGAGCTCTCGACCAGGATGCGGCGCCCGTGATGCCCGCTCAGCTCGTGAAGATGCGTCCTGGTGTGTTCGTGAAGGACGTGCTGGCAGTGCGTCGCGTGCATGTTACGAAATTCTGGTCAGCTGTGAAGGTCGACATGGTCGAGGAGGAGCATCGCCAACTGGTCAAGCTCTACAAGGAGGACACGATCATTCACGACGCCATCAACAAGCACACCAACACGACGACATTCAACGACGCGTGGGATGTGCTGCCGAGTGGTTTCGACAACCTCCGCGCTTTCAGCGGCGGGTTGGCATCGGTGCTCGCCAACACGACGGCGGTCGAGTCGGACTTCTCGATACTCAAGTGGGAACTCGACGAGTTCCGCAGTTCTATGATGCATCTGTCCCTTGATGGCATCTTCCAGACAAAGCAGCGTCGCCTCCTGGTGTCGTTGCTTCGTTAGCGAGCGTAAATCAATGCAACAATGGGGCTCTATAGATGATCTACATTTATTCTACAAACTAATCCTGGCGGTGTCTACAAACTAAGCTAGTCTGTATAGTTTGTAGATATGCACAGTTTTAGGAGGCCTGCCTTACGGTCTACGTTGACTGGTGAGGCGTACGATGTCATGGGTGACCAGCGCCACTCCCGGCCGCCTTTGTATCTCCAGTGTCGAGGATGTGTTCAGATATTCGGCACTGAGCTCGGCCGTGAGCAGAAGTTGGTCTCGGATTGTCGAGTTCGTAGCGCAGTGCGCGAATCACTGCGCCACTGCGTCCCCACTAACACACAGAGACGCCCGCCCGGTATAGCCGTGCGAACTGTAAATGCGAGGGCTGTTAGCGAGCACCTATTTAGGTCAACACGACGCACGAGGCAGTGTTATGGCCAGCACCACGCCCGGTCGCTGGATACAACAACAACCGCCGTTCGACTGTACCAGGCTAGGTGCACGTTGAGGCCACGTGGAGTTTTTTACGGCCGCTCCCAGGTGGTCACGGGACACATCCAGGTGCTATGGGTTGACTTTATTAGATGACTGGTAGAGGAACCAACTGCGATCCCCACTGTGCACATTTTCTGCGTTTAATGCGCCCGGCGCTCTGCTCGTTGTTGTGAGCGTTGCTGGAGGACTCCTGGCTCTAACTGCCCAGGAGCGTCCTTCACGACCCTCCTGCATTAATCCTCACCTCTCTTGCTCGTTTAGCCCCCTCTCTATGCGGCCAAACAGAAGCGGATTGGGCATGCGGTGGCTGGGCATGCGGGCTACGTGACCCAGTCACCGCGGTCTCGCTTGGCGCAGGAAATCACTGACGGGACTGTGTCCAGATCTTTCAAGGATATGTGAGCTCCTCACAATATCGTCTGGTTACACTCAGCGTGCATTTCGATTTAAAGCTTTCGTGACTGCAGGGATTCATCTTCTTGGTTCTTTCGGTAAAGTCACGTAGAAGGGAAGTAATAAAATAATAAAAATAAAACATAATAAAACAATTCTGTGGCCGAAACGTCGTGAGAATTGTTTTATTATGTTTTATTTTTATTATTTTATTATTTTATTACTTCCCTTCTACGTGACTTTACCGAAAGAACCAAGAAGATCAGCGTGCATTGTCGGCAGGATAGCCTCAGTGTTTAAAACTGGCGCAGATGTCCCTTTCAAGGGCTCCACGTTTCGCAAGCGTAGAGGAGAATGTATAACTGTGGTCGAGAAGACCTGGAGCTTCGTGTGGAGCGACATGCCAGGTAGCATCCACACAGCGGCACGCAGCTGGTGAGAAGAAGATGACTGATTCAGAGTGAGACCTCCGGTGTTAAATCAGAGCTCGTGATTTCCGCGCTCCCTGATACAACACATCTCCACAAAGACAAAAACATACTAACACACACACATATGCAGCAAATGCATCCATGATAATGCACAATATAATCGCTTGTTTGCGCTATATTTACACGCGATATATCAACTTTATATTGAGTTTGGTGCAGCCAATTTCATCATTATGCACAGTTAACGTTCGGCTTACTCATTTCAGCTGTGAGGGAATGTCTCTCTCCCCAGAGCTGAGCGAGCTGAACAAGCACCACCCGGGCGTTGTATGGCGCTTGGACACGTGACACTTTAGGGCTAATCGATACCATATCATAAGCATCGGATGGTGGAGGGTCTCACGATATACAGTTGACAAGATCAAGTGTATAGGCGAGAATCTTCTCTGCGAGATCGGAGTCCGAGTTGCACGCGCCGAACCACACAACGACCGTGGCCATCGTGAAGGGGAACCTGGAGATGGTGGGGGATGTTCAGCGGCGTGCCCAGCAAGCCCCACGCTGTTGATGGCGGGACACTGGATGGCACCACTGGTGCCTCGCGCGCTGTGTCTGTGTGTGACACACGCGTGTCTGTGTGTGTGTGTGGACACACGTGTGTCTGTGTGTGTGTGACACACGCGCCGGGGATCCTCCACGCCGCGCAGAAGCGTCGCCCACATCGATGAGCTCAGAAGGGACGTTTGTGTTTTTATTTGGAGAGACATCGATGGGAAAGAAGCGTTCTAGTCGTTATCTATTTTGTTCCTCATAATCTCCAGAATGACGCTCGTGGTTGCGTCGTGCGACTAAAAGTGTCACTGTCGAATGTCGACGATGACGACGATGACGACGACGACGATGATGACGATGATGACGATGTTGACGATGACGATGATGTTGTCGATGTTGACGATGTTGTCGATGTTGACGATGTTGACGACGATGTTGACGATGTTGACGATGACGATGATGTTGTCGATGTTGACGATGTTGACGATGATGTTGACGATGTTAACGATGACGATGATGTTGACGATGTTGTCGATGTTGACGATGTTGACGATGTTGTCGATGTTGACGACGATGTTGACGATGTTGACGATGACGATGATGTTGTCGATGTTGACGATGATGTTGTCGATGTTGACGATGTTGACGATGATGTTGACGATGTTAACGATGACGATGATGTTGACGATGTTGTCGATGTTGACGATGTTGTCGATGTTGACGACGATGTTGACGATGTTGACGATGACGATGATGTTGTCGATGTTGACGATGATGTTGACGATGTTGACGATGACGATGTTGACGATGTTTCCTGGCGGAGAGGCAGCGGTGGCGTGAGGGGCCGGGGGCGGCATCCCTCCCCGCGCGGGGACTTCGCATTCAGCAGCAGCAGCAACAGGAGCAGCAGGAGCAGCAGCAACAGCAGCAGCAGCAGCAAGAGCAGCAAGAGCAACAGGAGCAGCAGCAGCAAGAGCAGCAAGAGCAACAGGAGCAGCAGCAGCAAGAGCAACAGCAGCAACAGCAGCAGCAGGAGCAGCAGCAAGAGCAGCAAGAGCAGCAAGAGCAACAGGAGCAGCAGCAGCAGCAGCAAGAGCAACATCAGCAGCAGGAGCAGCAGCAACAGCAGCAGCAACAGCAGCAGCAGGAGGCGCCGTGGCCACAGAAAGCGGCACGGGGCCCCCCACGGGCCACGGAACTGCGGCACCCGCATCACAGAGGCGGCGGCGGCGGCGGCGACATCGAGACACGCGATTCCGATCCTGTGCGAGTCTACGTGTTCATGTGCATCTGTGTGTACGTGTTCATGTGTATGTGTGTGTGTACGTGCTCATGTGCATCTGTGTGTACGTGTTCATGTGTATGTGTGTGTACGTGTTCATGTGCATCTGTGTGTACGTGTTCATGTGCATCTGTGTGTACGTGTTCATGTGTATGTGTGTGTACGTGTTCATGTGTATGTGTGTGTACGTGTTCATGTGTATGTGTGTGTACGTGTTCATGTGTATCTGTGTGTACGTGTTCATGTGCATCTGTGTGTACGTGTTCATGTGTATGTGTGTGTACGTGTTCATGTGCATCTGTGTGTACGTGTTCATGTGTATGTGTGTGTACGTGTTCATGTGTATGTGTGTGTACGTGTTCATGTGCATCTGTGTGTACGTGTTCATGTGTATCTGTGTGTACGTGCTCATGTGCATCTGTGTGTACGTGTTCATGTGTATGTGTGTGTACGTGTTCATGTGTATGTGTGTGTACGTGTTCATGTGTATGTGTGTGTACGTGTTCATGTGTATGTGTGTGTACGTGTTCATGTGTATGTGTGTGTACGTGTTCATGTGTATGTGTGTGTACGTGTTCATGTGTATGTGTGTGTACGTGTTCATGTGCATCTGTGTGTACGTGTTCATGTGTATGTGTGTGTACGTGTTCATGTGTATGTGTGTGTACGTGTTCATGTGTATGTGTGTGTACGTGTTCATGTGTATCTGTGTGTACGTGCTCATGTGCATCTGTGTGTACGTGTTCATGTGTATGTGTGTGTACGTGTTCATGTGTATGTGTGTGTACGTGTTCATGTGTATGTGTGTGTACGTGTTCATGTGTATGTGTGTGTACGTGTTCATGTGTATGTGTGTGTACGTGTTCATGTGTATCTGTGTGTACGTGTTCATGTGTATGTGTGTGTACGTGTTCATGTGTATGTGTGTGTACGTGTTCATGTGTATGTGTGTGTACGTGTTCATGTGTATGTGTGTGTACGTGTTCATGTGCATCTGTGTGTACGTGTTCATGTGCATCTGTGTGTACGTGTTCATGTGTATCTGTGTGTGTACGTGTTCATGTGTATGTGTGTGTACGTGTTCATGTGTATGTGTGTGTACGTGTTCATGTGCATCTGTGTGTACGTGTTCATGTGCATCTGTGTGTACGTGTTCATGTGTATGTGTGTGTACGTGTTCATGTGTATGTGTGTGTACGTGTTCATGTGTATGTGTGTGTACGTGTTCATGTGTATGTGTGTGTACGTGTTCATGTGTATGTGTGTGTACGTGTTCATGTGTATGTGTGTGTACGTGTTCATGTGCATCTGTGTGTACGTGTTCATGTGTATGTGTGTGTACGTGTTCATGTGTATCTGTGTGTGTACGTGGTAGGAAGTGCAGTTCGATTACAGCTCACGACCGACATCGGTGACGAATATCTGAACCGGTCCTGAGCCGTCACTGGGTGAACCGTTCACGAGTCCCTGGTGCGGCGTGCGGCCGTCGGGGAGACGAAGGCGGTCGGGCGTGACAGCTGCTCGCTCACAGCACTTGGCCCCGACTGTTCGAATCGCAGTCGGTGTTCGTCTGCCGTGGGCAGCCGAGACGAGGGACGTCTCCCGTTGACTGGAGCACGAGGCGCCTCGCCATCGCCTATCAGAAATAGGGAAGCATATATAGACTTGAGGAATGATCAAATATATAAATAACACACAGCGTGAAACATTCCATATACAAACTAACAGTGCCAATTAATACACTACTTTGAATAATTCGTAAACCGTGCTTATACTTTAGTAATAGCAGTCGTAGTTTAATGTACACATTCCCATATCGCTCCCTCCACACACACAGATGAGAGTATTTTTTACTGTATATAAGGAGGAGGCGAATGTTTTGTGATGCTGCTGTGTTTGCCAGCGGTGCACAGGCACAGCCAACAACCAACAACAACCACCAACAACAACAACCACAACCAACAACAACCACAGCCATCAACAACAACAATCACAACCACCACCAACAACCTCCATTCCTCATAGTCTATACAAAACAACGTTCCACCTCCCTCTATACAATACGAACACATTACGGTCATTTCAGAGTAAGTTCAAGTTGTATTCGTCGCTGTATAATCGTGATCTGCATTACAGGTGCCGTGTACCCCATTCCACAACAATCTTACCGTCTATTGATAATTATCCGTAATTTGTTCATGATATCTGAATTCACAATAAACCGATTGGGTGGATGGTATGTTTCTGTTCACACACATATGCGTCCTGTATTACTCCCGTGCGAGTTGCGTCGAGGATCCAAAACAAAGACCCCCCGTGCATCACTTCCAAGCTGCCGGGTCAAATAGTGTTAGCGAGTGGCGGCACTGATGAAGGCTGGCACTGATGAAGGCTGCCACCGATGAAGGCTGTTACTGATGAAGGCTGCCACTGATGAAGGCTGCCACTGATGAAGGCTGTTACTGATGAAGGCTGCCACTGATGAAGGCTGCCACTGATGAAGGCTCCCACCGATGAAGGCTGCCACTGATGAAGGCTGCCACCGATGAAGGCTGTTACTGATGATGAAGGCTGCCACCGATGAAGGCTGCCACTGATGAAGGCTGCCACCGATGAAGGCTGTTACTGATGAAGGCTGCCACCGATGAAGGCTGCCACCGATGAAGGCTGTTACTGATGATGAAGGCTGCCACTGATGAAGGCTGCCACTGATGAAGGCTGCCACTGATGAAGGCTGCCACTGATGAAGGCTGCCACCGATGAAGGCTGCCACCGATGAAGGCTGTTACTGATGATGAAGGCTGCCACTGATGAAGGCTGCCACTGATGAAGGCTGCCACTGATGAAGGCTGCCACTGATGAAGGCTGCCACCGATGAAGGCTGCCACCGATGAAGGCTGTTACTGATGATGAAGGCTGCCACTGATGAAGGCTGCCACTGATGAAGGCTGCCACTGATGAAGGCTGCCACTGATGAAGGCTGCCACCGATGAAGGTTGTTACTGATGATGAAGGCTGCCACCGATGAAGGCTGCCACTGATGAAGGCTGCCACTGATGAAGGCTGCCACCGATGAAGGCTGTTACTGATGATGAAGGCTGCCACCGATGAAGGCTGCCACTGATGAAGGCTGCCACCGATGAAGGCTGCCACTGATGAAGGCTGCCACTGATGAAGGCTGCCACTGATGAAGGCTGCCACTGATGAAGGCTGTTACTGATGATGAAGGCTGCCACTGATGAAGGCTGCCACTGATGAAGGCTGTTACTGATGATGAAGGCTGCCACTGATGAAGGCTGCCACCGATGAAGGCTGTTACTGATGATGAAGGCTGCCACTGATGAAGGCTGCCACCGATGAAGGCTGCCACCGATGAAGGCTGCCACCGATGAAGGCTGCCACCGATGAAGGCTGTTACTGATGAAGGCTGCCACCGATGAAGGCTGCCACTGATGAAGGCTGCCACTGATGAAGGCTGCCACCGATGAAGGCTGCCACTGATGAAGGCTGCCACCGATGAAGGCTGCCACTGATGAAGGCTGCCACTGATGAAGGCTGCCACCGATGAAGGCTGCCACTGATGAAGGCTGCCACCGATGAAGGCTGTTACTGATGATGAAGGCTGCCACTGATGAAGGCTGCCACCGATGAAGGCTGCCACCGATAAAGGCTGTTACTGATGATGAAGGCTGCCACCGATGAAGGCTGCCACCGATGAAGGCTGCCACTGATGAAGGCTGTTACTGATGATGAAGGCTGCCATCGATGAAGGCTGTTACTGATAAAGGCTGCCACTGATGAAGGCTGCCACCGATGAAGGCTGTTACTGATGATGAAGGCTGCCACTGATGAAGGCTGCCACTGATGAAGGCTGCCACTGATGAAGGCTGCCACCGATGAAGGCTGCCACCGATGAAGGCTGCCACCGATGAAGGTTGCCACGGCATGCGAGGTGAGCGGTGGCCAACATCACGCCCGGTCGCCGTTGTCTTCACAGTGCTGATGTTTACGCTCCGTAACAGGTATTTATTTTAAGGCTGAGTCGACCTAGGAGAGGCTGAAGGCCGGTTCAGATAATCGTCGCTGGTGTTGGCCGTGAACGGGCATCGAACTCGGGTTCATAGCGCAGCGCGCTAACCGCTGCACTACCGTTTATATCGCATTTGTGATCGGCACCGAGCTTAGACGGGCGTTATGCCGAAGCGTGGCACCAAGAGCGGTGGCGCAGTGGTTAGCGCACTGCGTCATGAACCTTCACCTGAGATGGACTCAGTGTTGATTTGAAGCTGTCGTGACTGCAGGAATCCACACTCTGCTTCTTTCGGTAAAGTCACGTGGGTCACAGCACAAGCGCCCGTCATCAGGTGGAACAGACAGAGCAGCAGGACTGCTGCTGCTGACGTATGTCTGCAGTCCTCCTGCCGTATCTGTTGCGATCGAAACGTCGTGATCTACGATGATTGTTTCTACCTATACGTGACTCCACCGAAAGAAGCAGAGAGTCTGAGATGGAGTCCCTGTCACGGCTCACATCAGCGTCGAGCGATATCAGAACCAGTCCTATGCCTCCCCCTTAATCAACCCGCAGCGACCATTGTGGTGAAATATCGTCAACAAAAAACATTTGATCGAATAGCAACGGGATGCCTTCATTGAGCAAGGCTCTAACTTCAGTAATAAGTCACGGGGTCTTCCGCTTTGCACCCGCTTTAGCGTCACACTCCACGGCAGGCGAGTCACTTGGTGAACCGATGATGGTGGAGCTCGTGAGTGACAGTGCGAGCCACAGCAATGTGCACTATGAACTCTTGGCAGCGCCTGCCCTGTGACTGAAGTCAGTGAACTTCAGCGCAAAGCGAGAGACTCAGCTGGATGTCCATAGCTTGGTTCCGTCCCTCCACTCCCCTCGCCGCTATTAAACCAAAACACCTGCGCCTTCTACTCTTCCGGCGCCTCTTGCTCTCATTATATTCGCAGTGTTTTCTGTTCCCGTGTGTTTCGCTTAGTACCGTTAACACCTCGTTCATTAGTTTTGCAATATTCCTTAAGGACCTCGTCCTCCTTGTCTTCGATGTCGATCTTTCGTCTTTGTTTTGTTGCTGCTGTGCACACCACGGATTCCCCGTGTCAAACAGCCGGGGAACTGGCTGAACGGGATCAGCCGTGTAACAAATCACATAAACTAATAAGCAGACTCGGCTGTATTTGGGAGAGAAATCGAGACCTAAGCCCTGTAGAACATGAGGAGCTGAGTTCACCGCAGGCAGGGAGGGCATGCCCGACCCGTCGACTGCCGCAGCCGAAACGCGACTTACGATCGTACTAAATTCCTATAATTGCTCGACTGGCTGCGATATTAATTGTTTAAATATATGTATTATACACCTTTAGAGGGATGTTTTTTATTTATTTATTGAGAGCTACTTTTTGTGCTTAGTTAGTTGTCCTTCCCCCGCACCTCCGATTAGCGCGGTTAGCTACGTACGGTGCGAAAGAAGTTCAACAATACACGTGCATACATATACTTGTGTATAAGATATATTATATTGCGTAAGACAATGCTTTAAAAATGTGTGTATACGTGTCATTACGTGTTTGCTTTGTGTCGGTGTGGAGGCTGGTAGTGTAGTGGTTAGCGCTACGCTGCGCTTCGAACCTGGCGACCCGCATTCGATTCCCGCTCACGGCCAACACCAGTGACGATTGTCCGAACCGGTCCTGGGCCTCTCCCAGGTCGACTCAGTCTTAAATTAGTACCTGGCGCGATGTGTAAACATCGCCACTGGGGAGACAAAGGCGTGGTGCTGGCCACCCACCCCCTTGTGTGCTGTGCCAGCCTTCATAGGTGCTCGCTAATAGCACTTGCCCCAACAGTCTGCTAAGGCTGTACGGGAGGCGGGTCTCTGTCTTAATGTGGAGGTGAGATTTTTCCTGTCCATGGATATGGGTGTTGTTTTCAAGACAAGTCAAACGAGGACTCCGTATCGTTATGAGGGTCCTTGCCTGCAAGATCAACAGTTCGACAGTCTTGACTTGAGCAAGCCTGACTCATCTGCTGACGGATGTGGCTGTCTTGCAACAATGCTGCTGACATTACGCACTGCCAGAAGGGTGTGCGGCTGAATGGCTGTGTGTGTGATCCGTGTGAACGTGAAGAGGGCATCGCTCTCTTATCTCGTAGATCGGTTGTATGTATACGAGCAGATAAGACTACTAGTATCGATTTCATAATTAGATTTGATATTTTTTATAACGATTGAATAATTGTATATATATATAAAAGTCAAAAATTGTCTGTCGGTTTGTGGCTTTATGTGTGTTCGCGCGCTTGCGAAGGATTTGGCTCTTCAACGGTGGGGTTGACGTAGAATATTAATAGCCAGGTACCACGCCGTAAGCCCCGCCGTGAGCAAGCGCTATTCCTTTCTCACATCCGTCAACTTGTAACACGTTTAATTAGCGATTTAGTGCGATTTTTTTGCGCGATCCCTTTATTTATTTATGACGCGTGCACGACCATACCAACTCACGGGCCTTTGGTGGGGGGGGGGCATTTTCTTTAGCGTTAAAAATGCTTTAAAAATACTCTAAACGCTGAGCTTAAATCTTCAATGTGTGATGTCCCCCCCACCCCGATGCTGCAGTTACTACGATACACAGTCGCTAGATGCTACCACTACAGGCCGTAGATATTACTGCAGAGCGGCCGGGGAGATCGTGGATGGGGGGGGGATCAGCAGCCCAGCCCCAGCTTGCCAAGGTGCCACCTCGGCCGGCTGGACAATCTAGGCGAGGCCGGAGGCTCTGCACGGGACTCGGCCTCGCCACGCCACTCTGTCAGGTGACTACTTTGTGCTATAGAGTCCATAAATACTGCTATAGAGTCAGCATGTACTACTGTAGTGATAGCAAGTACCACCACAGTCGGTATGCACTGCTGTAATCATAGCAGGTACCACCACAGTTGGTACGCACTGCTGTTAGATTTGTAAGAGTAGTTTTGAAATATTTTTGTTGGCCAGGGCAACGCCAGGTATTTAAGCTAGTGATTTATAAAAACAAACAAGGAAATCACATAATCATAGTTGATCAGCCAAATGAACAAAAATATAAAAAACACGACGTTAATAGTGAACACTGCCTTGGAATACAAACGCATTTCATCGACCAACGATTCGATCTAAAAATCAGAATAATAAAATATCAATTACCCTTCCCATTTCACGATGTACTCTTGCGAGGTAATGTGTTTGTGATAATAATTGGTAATTTTGTATCATTTTACAGAATTTCCAAATCGCCCCCGTAATGCTTCATATTGGAAATTAAATACAATACACATGTATGTATGTTGAACTTCTTTCGCACTGTACGTAGCCAACCGAGCTCATCGGAGGTGCGAAGTTACATGAAGTTATCAGATGTATTGTTCGCGTTTAAGCAACACATGCGAGGTCCCTGACATTGTACTCTTGTGGGATCCCATACATAGTGCACACGTGTCCCGTACATTGTACACGTACATAGTGCACACGTGTCCCGTACATTGTACACGTACATTGTGCACACGTGCATCGTATGTGTCCGCTCCGCAGAGATATTGTGAAACCCGGTGGCTGAGCACAGGCCCAAAGCCAGCAGCAAACATCAATTGTTATCAAAGCTGTAATTGTAAAGCGTCAACGCGTTTGTTGAACAGAGCGAGGTTATTGTTGTTGTTGTTGTCGCGAGAGGTTTGGGGAGAGAGACGATCGGAGACCATTCCAGAATGGGGCAGTGCGAGTGAAGACGTCGATAGAGAAGTGGGTGACCTGCCGAGTGGTGAGTGGGTGGGTGGATTGGTGAGTGGGTGAGTGGTCAGTGTGTTGTTGCGACCTGTAGTGTGGTGGTTGATCACCGTGTGGATGCGATGACAGTCAGTGTGTGGTAGACCGGGTACTTTGATCATCGGGCAATCTATTCAATTCTATTCTATTCGCAATCTATTCGCATTAGCCGCGTCTCGTCGTGCGGGTGACAATCGATGATTCGCGATGTCGCGTGCACCGAAGAGTGTGAACGAGACGGACGACGCCGCGACAGCCGTGACGAGGCGAGAGCTCATCGCGAGCGTGCCGGTGATCAGTGGCAGGCCGTGATTCTAGAGCATTGCATGAATATAGATGCATGCGTTACATCGTTTATAAAATCATATATATACATAGAATCATTAACCAAGTGTACAGACTCGCGGATGACAGCCTGGCACACATTCTGGGCTGTAGCTACAATGAGTTTTTGGGCGCGTTGTGTTCCTCTCGCTCCGCCCTGCGCATTGTGTTACCGCTCGTATCGTGTCCGCGGTGTCATCACAAAAACCGCTCACACCACTACCCCCGTCATCTCCATTGTCTTATAACAGACAGAACGTTAACGGTTCGGGAAATGGTCATCTTCAGGCCATGTCATTGTGATACTGGCAGTGGCCCATAATCACACATCCTGTCAATACCGGCATCGGTGACATTGGCCCTTACAAAAGATAAACAAATACGGTATGATAGGCGACGTTTCGGGAAAAGGCCTTCATATATATATAACATAGATGATGTTTAGAACAGAGAGAGAGATTGTCTTAGCGGCTCGGTCAAACCCCGCATTTTAATGAAACCGATGTGAATTTAAATGTTTTGTTTGATTTGAATAAATGAAACCGCTTTGAGTTGATCCAAGAACAATTTCCCATTGGCAGCGACCGAGTAGCAAATATTAACAACTTAACGCTTACAACTGAGAAAATAATATTATTCTTGCAAATGTAACACTTCACGGACGTAAGTGACCGTGACCGAGGCGCGGAGCCAAGCGCAGTGTCGCTCGCAGCAGCCACGGGACGCCGAGAGGCCGAGCGGAGGGAGCGCTGCCGCTGCGAGTGGCGGCGGCGGCAGCGGCGGCGGCAGCGGGGACGATGGCTGCGTTCTACACGGCGGGGCCTGCCGCGGAGAAGCGGCTGCGACTGTGGCCCCCCTGCTCCCTGGTGCAGGGAGTGGCCCTGCTCCTGCTGCAGGGAGTTCTACAGTGAGCGCAGAGAGCGAGAGGGAGACGACGGGATGGGCCGAGGCTCAGGCAGCAGGGGCTCTGGCAGGCGGCTCTGCTGCTGGCGATGGAGAGTCCAGATGGGGGAGGTGGGAGGAGGAGCTGAGGACAAGAGGCGCGAGCGAGATGTTTTTCTCGGCCGTCGGAGTTTCTTGAGGTTACTCGGTGGGGATGGACCAAGGGAAGGAGTTGCAGTCGTCGGGGCGAGACGACGCTGCAGGCGAAGGTGTCGGCGATTCGGGTGGTAACGAGTGGACGTCAGTGACAACGGGCCCTGAGGTGGAAGATGTACGATCTGATGATGCGGTTGGAGTGGCTGAAATTCTGGTTTCCTGAGTGCTCACCTGGTTGAAGAACATCAACCTGAAACTTTAACTCACGAGCAGATTGCATGGACACTCACTCACCAGGCGTGGTGTCTCCGACAACAGCGCTGCCGCATGCCGCGTGTCGCCTTCGTCGGCGGCACGGGAGAGGCGAGCTCCTACCAGCCGAGAGAAGAGCCTGCAGCCAAAGCACAGCCTTGTCTGGAGATTATCAAAAAAACGAATTAATAAGCAGACAATGTGTCTCCCTCACACATCTGTCCCTCCACGTAATAGTACTATGTTTTAACACATTCCATCAGCCGCCCGTCTTCTTTCTGGGAGTGAATACTTTCAGCACCATTGGTTCAATGAAGGCAAACTCTGGATCGGTTTCAGAATTAAGTGTCTCATCAGCAGTCAGGCTTGCTTGAATGTCTGAACCGTTCCAGATGTTTGTTTGTGTTGCACCAAAGCATATTTAAATTACGTGTTCACAGACGGGTCGATGTGGTGGATGGGATGTGTAAAACACGAGTACAAATACTTCTGGACTTACCATCTCCACGGTCGCTTCAGTGCATCTGAGCTGTTGGCCAAATTAACGCAGCGGGGGCGGCGGCTCCACGGTCGTCACAGCGAACGTCTTCAGAACAACAGCCGAGGAGCGGAGGCACGAAGCGACGCGAGGGAGACGATTCCTCCAGCACGAGGTCGCGTGTCCCGATCTTCCAGGCACGAGCGACTTCAGCGACAAAAGAGAAATGTTATACAAGGGTCACGCTATCTTAATGCTCTCATAATACTCCAGCATGTTGTTGTCTTTCCGCACACTATTCATGACCAAGGAGAGATAGGTACATGTCAAGATAATACTCATTGCTCACAAACACTAATTTAACGCAGACATCCACAATACATACCACATGCTTTGGGGCAAGTGCTGTTCGCGATCACGTTTGAAGATCCTGACGGCGCACGAAAAAGTGATGTGGCCAGAACCACCCCTGCCGCATTTGTCTCCCTGTTTGAGGCGTGTAGACACACATCTGATGTGTAGACACACATCTGATGTGTAGATACACATCTGATGTTAGCCGTGGCTAGGAATTGAACCCAGGTGGCGGGGTTCGTAGAGCAGCGCGCTAACCGGTGCACCACTGCACTCCGTACCCACACAAGCACACACACGGACAATAGACTCTCTCACATATCCGCACACACACACATATATATATGTGCAACGGACTGAAATATTGTCACAAACACATACAAAGATCCCTCGTGTATTCTTCTCTCGTGTAGCCTACGCAGGCTGTTGGGGCATGTCCTGTTAGCGACCACCTATGAAGAGACCAGCAGGGCTCACGATCGAGTGGTGTGTGCTCGGTTCTAATTGAAGGTGAGTCGACCTCGCGAAGGCCCATGACCGGTGCAGATCTCACTCGTCAATGATGTTAGCCGTGGCCAGGAATCGAACTCGCGTTGTGGAGTTTGTAGCGCAGCGTGCTAACCACTGCGCCGCAGCTTACCGCACACGCACACAGCGACACACACAGCGACACACACACACCGGCACACACGCACGTGCAGAGCGACACACAAACGCACTGAAACACGCACTTAGACACACACGCACACGCACTGATACACACACATGCTCGCACACGTGGCGGTGCTCAGCCCGCCGGGTACGCGCACACACGTACAGTGTCTACATTATGCAAGTGTCACGCAGGAATGGCAGCTATGCGCTTTTCGTTAAAATCCGCACACAAATGAAAGTTGGTCACAAGGAGCGCGAGACGCTGGCACGGTCAGCGCTCAGTCACACCGAGGGGAGGGGCTGTGGGGGCGAGCGGGAGGAGGGACGGAGAGGGAAGGAGGAGGCGGAGTCGACGGGACTCCCCGCGCACGCGTGAGAACACGGGCGCCCTGCGGGGAGGGAGGGAGGGAGCGGGGTAGAAAGAAGGGGGTTGAACGGCGCCCTTTGCGTGACGGGGAGTGGCCTTGGCGAGGGCGGAGGCGCTCTCCTGGCACCGGGGCTTGCGGAGACTGGGGGGGGGGGGCGATGGGTGGGGTGCGAGCGCGGAGGGAGATGATGGAGGGGGAGGCACACGGACATCGCCACACGCGCGTGTCGCCACCATTAGCGAGCAACTCCGGCAAACGCGCTCCGTGGGTAACGCGCTCGCCTTCATCGCTGCCGCTGCGCCGCAGCTGTGGTTCTTGTGAGGGTCGTGAAGACCTCGAAGGGCTGAGAGATAACGAGAGCTTTTCCATCGCATCTCGCTGAGCAATTAGCGTGTCGTCTCTTCTGTCGTCTCGCCGTAATTATTTATTCATATCGGGACGCGGCCTCTTTTAAAGGGCCGGTCACGGGCACGCATGCGTTTAAAAAGTGAGCGATAACCGCAGCGACGTAAATCGACGATCTCCCCGGTCCCATCGCCGGGCGCGAGGGGAGAGGCGGCGGAGAGGGGCCGCCACCCCTTGGGCCGCTGCGCTCGGAGGAGCTTCGGGCGAGCCGGGGTCTCCCGCTGTCCAAGGCGTGCGAGTCGGCGCCACGCTCGGCATGGAGAGAATGAAGGAGGGGACCCCACAGCAGCAGCAGCAGCAGGGGACGGTGGCGCCGCGTTTGGCCTTCAGCGTGGACGCGTTAATGTCGGACCTTCGAGAGCGTGAGAGGGAGCGTGAGACGGAGCGTGAGACGGAGCAAGACATCTCCACCATCAAAGGCGGTGGCGCTGACGCTGGAGACACTGAGAGTCCGACAGCCGCAGAGACTCAGAGAGACAACGGCCCCTGGGGCCCGCCATCGAAGTTCTCGTCTCCACCAAGTGAGTGCAGCAGAAGTAGAGCAGATACGCAGACGATCTGCCTCGTCCGTGCAGAATTGCAGCGGCATTGGATACGAGCACACCCTGGGCCGGTTTCGGCATTGAGTATCTCATCAGCAGGGTCAGGTTTGCTTTAAAGCAATGCTGGTGAACTGCCAGATTTCATTTTATACAAAAGCTATGTCCAAACAGCATCACGCAGGGGCGGTGGGGAATGGTTAAAAGTGACAAAAACAAAACCACCTTGAGTTAATGTGAGACAAATAGCAAGGGTAGTGTGCGTTTAGAATGTTACTGAACGTATCTAGATTCATCTCAAGATGCGGAGTAAATTCTAATTACAGCGCAAATTCATTGTACGAGCATCAAGTCTGAGGAGCGGCTCAGTGACTTCACTTTGAGCTCACGCCGAATAGCGAACCTGGTCCAGGAGGCAGATTTGTTCAGAACGCGTCTTTTCTTATATTCTCCGCAGCGACGATAACGACAATTCTGTGTTGTGCGTCTCACCAGGACCGGTGTCTAAGAGAGAGAGGGGGGGGTCGCCGATAAACATTGGTTCCAGCGAGTCTCTCTCGTGTGGAACACATCATGCTGCTGGGATTAATGGCGTGAGTGCATGTGTACGCATGGCGTCGTTTGAGAAACTTCTCCTCGTCTGTGGGTATCGTGCTGATTAACTCGTGGTCAATCAGTATATGTCATACACTTGCTGTGGCCGTTTTTATGTGAAACAGCGACTATATGTGATGTATAATCCGCTGTTTGGTTTCACTCGCGGGGGGCATCTCAAATGTCCACATTGCTTAAATCCGCGTCCTTAGCAAAGACATCTCCATCGCCAGTAAACGGAGTAATCCGCCCTCCCCACCCCGAGTCAAGGTGCGCACAGACGAGATAGTCAAAGGGAGTCCACGTTCACGGTCGTCAAAGTCAACAGTCAGAGTGATTTGTTGCTCAACTGAGCATCGAGGCATCGGTGTTCATCTCCCTTTTATGGACCTCAGCCAGTGGTGGAAATTCCACGATACGATAACGGGGCGAGTATATCCACGAGGACCACCACTGTTGACTTGTCCACAAAGTGGTACTGTATATGTTTTTCATCGAACCCGGAGGGATGATATGCTGAGTAAACCACCGCCACGACCAGGAGTTGAACTCGCCACCTCCCGAAGTATAACATCTAGTAGGTCATCAGCATCGTCAAGCAAGCTTGACGATGCAAGCTTGACAATGCTGATGAGACCATGAATGTCGAAACCGGTCCAGAGTTTTGCTGCTGAATTGAGTTACTCAGAAAGACTGCCGCGTGGCTGATAGGATGTGTTAAACTAATATTTTGTGTGTGGAGGGACAGGTTTAGGAATGGGACGAATTGTCCGTGTATCTATTTTATAGGCTGTAAGCGCGTTTATCCTTTGGACTCACTGCTCTCGGTCAAATGAGTGGAATTCCCACCGCTGTTTCAGGGCTGTATTCGACATACCACAAGATACCACAACGCCTTGTCGCCACACCGGGCAATGTTAGCTACAGATGCAGCAATTTCGCGAGCAAGCAATTGCAGGGCTGCGCCGTTACCGTTTCACGTGACATGGGCCCAAGGGTTGAGGACTCTCGATGGACAATCGGTGGCCACGCGTCCCACCGCGGCGAAGAGGCTTCCCGATAGACGCAGTACAGAAATACTATGACGACAATCGTTGGCTTCACAACAGCTGAGTCACGCACTTATTAATGGAGTTTACCACCATAATGTATCATATAGTATGCATATAGCGTAGTGTATACACTACACTATATAAAATATTAAACAGACGCAGGTTACGGCTCAGTGGTAGAGCGAATGGCTCGCAATAGGGAGGCTGCGAGTTCACTTCCCGGCTGAGGCTGAGTCAGCTCCTAAATCCCTCACTCCGGGGTCGGTAAAAGAAGATTTTGCAAAATCTGCAGGAATCTATTAGGCGGCATGAAGCGGTGGCATCAACTGCATTGCTTGGGATGACCTCTTGATGATGACCTTGAACTCTGTTCGCGAGGTGTTTGGGAGATCCGACGGGAACGCCTCAGTCGCGTCGCTCTCAAGAGCGCGAGGAAGAACAAACAACTGTGCAGGCAATTCGCCTCCTTCCCATTTCTCTCCTTCTACATACAACATAAACATTTACTTAAAACACATCCCGTCAGCCACACGGCCTTCCTGGAGTGCACAATTTCAGTAGCATTGTTTCATCACAAGCACTACTCTGGATTGGCTCGACATGCGGTGTTTCATCAGCAGTCAGGCTTGGTTGTAGCAATGCCGGTGAACTACCCAACGTTCATAGGTAAAGACCCGCTGTGTTCGATGTGGCTCTCCTAATCCGGGTTACAACTTTACACGCGACACGCGACGCGGGTTACAACTTTACACGCGACACGCGACGCGGGTTACAACTTTACACGCGACACGCGACGCGGGTTACAACTTTACACGCGACACACAACGCGGGATACAACTTTACACGCGACACGCGACGCGGGTTACAACTTTACACGCGACACGCGACGCTCATCACTGCGTCGCACCGGTAATGTCACGCAGGCAACACACTGCGCGCGCCACGTCACGTCCTCGACCTGCAGACGACAGTCCACGTGAACGCCGCTACTCAGTCACCTTGTGCAGCACAGGGATAGCTGCCCCTTGGGGGTTCCTTCGGGTGGGTGAAATGAGACGCGAGACGATGTGAGATACCTTGAAGAAAGCGCCACTGGACATGCGGCACAGGGTCACAATTATTGTGACGATGTGCATTCAAGGCGGAGCGCGCTCCTGATGCTCAAATGAGCATTGAGGCATTGGTGCTCATCTCCCGTTTACAGCCCTGCAGAGCCCGTGGTGTAAATTCCACATTCCTATGGCGGGGGCGAATCTATCCATAGGACAACCCCTGGTCACTTCCCCACAAAGCGGCTCGCGTGCGATCCGAGGAAACCCCGCACGCAAGTTGCGATTACTGCGCGACCCGGGGGGGTTTCAGCAACTTAGGAACAATGCCCACTTTGGAACCATGTTTATTTTGTGAATTGACAAACATAATAGCATCAGCGATAATAACAAGACGAAGACAATAATGTATATATGTATATAGTAACGGCAAGCCGAGCTGTGTGTATGTGTAGGTATATATGTGTATCCTATGTCGACGAGTATCTGTGTCAATGTGTGCATGACTGTGTATGCGTATCAGTGAGTGTGTGTATATATATATAGTTATGAGCGGTGGCGTGTTTTTGGTTTGCGCACTGGGCGACGAACCCGACGAGCCGAATTCAATCCCGGCTCACGGTCAATATCAGTGATGATGATCTAAGTTGGTCCTGGACCTCCCCTAGGTCTACTCAGCGGGTATGTTTACCTTGAGTAAACATACCCGCTAGGGAAACAAAGGCGGAGGGGTGTGGTGTTGGTCTCAAAACAATTAAATCAAGATCAAAACAATTACTCGGGTAACTGATTACGAGAGTGAAGCGGCGTGCTGCTGTATGACTTCGTCATCAGCCATGGTCAGTCGACTGCTGGATGAAGGCCTCCCGAAGCCTTCACCACCTCTCATGCTCTTTGATGCGAATCTCCCTCCAGCACTTGCACATCAACTGATCCCATCGCTCCATCTCCTCGGTGGCCAGGCACCTCTCGGACGCGTCCCGTCCTTTGTGGCCGCGACGCGTCCTGCTGCCCCCCCCCCCCGCGCCTCCTCGCGGAGTGGACGATGTCGTTCACCTGCGCGTGCTCCTCCCGTCTTGCTCTCGTCTTGTATATTACACCATGTGGACCATCTCTTTGTTACACCGCAGAACGCTGTAGTTAATAGACGTGTGAATGTGGTATATACATATCGAGTGTTGAGCGTGGTAGACATCGGCCAGAGTCGGAGTTTCATGCGACATGGATCTGCACACCGCGATTTTGCTCAGTAGCAGGCACTAGCGATACAATATGGCGCGCGCACTCCACACGAGCCCGCGCATTCTACGCATTATTCCGCATCATAACAAGGCAAATATACATTTATGGCGTTTCATAGCGAATGTAATATTTAATCAGCTATTTTAGGCCACCTAAGGATGTGGCCAAATTCATGTCGTGAGACCTTCACCACCCGACACAGACGAACAAAGGGAATGGTCACGTGAGCGAGCGTGTCGCGCCTGTGCGCGACTGAAAGTGTGGCCAGAAATGGACGTTGAGCTCGCCGGGTTCGTGGCGCAATGCGCTCAGCACTGCACGGCCACCGCTCCACGCGTCATTCAACAATATCCACGTTGCATTGTTCACTATCATCGCACCATGGTGCACATGACCCCGTACTAGATATGACGCCCCATGCCGTGACGCGCAACACGTTGTACCAGTGCTCGTACCTCCACGTTGTCCTGCGCGCTGTCAGGCACACCACGTACACTCCACACACGACCACACACACAGCACGTGCTACTACTACTACTGTATGGGTAGAACACGACACTTGCGATCCAGAGCTCGCCGCTTCGATCCCATCTCCCGGCGCGGCAGCTGAAACAATGGAGCAAGTTTCTCAAACCCCCCACTGCGGGATCCATTCAAGAAGCGCGTCGACTCGTGGCGATGACAACTCTGAGAGTGCTGCTTGTTTCTGGCCGCTTGACGGGTTGGGCCTTTGGAACTGTGCTCGGTCACTGCGTACATACAAAAACAAACTGCGTCTGCACAGCGACTGCTTCTATCTGTGACGCCGCCCTTATCTACGTGAAGGAAGCCAATTGCCTCATAATTCCATTACTCTTTGGTTCTTTCGGTAAGTCACGTAGGTAGAAAAAACAATAGATCACGACGTTTTGATCGCAACACAAGCAACCGTCTTCAGGTGTGAGACAAACACAGCCGAGGACTCGTTTGTTTCACACCTGATGACGGTTGCTTGTGTTGCGATCGAAACGTCGTGATCTATTTTTGTTTTTTACCCACGTGACTTTACCGAAAGAACCAAAGAGTATGGATTCCTGAGGTCACGAAAGCTTCAAATCAAGATAATCCCGTTACTTATATTTGCCACAACTAGACGAATTAGTGGTTTTCGTTGTTGTACAGTTTTGCGTCGAGCGAGCACCTCCATCTCAGAGAGAGATCTCGCCGATCACCCGCCAGGGAGCCTGACTGCTGATGGGACAATGAATATTGAATCGGTTCTGAGTTGTTCTTGAGTTGAAATGATGCACCCCATAAGTTCGTGTGGCCGATGGGACGTGTAAAACAATAATTGTATTGTACATGTGGAGAGACAGATGTATGTAGTTGAACTTATGTCGCACCGTACGTAGCCAACCGTGACACTCGGAGGTGGGAAGGAGGCGACATGTCTGCGTGCTTGTTGGTTATTGTTACCCGACTGGACGTGTGTACAAAGAGCTTCATAGCTCATTGGATTCCTCCAAGATGTTGATCCTCCTGGTCGCGTGGCGAGGTCTATGGGGGGGGGGGGGGGGTGACGTCGCTGGCCATAGCTGGCGTGGTGACATCAGTGAGATGGTTGTGGAAGTGCAGGAGGGGTCCGTGTGGTTCGACCTTTCACGCTGGCTGAGTCTGGGACTGTGGTGTCACGTCCAAACAATCGCCTTCGTATCACTCTTCTATCGCAACTACCATGGTTGCCTTTCCCGTGCACTCCTTAATTCCTTCACCTTCGATTGGCAGGATAGGCTACGTACGGTGCAAAACATGTTCAATGTACGTACACACAAGTAGACACTGACTGTGTAGTCCTATCCACACTGTGTTCAACCAGAACACTGCAGGTCACAACGACTCATACACTGGCCCACTCGCCACACACTGCAGGCAGGGTACGGTGGACGGTGGATTGGGGCAACCGCTTTGGAGGGCCCTGCACTTGGACGTCACGGAGTCAGATGCAGTACCTCGGGGGGGGGGGGGGGGCGGCACTCAGTGTGAATTGCCCCAGCCCCGCACCCCCCTATGGAAGGCCCTGACTGCAGGTCGCAACGCTTGTGTCTGCTGATCCCCTCGCAATGCTTCTCTTTGACGATGGAATTCCATTCTATCCTCCCTGTCCCCCCGTGTCTCATAATAACCTTTGTCAATTCAAGAGACGTGCTAACGTTAATCGAGTACAACTCTGACAGTGCTGTTCGTTGCTGGCCGCCTGACGTGTTGAGTAAAACCTCATGCACCGCACGTGCGCGCAGCCTCAACTCGTCCTCGCGCACAATGCAGGTGGCGGTCAACTATTGTCTCATCCCAGCCTTGCCATTGGCTGGAGGCTAATCAGAAGGTTGATTGCGTGTGGAGCGTGACATTGGGGGAGGGGCCCAGCGCGCGGGTGGGGGGCCTGGGCGTTGTGATGCGCGAGGGGGCACCCTGGAGCGGGGTCGTCGCTTCACAATGAGGGCTTCCATGAGTCCAAGTACACATACAAAGATCGCCCGTATAGCCTACACAGATTATTGGGACAAGTTATGTTAGCGAGCACATAATGGTAGGTTTTTACCCTTTTAACTGGTACAAAACTGACACCTTTATATGTACCAGTTAAAAGGGTAAAAACCTACCATTATATTTTGCCACTGGTAAAAGAGATCTCATAGTGTTAGCGAGCACACATTAAGATCTGCACGGCGCACGAAGGGATGGTGGGGCCAACACTACGCTCAGCCGCATTTATCCCACGAATGTTTTTGTTTGCACACCGCACCAGGTACTCATTTCAATCTAAGTCAACGTACGGGATGCCCAGTACCGTGTCAAATACTCGCCACTGTCATTGGACGTCGACATAAATCTAACTCGGGTCGCCGGATTCGTTGCGCAGTGCGCTAACCACTTCGCCCACACTCCCCGTACACACACATGTGCACCCCTCCTCGACACTGCACACGCACACGCGGCCTCTCCTTCTCGGTGTCCCGGAGTCGCGTCGAGGGGGCGGGTCGGGTTGGAGGCCCCGCGCCGGCGTCGCTCGGGTTTCACGGCGTCTCTCATCGCCCCCCCCGCTCCCTCCCGCGCGTGACACTCGGCTCTCCATCAGGCCAGACTCCACGCAGCCCCCCCCTCCAGCTCCTCCTACGACGCCCCCTTGGTCGTCTCATGATACAATGTTCAACCACAGTGTGACATGGCGAGTGAAGTGAGTGAGCTAGCGAGTGGGCGGTGGTGGAGTGAGTTTGGACGAGACGACGGTGGTAGACCGGGTCCTCCACACGGGAACACGGGGACAGTCAGTCATGGCAGTAGCGACAGAAGAGCGATATGGACGACACGAAGAGTGACCCTGAACTCATCTTGAGATTCATGTCGAGGCCCATTATTGACAACCTGCGTTGCTAATTTCCGCGTATCCACGTGTGACGCTGTAGGGAGCGGTGGTGCAGTGTTTTGTGCCCTGCCCTACGAACTGCCTGACGTGCGCTCGATTCGCAGCTCCGTCCAACATTAGTAGCAAGTGGGCCTTAACCAGGTCGACTACCCCTTAAATGAGTACCTGGTGTGATATGTAAACATTAGCATTGTGGAGATCAAGGCGGCCTGGCGTGGTGGTGGCTACCGCTACTTCCAGTTGTATCCCGTGTCGGCGCAAACGCATCACCCCGACGACAACAACAACAACAGCCGCAATTCGTCATTAAGTAGCGGTGACGTTACCACGACGCTTGTGCCAGGCCAGGTGCACTTTGAGGGCACGTGGAGTGTCGAAAGCTTGCTGAGAGGAGGTTACGAGACAGACCCAGGTGCCATGGCTCGTTGATATGAGCGTCGCTCCTCTGCCCTCCGTTGTTGGAGGGCGACTGCTTCTAACTGCCCAGTAGCGTCCTTCACGAGCCTCTTCTATAGAGGCCGATCTTTACACGGCTTGTATCAGCCATCGTCAAATCAGATCGACATTCTTTTTGTATTCCATCAGCCCATCTCTAGCCCGTGCCGCGTCCGTTTCGCCCGCTCTATCCTGTCAAACAGAAACTGCTTGGGCATGCAATGGCTGGGCATGCGTGCTACACACAATGGATGGACCGTAGGCAGCCGGAATGTTTCAAACTGGTGGAGATGTTCCTTCAGAGGGATCCTCGTTTCACAAGCATGGATACGTGAGATATTCGCTGCCGAACTGGAGCTGCTCATAAGCACACTGCCCAGGTAAGGGAACGTATCCATTGTCTCCACAACTGCTCCGTCACTCGTGGGGAGTTGCACGGGTGGAATGTGTGATGACATTGACTCACGCAGGTGCTTGGTTGTGGTAGAGCTGATGGTATCACCCACCTCTTAGTAGCAAGCTCCAGGCTCAGCACAAGAGTCTCCATCTCCTTCTCAGAATACATAACAGAGTTGGCCATCCCTGTCGCATTGCCAGGTGAGCAGAGAGAGAACGCCGCTGACTGGGGCACGCAGCTTGACCCTAGCCTGCCCACCATCATAATGGTCCTTAACGATTGTAACCAGAGGGGAAGGGACCCCGAAAGCATGAAGAGTAACGCAGATCACTGGCCTGTTGATGGTATCATAGGCCTTGAGCAGGTCAGTCGAGAAGAGATGTAGGTCTTGTCGAAATGTCTTAGACCTCTGCTCTAGCAGACGGACAGAGAATATGGCGTCTGTGCAGAACTGCGCTGGTCTGAAACCACATCGATGCCCAGTGCTGGAGAGAAGAGAGTGCCGAGTTGGTGGTTTCAGTGGCCGGGTCGGGTTGATTTTTGTAAAAAAAAAATCATCAAACACCCCACCCCCTTAACTCTCCACGAGTAAGGGAGCAGTTGTTTGAGAGAGTGGAGGAGCTCCCATACTTGGGCAGTGCACTCCGGATTGGAAGCGGAGGTATCATTTGGAATGGGTCGAGCGGCGTTTTCTTTTCATCAGTTGCGTAACGCCATGTGCAAGCGACCGAGCCTATCGCTCAATACCAAGGTAATTGTCTCCTCGGCCATAGTCATGCCCTCCCTTCTCTATGCTTGCTAAACGTGGAGCCCTTTGAAGGAACATCTGTGCCGGCACGACATAAACATGCTAACCTGCCAACGATCCATTCTGAGTTTAACCAGAGTCGCAGCATCATCAATGAACCGAGTAATTCGCCACCGTGGAGTGAGACGCGACATCCGTCAAAACGAGCCAAGTCTGCTAGCGGTGAATAATTTATTCTCTTTGGTTCTTTCGGTAAAGTCACGTAGGTATAAAATAAAATATTAAATAAATTAAATCACGACGTTTCGGAAGCAACACAAGCGTCCGTCATCAGGTGAGAAAGCCGCCACAGCAAGAAGCGAATTGTTTTTGATGTTTGTTGTTTCTTGCTGTGGCGGCTTTCCCACCTGATGACGGACGCTTGTGTTGCTTCCCAAACGTCGTAATTTAATTAATTTAATATTTTATTTTCTACCCACGTGACTTCACCGAAAGAACCAAAGAGTATGAATCATTGCAGTCACGAAAACTTCAGATCTTGATTGGTGAATAATTTGTTACAAGACCTGTTCGTGGAGACTCTTAGTCTCCATTCTTCCACGTGTCAACTTCATTCAAATCCTCGTGTTCACGACTCCACAGTATAAGTGCGACCTCCAACGTTCAGTCATCCACTCTCTCTGCATTCTCGCTCTGATCTGAGGGGATATTACCAGAAACGGTGGATTTCGGCGAGCTGACTGCAAGTGTGACTGTCTAAATGTCACCTCGGTTTGTTTCGCTGTCGCTGCGTCCCCAATGTCTGCTGCCAGAGAACGCGTTTCATCGAGTTGTGGGGTTCATTTGAAACACCGTTGCGTTAGTGCAGGGCCCAAAGGCCCAACACGTCATACGACCAGCAACAAAAGCATCGTTAAAGTTGTAAGAGATAACAGTGTGACACATTTCTGGAATAAAAGTTGAATTATAAGAGGTTTTTTTTTGGGGGGGGGGCGATAGGAAAGGGGATCCCAGAGTAGAGCGATGCGAGAGAGGAAGCAGAGAGAGAAGAGAGATGACCTGGGTGGGGGGGGGGTAGCAGTGCGTGTGAGTGGCTGAGTCGTGAGTGCGGGTGGGTGTGAGTAGCTGAGTTTGTGAGTGAGTGGGTGAGGGTGGAGTTGAGACGTCTGGTGGTGGTTGGATACTGTGAGGATGAGACGAACCACAGCTTTGGAGAGTTTAAATACTCCCAGAGGAACAGCTAAATTGTATTTTATTTTATTTAGGACGCAGAGAACGAATGCAGCATGTTTTTATTGCAAGAGGAAATACATTTCTCAGTTTTATCTCATTGTCAACATTGTTTCAACTAAATGACTTTTTCACAGAAATAAACAACCAAAATGTGTTTCACATGCATGGACAAATGATCTTTACTTGACCCGTAACATTGTGTGTCCGCGGCGAGTCGTGCGATTTGATCTTGCCACTGCATCGGTGTCTCTCATTGAACCCTCACAGCGCAACTCACAGCGAGAGAACGCACGTGTGAAATGAGAACTCTGTTCACTTTGAAGAAAGTTGCACAAATTCTGAAACATATAAATAATGTAGAATATTATACATTCACAGACGTACATATATGTAGCCATGTGTACACACACACAGATATATATATACAGATACACCCCTTGTATTGCCTCCATGTTGGGGCAAGTGCCGATCGCGAACACCGCTGAAGGCCGTCACTGGACTACGCTCATGGGAACTGCACCCCGCAACGAAGTGCTCATTTAAGGCTGAGTCGACCTAGGGGACGCCCAAAACCGGTTCAAATATCAGTCGTGAGTGCGAATTGAACTCGGCACAGTGCGGTAACCACTACATTGCCGTTCCTCATATTTAAACATAAACACACCACGTACATGTACAGTTACATCTATACTGTTCCCAGTATATGCGCGTTCTTTTGACACTGAAGTTGTAAATTCCCCTCCGAGACTCTCCACTGCACGAAGTCGTCACGAGCGGTGAATCACCCCGGCGCCTCCGATGAGCATGGTTGGCTACGTCTGGTGCGAGAGAAGTTCAACAACACAGAGACATGCGGGGCGTGAAGAAGCTTGTTGTGTTAAAGCTGACATCAATAGCGGGAAGGAGTCTCGATAAATCATCAAGCACGTGGCGCGTGTCCAGAGTCGGAATCGTAACGTCTGTTCAGACATGAGGTGCGAGCGTAACGGATTACTACAATGCATGGTTTGTTATTTGCAAGTACGAATATGTTGACAGTCCACTGCCTATAAAACCAAGTCGCTTAACAAATGAACGAAACACACACGCGCACACACCGACAATTACAAACTCTCGCACGCGCACACGTGTGCGTATAGGTGCCAACACAACACCGTCAGTTTAACACGTGTCGCGTGGTGGAGGGTTACGACACATTTATAAATAACGCGATCTAAACCCAAAAACGTTGATTGTGAACAACACCGTCACACAATGGCCAGGATCCTCTGACGACTGGGCAGCCAGTCCCGCGCACTGCGAGCGGGCCGCTGCGAAGAACAACGCCGGGTCATCTTCTTAGGTTTTTTCGGTAAAGTCACGTAGAAAGTAAAATAAAATAAAAACAAAAATCACGACGTTTCGGAGGCAACACAAGTCTCCGTCATCAGGTGGGACCGTCACAGCCAGATTAGCTGTATCACTTGAAAAAACCTAAGAAGATGATTCCTTGCAGTCACGAAAGCTTCAAATCTAGAATTAACGCCGGGTCACCTTCCTCTCCCGAGTTGTGATGCTATTTTACGTATGCATGTTAAACTTATTTCGCACCGTACGTAGCTAACCGTGCTATACACTCATGAAAGGCTGAGTCGACCGATGAGAGGTCATGACCGGTTTAGGTATGTTAGTCGCGAGCGCGAATTGAACTCGGGTTGCGAGCGCAGTGCGCGAACCACCGTCCAAAACAAAGACTTCCCGTGTAGCCTTACCCGCGATCTTGGGGCAAGTGCGGTTATCGAGCACCTGTACATGCTGGGACTTCACACGAGAGGGTATTGTGGCCAAAACCACGCCCGACCGCCTGGTGCGATGTTTACGCACCGCTGCAGGTATTAATTTGGGGCTGAGTCGGCCTAGGCGAGGCCCAGTACCGCTTCAGATAATCGTCACTGGCGCGGGATCGGACTCGGGTTCGTAGCGCAGCGCGCTAACCACTGCACTATCGTTCTACCCCACAAAACACACTTAAATACACAAACGCACAGATGAGATAACACCTCGCATAAGAGGCATCGGTGACGATGCACACGATCTGCGCCCCGCCTCCTCACTGCCTCGGCACACCTGGTGAGGGTTCAATTCGCGTTGGTTATTCAATGGCCAATCCTGCCTGCTGGATGACTCCTGCCTGAGCATGAGTATATGAGTGCATCTTTGTAACGCAGTTGCTGATCACAGGCTTCAATGCCTAAAACCTCAGACGGACAGCAACAAACAGCTCTATCAAAAGTGGAGTGGTGGGACCTGCATTGTGGTGGTTGAACGCATTGCGTTTGAAACGACACTGGCTGCTACTCCGACTTCTACAACGAGGGCATCCGAGGGGGATGGTCGGCATGTGTGCGGGGAGAGTCGGGGCTGCGCAGTCGTGCCTCGAGTCGCGTCCCTCGTGATCCGAGTCGCTAAGCCGGGAGACAGGGGACGCTCTTGGGGCGTGCATTCGTGTGCGCAGGCGGCGAGAACTGTAGAAACCAGGAGAGAGTGGCCTGGGCCTTCAAGATGACAAATAGAATAAAGTCGAGCGATGACGTGAATAGAAATCACGGAGAAAAAAGCGACTGCGTCGCATGACAAATATAAAAGATTTTACGAACATACATCAATGTAAGCACTACGTGCCTTCTCGGAAAAGTCGGCTCAGGAAGATACTTTTTGACCGATCGTAGTACAATTACCACTCAGTGAAATAAACATTAAACATAATTATGGCGACTTGTACGAATGTACAAACAAATGGGGATATATGGTGTCAAGACCAATTTCAAGCGTAGTTATCACAAATAATCGACAGCCTTGCATCAAGTTGTGATGGGAGAGGAGCCGAGGGCTTTGTGAAGCGATGTAATTCCGGGTGTTTGGGACACTCATACAGATTGAGTCAAGGCAATGCACTTGAGTGCAGTGGGGCGTCTAAGAGTTGAAGGGTCTTGTTCCTGATTAATCACATCGATAAGATAAGGGGTGGAGTTAGGTGTGTGCCTAATAGATGACCTTGTCGCAATAGATCTCCCTTCGAGTCGATAGAGGATGATCAGCAGGCACCTGTGAGATCGGTAGTGTGGCCAGCACCACGCACGGCCGCCTTTGTCTCCCCAGTGCTCATGGTTACATACTGCACGAGATTTAGTCGACCTCCGGGAGGTCCAGGACTTGTTCAGATATTCGTCACTGATGGTGGTCGTGAGCGGGAATCAAACTCGAGGCACGGGGTTCGGAGCGCAGCGCGCTAACCACTACGCCAACAACAGCCGCCGCTTGCCACAATGTGGCGGTGACGTCACCACAGCGCTTGTGCCAAGCTAGGTGCACTGTGAGGCCACGTGAAGTGTTGAAGGATCATCGACAGGAGGTCACTAGACAGACCCAGGTGCCATGGGTTGACTGAAACAACTGGCAGATGCACCACCTACGCTCCCTGCTGACAACTTTCTGAATTTTAGCCGCCTGACGCTCCACTCATTATTGTAAGCGTTGCTCCTCGGCCCTCCGTTATTGCCTGAGGGCCACTTCTGCAATCATAGAGAAGGGAGGGCATAACTGTGACCAAGAATAACTGTAGATTCGTGTGGAGCAAAAGGCCAGGTAGGTTCCATGTGGCTGATTAAAAGATAATGCCGCTCGATTGATTCGGAGTGAGGCCTATCTTGCCAAACCGGAACTAGCCATAAGCACACTGCCCAGGTACGGGAACTCCTCCACTCTATCCACAACTGCCTCATACCTCATGGTGGTGTTGATGAAGCAGTTGCGAATTTGAGGAAGTGGAGTGTTTGATGGCACAACATACCCAGGCTGACACTTTGTATGTGAGGCTGATGGTAAGTCCCCACTTCTTACTGGCATCCTCCACATTCAGCAGCAGAGTCTCCAACTCTTTCTCAGAGTGAGCAGTAATTGCCAGATCATCGGAATACGTAACATGGTTGACCAATAGGGAGCCATCCCTTGACTGCACCTGGGCACCGATCAGCATCCCATCGCATCTATACCAGATGGAAATTCTATGTGATAAAAAAGATGTTAAAGAGTGTAGGGACCAGAAGATATCCCTTTCACACCCCAAGGTGAGCAGGGAATGGCTCTGACTCCCGGCCACGCAGCTTTATCCAGGCCTGCCCATCATCTTGAAGGTCCTTAATGATTTTGAAAAGAGGGTTAAGGACCCCAAAAGTGTGAAGAACAACACAGAGTTCTGGCCTATTGATGGTATCATAGGCCTTGACCAGGTCAATAGAGCAGAGATGCACATCCTATTGAAATGTCCTACACCTCTGTGCTGGACAACTACACTAAGCCACCGCTCTCCACACATACAAAAACAAAGATCCCCCATATAGCCTCAAAGATCCCCCATATAGCCTGAACATACTATTGGGGCAAATGCTGTTAGCAAGCACCTCTGAAGGCCGGCAACGGCACACGAGGGGATTGGTGGCCATCACCACGCCCGGCCGCCTTTGTATCCCCAATGGCGATGTTTACACACTGCACCAGGTCCTCATTTGAGGCTGAGTCTACCTGGGAGAGGCCCAGGACTGGCTCATGTAATCGTCACGGTGTTGGTCGTGAGAGGGAATCGTCGCCGGGTTTGTGGCCCAGCATGCTAACTACAACTACATACCGCTGCACATACACAACAACCGCCATTCGCCACTAAGTGGCAGTGACATCACCACGACGCTTATGCCAGGCTATGTGCACCTTGAGGCGACGTGAAGTGTCAAACGCCCGCTGGCAGGAGGTCACAGGGCAGACCCAGGTGCCATGAGCCGATTGACTGAGATGACTGGCTGATGCACCACCTGTGCCCCCTACTGTGACAACTTGCTGTGCTTTAGCCACCCGGCGCTCCGCTCGTTGTTGTGAGCGTCGCTCCTCCGCTCTCCGTTGTTGTTGGAGGGCGACTGCCTCCAACTGCCCAGTAGCGTCCTTCACGAGCCTCCACCACAGAGGCCGATCTTGACACCGCTGGTACCAGTCATCGGCAAGTCCCCTCAGCTCCACATCGACCTGTACGACATCACTCCATCTCTTCTCTAGCCAGTGCCATGCCCGTTGAGCGCCCTCGATCCAGCCAAACAAAAGCTTTTTAGGCATGCTGTGGCTGGGCATGCGGGCTACATGACACAGCCAACGCAGCCTTGCCCGCCGGAGGAGCTCACCGATGGGACTTTGTCCAGATTTTTCAAGGTTTTGTGAGCTCCTCACACAATCCAGCCTGGTTAAACTCAGGATGGATTGTAGGCAGGCCAACTAAATGTTTCTACCTGGGAAGATGTTCCATTCAGGGGGTCCACGTTTTGCAAGCGTAGAGAAGGGAGGGAATGACCATGGCCGAAAAGACCTGAAGCTCCGTGTGGAGCGACAGACCAGGTAGCTTCCACACAGCGTTATGCAACCAATAAAAATATAATGCCGCTCGACTGATTTGGAGTGAGACCTCCGCTGTTAAACCGGAGCTGGTCATGAGCACACTGCCCAGGTATGGGAAACTCTCCACTCTCTCCACAACTGCCCTATCACCAATTGGGAGTTGTGGGAGTGGAGTGTCCGATGGTACAAAATACCCAGGCTGGTGCTTAGTTTTGGTGGGGCTGATTGTAAGGCCCCACCTCTTAGTGGCAAGCTCCAGGTTCAGCAGCAGTGCCTCCAACTCCTTCTCTGAGTGAGCAGCAATTACCAGATCATCGGCATAGCTGACAGTGTCCGTGTGAATACACAACTACATATAACATGGTTGAGCAATAGGGAGCCATCCCTTGACCGCACCCGGGCATCGATCAGCCTCCCATTGAATTTGTACCAGATGGAAATTCATCCAGTACACCTATTGAAGGCTTCACGAACTACGTGGTCGAAATAGATGTTAAATAATATGGGAGCCAGAGGACATCCCTGTCGCACCCCAAGGTGAACAAGGAATGGCTCCGACTCCCGGCCACGTAGTTTCAACTGGGTCCGCTCACTATCATGAAGATCCTTAATGATCATGAGCAGAGGGTCAGGGGCTTCAAAAGCACGAAGAACAACCCAGAGCCCAGGCCTACTGATGGTATCATAGGCCTTGACCAGGTCAATAAAGCAGAGATGTAGGTCTTGTTGGAATTCCCTACACCTTAGCTGTAGCAGACAGACAAAAAATATGGCATCTGTGCAAGACCGCCCTTTTATGAAACCGCATTAGGGCTCCGCAAGCCTCTCCTCAGCGGGCCTAGCAAGGTGATGTTGAATAATTCTTGCCAGGACCTTTCCCGGCACACTGAGGAGTAAGATGCCCCTGTAGTTGTTACAGTCTGTGCGGTCATCTTCCAATCCTGTGGAACCCGTCCAGTGGTCCAGCCTGTTGTTATGTCATGTAGGGCAGTCTGTGCACACACACCACCCTCCCTGCCCGGTGCCTTTCCTTGTATCAGAGATGCTCAGCAAATCTGCAAACCTGTTTCAGGGGGTCGGAGATTGGATCACCGCACTTTCCTCTAATGATGGCAATAGGTGTGGTGCTGCAGGCTACTTTTTTGATGCAGTTAAAGAGCGATTTGTGATCGCGGGCCATTGAGGCAGACTCCATTTCCTCAGCAACCCGCGACCACCACCCATCCTTGCAGAACCTCACAGCTCTCCGAACCTCCAAGCCAAGGCTGTGGTAAGCCTCCTCATTCGCCGACGTGGGATGCTGTAGCCGATGAGAGTGGGCCCGTCGCTTTTTCTCAGCCAGCCTGAACACCTCCTCTGTCAGCCAGGTCTCTGGGGAGGTCTGGACTGTGTACCCAAAGCAGCCATTGCAGCTGCATGAGCCACAGTCCTAAACCTCGCCCATTTCCCCTCGACATCAGGAGTGGGGGAGGATGCCAACCCCAGCCACAAGCAATGATAAAATTCTGGCTTGCAAATTTCATCAGCTAGCTGAGACCATGCCACTATGGGTTTTAATGGGGTCCTGGGTGTACACCCACCACTGGAGTGGAAGAATGACAGGCACATTTTACAGATGACAAGTCGATGGTCAGTTGGCAGATCAGCTCCATGGTAGGTCCTGGTGTCAAGGACATGGGCCCACATCCGCTGTTCCGTCACTATGTAGTCCAGCAGATGTTCTTGCGTGGACCCAGCATGCATCCATTATGTTGTGTGGATGCGCCGATGCCGGAACAGTGTATTGGTAATCACAAGCCCATGGGCTGCACAAAAATTTAGCAGCCTCCTGCCGTTGTTATTGAGCTGATCTGGCCCATGCCTTCCAATCACTCCAGACCAGGTGCCAGCATCATGACCAAATCGGACATTGAAGTCACCCAACAAGATGGCTCTATCCTGACGGGCCACTTTAGCTAGCACCTGTGACAGGTCATAGAAGGCATCTGACTCATCGGCCTTGCCTGCATGCCTTCACGGATGTTCGTCTTCGGTGGGGGCATAAGTAACCATGACCACCACTCCTCGCGTCTGGTTGATCGGAAGGCGAGCCCAAAGTAGCCTGAGACTTACAGCTTTCCACACCTCACTGCCACGGTCCCACGTCCCCTTCATTCTTTTGTTCAGAAGAAGAGCCACTCCCTGTTGTTTGGCAGTCTCCTGCTCCGAGTAGAGGACTGTCCACCCCTCATGGTGGCAGGAGCCAGAGCCAGTCCACCGGACCTCCTGAATACCACAGAGATCCAGGCCGTACCGGTCTAACTTCCGACAGAGGAGTGGCAGCCTCTCCTCCGCAGTAAGCGTTTGAACATTCCACGTGGCCACCCGTAGTTGTTTCTGTAGGAGCCCCGAGGGTAAGGATTCAGTCTCCTGGCTCCGCCAAATGGGGTTTGGCCTGGAGACGTCATAGACTCCTGTGTCCCCCCGGGGCCTCTGGCACAAGCTTTTTAATTTAAAAAAATTAATAGTGGTTTGGTGGTAATTCATTGAAGGTGGAGAGCTTACCAGCACCTTGCACCCGTCCAGAGCCCCCATTTGACCTCCATCGTAGTTACAAACGCCATGAGGGAAATGGGCAATCGAAATTGGCCCTCCTCCCACGGCACTGCCCACCACAGCGTTGCTGTCCGGCACCAACGAGGAGGTCGGGGTTGTTTTCGCCGGACTACACACACAGATACACACGAACATGCAAGGACATTTACTTGACGTGTGACTTTGTAGGTATCGTGGTTCGTGGTAAAGTGTGAGCGTGAAGCAGTCTAGAGTGTGCACGCCTCTATAATGTATGGGTGCATAAAGTGACATTTTAACTGTGACACGGTCTCAAACAATACTCGTCACGCACAAAGATCCAACCCAGCACGCAGCCCGCTCCTCGCCTGCCTCTGACATAAAAACTGCGTTACTTTCACAGTCACAGTCAAATGACCATTTAGGCATTTGTGCTCATCTACCATGTACAGACCTGTCGAGCCATTTGTGGAAATTCTAAATTCCTATAACGAGTTTAGTCACAGGACAACCTCTGTTGACTTCACCTCAGATTTGAGCGTGCAACTGCGAGCCTCTCGCGATCACGTTGAGCCACTGGCCAGACAACCTTGGACTGCATACGTGCTGCAATTAGTATCTCTCACACAAACTCACGTTTCATCAATTCACATTCTAAAGATGTTCTAGAAGGGCTCTGAAGATAAAACTTTGCACAAATGTAGCCGACTGGATACGCATAATTTGTAAAATCCGAAAATCTAAATTTTCGATTTTGGATCCCAAATATGAGCGCGCGTAGGCTAATTGGTTTTACTCACAAGACAGGCTTAGTCCAACGTGCTCCTAGTCACTCTAAATACGCACACGTACACGAGCCTCATTATTGGTTATCCAAGTAATTCGCCTCGCATGGAGTGTGACGCTAATGCGATAGAAATGGGGCAGTGACTGAAGGGTAGCAGTGACTGCTGCCCTTCATGAGACGTAAGCAAATGGCAACCGCCATTCCTCACTAAGTGGCGGCGACGTCATCGAGGTACTTGTTGTGCTGGGCTTGGTGCACACTGAGGTTGTCACGTGAAGCGTTGAATGCTTGTTAAGAGGTCAATAGTTTCCACAAACGACACAGATCTGGACATTGGTATTGGCCAGCTGTGCCGTAAGATTCGCGGAGATTGGCTCAGGAGAGTCGTCGTTTCCATGGGTTGCCTCATTCCATAGGCAGCATAATGGGTGGCCTCACAGCTGTCGTAGGAGGCGAAGGGCCACCGTTGGAAGCCACGCGGGTCGGCTCGCGTAATGTCTCCAACTACTCTGAGAACCATATCATGAACCAGGGGAAAAGACGCCTCCCATCTTCATATGTCTGTCTCTCCACATAGAAAATCATATTTTTACACATCCCGTTTGCCGCATCTACTTCTGGGAGGCCCATCTTGTCAGCAGCATTTATCATTCCTCTCATCTATTTCAGTCACCTCATCGCCACCATTACATCCATATGTACCGTTCTTAATGTTCTGCAATGTAACCTTGGTCAAGGCGCTATATAAATTACCTTAAGATAAGATGAGATTCAACACGCTGCACCAAGCTGTAGCATGTACATCATGCTGCAAGATCCGACCAGTTCCGTCCAGGGCTCGCTGAGCTGCATTGGCTTCCTGTTGACGAACGAATACATTAAAAGGTCGCACTCATTCCACACAAAGTGCTTGCCACAAATGAACCACATACCTTGATGATCTCGTCAAAGAGCACAAACCATCACGCGAACTCAGGTCATTCTCGAAGCGGCTTTTGGCTAGCCATCGAGCCAAGACGGCCACTGCATCCCGCCCGTTCAGATGTGCTTCTGCGGCCCTCTGGGACTCTCTTCCTTCCGACATTAGTAGGCCACTGGAGCTCTGCTCATTTCTTTACAATTGCGTTTGTGTTCAGTTCGTTGTCCTTCCCCCGGCACATTCGCTTAGCACGGTTGGCTATGTACGGTGCGAAAAAAAGTTCAACATATGTGCACAAAAGAACTCTGGGTTTCAAGATTAAATTTCAATGTTTCATCAGCATTCAGGCTTGCTTGAACGAGCAAACCATGGATATCAGTCAATTGATCTTCACGACCAATGTATTTCGGACGTGTTGTATATGAATGTGTATTATTTTATATTTCAGCAATATGTTTAGGAATACGATGCTGGCCACGACAAGAGGGCTTCAGGAGAGAGAGTTCAGTTTGTTCTGTTCCTCCTCCTCCGTTGAAGGAGCGCATACCACAGTGGTTCACTGTATGGTCCAGAGTGTGGGTTGCATGGCCAAAGTCGCACTCCTATGGCTTGTGTCTTTAGTTTCCATTGACGTAGGGGATGTGCGTAGCGGCCTGCTGGTGTGCTGATGCGGTTGATGGTTACACCACCAGTGTCTTCGAAGAGGAAGTCAAAGGCAGGAGGTGCGATGTTTGGGTCTTGGGTGAGTGAGGTGTTTATACTGGACGTCAGCGCTGCTCCACTCTGTTATTCATTAACCGAGGGAAACGCTTACCAAGTTTAGCCGTCGCTAAGTGGCTGAAATGTAATTACGTCAACCACTTGTGCAATCAGTTCAGATTCAGCCGTGCTGGTTAATTTTTACACGTGCTTCGAATCGTGCGTGTAAGCATCCAATAGTTAGTGTCAAGTTGACTTTGTGTAACCAGGCGATAACTCTAAGGGCTAGGATGAGTGACGTTTGCAAGTGTGAGGTTGGATCACCAAATTACACAAAATGTATACATCAAATTACACCGTAGATGTTAAGCTGATAAAGCGAACTTGACATTACATTAGACAATTGACGATACAAACGAGGCAGAACGCACGGGACAATGTTCGTGAAAACGCAACGAGACGACAGAACCGAAGCTTGAATCAAATCTTTACCCTGATGGTGACAATCTGTGGGGCGTGTGTCACATTGGAAGGGCGGGGTGGGGTGATGAATGAGTACACATCGCGGATTGTGAATGGTGTTGTTAGTTCGAGTGTGAAACAAAACTAACGTTTGTGGTTTTATTCGGCAGATCCGTGAGAGATCCACGGGGTTCCCTGATTCGGGCCACCTCCAGTCAGCCGGCTCAGGGCTTCTAATGCGCAATAAAGCGTTTACAACCTGAAACCAGTGGTGTAAATTCCACATTCCTACGCCAAAGGCGAATCTATTCATTTCTAACCGCTGCTGAATTCCCACGAACGTGGCACTTGTTCTATAAACATCTTGCAGTTCAACAGCATTGCCTCAATAAAGCCTCACCCTTATGGTGAGACACTGAATGTCGAAACCGGTCCAGGGATTGCTTGTGTTAAACCAATGCTGCTCGAAGTATGCGCTCCCAGAAGGCTGCGCAGCTGAGGCGATGTGTAACTACATTTTTTTGATGTGGCGGGACAGATACGGGAAGGAGACAGATTGCTCGTGATTGTTTTGTGTTTTGATTGATTGCACTGTGTAACAATTTTTTTTGGTTCCTGGGTAGTAAATGTTATTTCCTAATTGCTTCTGCCTCAAAAGTACAGAAAATGGCTATTATTCCCCACAAACTTTTCTTTTGTGACCAGGACAGTGATATTTAGAAATTGACCTATTTTCCAGAACATTCCAGATAGATCCAGTGCTGAGTAAACTTAGAGTAACTTCTAGAACATTCTAGAACTTACCAGTAATATAAATAGTCGTATAAACACAGGGTCCTTAAGCCCACCAGTTCAAATCTTGACTTAAAGCTTTCGTGACTGCAAGATTATTATTTGGGTCTTTTGGTAAAGTCATGTAGATAGGTTACGTTTCGATCACAATACAAGCGATCGTCGTCAGGAGGAGTTAAGTGGAAACCCTCCCCGTAGAGGTGGTTCAATCTTGAATTAAAGCTTTCGTGACTGCAGGATTATTTTTTGTAACCTATCTACATCCAAAAGAATAATCCTGCGGTCACGAAAGCTTAAAGGCAAGATCGAACCGCCTCCATGGGGAGGGTTTCCACTTAACTCCTCCTGATGACGATCGCTTGTGTTGTGATCGAAACGTAACCTATCTACTTGACTTTACTGAAAGACCCAAAGAACCCACCAGTTCAGTTTAGTTCCAGCTGCCTAAGTGGATATATATGCACTTTTCTGAGATGGCATCAAGAGGCTGCAAGCATCCAGCAGACACATTTTGCCAATTTATCAAGACAAGAGTGAAAAAGTACTCTGTGGAAGCATCTGCTAAAATGTGTGAGGCCTACAAGGCATATTTCGGCATGCCTGTCAGGGATCAAGACAAACCCTGGGCACCTCATTTCACCTGCGAGAAATGCAAAAAAACTCTGGAAGGTAGGATGGACAATTGTTGCTCAAAATTTAATGTTATAAAATGTGTAAAAAAAATGATTATTTTAAAGTTTATAATTTTAAAATGTTTACAATTTTGAATATTATTGAAACAAAAAATATAATATATGAAAAATGTTGGGAAAATCTCTTACACATTAGTCATAGGTGAAATAAATGTATTTTTTAAGGATGGTACAGAGGGCAAAAGAGAGCCATGAAGTTCGCTATCCCAAGAATTTGGCAGGAACTCATTGACCATTTAGGCAACTGCTACTTCTGCATGGTGGACCCTTCCAAACGTCGGACTGGCAAGAATGAACCTGCTATCACGTATCCGGACCTTCCTTCATTCATTGTCCCGGTGCCACACTGCCATGAGCTTCTCGTACCCACTCCTCCGGAGAGAGAGCAGCCATCTTTAGAAGAGAGCAGCAAGTCAGAGAGCGAGGAAGACGTTATAGATCCAGGTGACAATTTCAGAGGTCGAGCTGAGGAAAGAAACCCATACTACCACAACTAAAAAGGCCTCAACGACTTGATCAGAGATCTTGGTCTCACCAAGTCCAATGCCGAGCTTTTGACGTCGAGGCTCAAGCAGTGGAACTTGTTGAATGAAAGTGTGCAAGTCGCAGATCAGAGGAAGCGTCACCAACTTTTTTGCAGCTTCTTCACCCGTAAAGATGGGCTCTGCTTCTGCCACAGTGACCAGTCTGTTCAAGACAATCGGAATCGCCTGTAATCAGAATGAGTAGCGCCTCTTCATTGACAGCTCATCCAGGAGCCTCAAAGCCGTGCTCCTCCATAATGGTAAAAAGTACCCGTCTCTTCCCCTGACTCACTCGGTCCACCTCAAAGAGGATTACAACAGCATCAAGACCTTACTGGACGTCTTGAAGTATGATGAGTATGGCTGGGATGTCATCGGAGACTTCAAAAAGGTGGCATTCCTGATAGCTCTCCAAGGCAGTTTTACCAACTTTCCCTGCTATCTTTGCCTTTGGGACAGCAGGGACACCAAGGCGCACTACCCCAGGTGGGACTGGCTACAGCGGACCGAGTTCTCTGTGGGGAGGAACAACGTCAAGTGGGAACCACTGGTGGACCCCCGGAAGGTGCTGATGCCACCACTGCACATCAAATTGGGCCTTATGAAACAATTTGTCAGAGCTGTAGATAAGGAGTCGGCAGCCTTCAAGTG
Organism: Lampetra planeri; assembly: GCF_965212315.1. Classification (NCBI taxonomy): domain Eukaryota; kingdom Metazoa; phylum Chordata; class Hyperoartia; order Petromyzontiformes; family Petromyzontidae; genus Lampetra; species Lampetra planeri. Next base: position 39,443 of record NC_136110.1, on the reverse strand, counting down.
CCTTCAAGACTTCTTCCCAAAGCTGTCTGAGCCAAAGGTCAAAGCCGGTGTCTTTGTCGGACCACAGATAAAGAAGATCCTGGAGTGCAATGAATTCCCCAAGAAACTCACTAGTAAGGAGAAAGTGGCTTGGGGCAGCTTTGTCGCAGTGGTTCGTGGTTTCCTGTGCAATCACAAGTCTAAAACTATGTGGAGCTGGTTGAGACTCTGATGAAGAACTATGGCACATGGGCCGTAGGATGTCGCTCAAAGTCCATATCCTTGATGCTCATCTTGATAAATTAAAGGAGAACATGGGAGCGCACTCATAAGAGCAAGGCGAGCGCTTCCACCAGGATATACTGGACTTTGAACGCCACTACCAAGGACAGTATAATGAGAATATGATGGGAGACTACATTTGTGGGTTGATTTGTGAAAGTGATTTACAGTATAATCGTAAATCTCGAAAAACTACTCAATCATTTTGGTATTACTTTAGCATAAAACATGTACATTTTATTCATATGGTTTTTTTTCTTCTGAATTTATGTAAACGAAAAAACAAAAATTCGCCTTTTTTTCTCTTTGAAAATAGGTACATTTCAAAATATCACTGTCCTGGTCACAAAAGCAAAGTTTGTGGGGAATAATAGCCATTATTTATACTTTTTAAGCATAAGAAATTACGAAATAACACTTACTACCCAGGAACAAAAATTGTGTTACATAGTGTTGTTCATTTCACACGTTGCAGGACAGGAGCCGAGCCCCCCGGCGTGCCCCCTGCGCAAGCACAAGGCAACACGAAAACCGCGGACACCGTTCACCACCTCCCAGCTGCTCGCCCTGGAACACAAGTTCAGGCAGAAGCAGTACCTGTCCATCGCGGAGCGTGCAGAGTTCTCGACCTCGCTCAGCCTCACGGAGACACAGGTGAGAACCTTTCTGGCCACGCCATCAATCGCGGTCCTCGCTTTTACATTGCCCACCTTGTTGCGCATCGCTAAGAGTGGCCAAGTAGGAAGGAGGAAGCGGCACTCCCTGCATGGCGGCACTGGAGCCGAGGTGAAGGCACGTGAGGCTGCTCTCCCGATGGCGTGCGTGGAAAGCCCCGGCCGTTCTCGCAACGGAGCCTCTCCAAGTCCCTGTGGGTCCCTCCTGCAGGCTAAACAAACCGACTCGAACTTGGCTCCGCTCTGAACCCCTGGTGACGATTGTGGCCATTTTACATCATTGAGCGATTAGCCCTTGGGAGGCAATAGGAGAAAATCCCACGCATATTGAGAGGGCAATGCACAAATAGATGCAGTAATCCATTACTGCACTGCCACCTTGTATCCCATCATCTCCTCCTTCCCCTCCACGGAATGAAAAATACCCAAGATAAGGATTACCTCCGAGGAGATGGAGTGATGAAATCAGTTTGTGTACAGGTGCTGGATGGATTGTTGAATCACAGGATTTTGAGAGGTGCCAGTGGCTTGGGGAGGCCTTCATCCAGCATTAGATTACATGACTTATAATGATGTTTTTTAGATGCAGCTAATATATTTGCATATGGGTACAATGTTTTTGTGCTCAGAGCAAACCTGTAACGTATTGGCGCACGGTGCGAAGCCCTCACCAAACTGTTGTGCGCGACCCCGTGTCGCCCGCAGGTCAAGATCTGGTTCCAGAATCGCCGAGCCAAGGCCAAGCGACTCCAGGAGGCAGAGCTCGAGAGACTCAAAATGGCCGCCAAGCCACCCGCGTTGTCGTCGCACTTTGGCCTCCCCGCGGCCTTCGGGCCCCTCGGGGCGCCCCTGCCTGCTCACGGCCTCTACCTCACGGCGTCCGGGCTGTTCGCGCGACCCGCGGGCCTCCCCATGGGCCCTATGGGGCTGTACCCGACACCGGTGGCGTACAGCCTCTACCACCACTCGTAGTGCGAATGGTGCAGAGGACGGTGTCGTGGTAGCGCCGCTCCGTCGGGAGCGTGGAGTTAACTCGGCGCCTGGGTGGAGGGTACCGATACATTCTGAGCATTGGTTATGAGCAATGCTTATGCAAGTCGATCGGTTAATTATGAACGTCGACGTGTGACAAACATTATGGACGTCGATACAATAAGAATGTCGATGCATTGTGAGCGTAGAAGGTAGCGGGATAATAACTTTAATCGACAAAAGGTGGAACCTTGAATCATGCTGTCGGATGAATTGCAATCGTCACTGAAGTACTGTACTAACGCCGATTAATGACAAGGTCGATTACTTGCGTACCTCAAATCACGACAGTAATTAGTTACGTTTTTTTTTAAAAATAAACTATGCCTGCACCGACGACACCCGTTAGGCCCGTCCTGACCTTGACCTCTCAGCGACCCCAGAGACGCCTCAGGGCTGAGCGGCAGGGCCGGGCGCACGCGGCCATCGGGAGACGAGAACCCAAACCGCGGAAGTCTAAATGACAGACAATTCCGTCTCCAATACCTATCCCTTCACATGAACTAGAAACGTATTTTTTCAAACACACCTCATCAGCCACACGGTTATAGTTCCGGGAGCGATTGGAGCGCAGAGACTGATGAAGATGCTGATGAGCACGGGGTCGTCCGGTCAGATCGCGACCCCGAGTCGAGAAGAGTCCAATCGTGGGAAGTCGGATCGTTACCTGCCTATCCGTTACCGATGTGCGTATGCATCGACCCGGGAAGGTGAAAGACACTCAAAGCAGCACCTGCACTTGCATGGGACACTCCGCCTGTACGCAGCATCATTCCTCTCCCGCCGATGAGTCAACTGGAGTCAATGTCAGCTGCAGCTCACGCAGCGTGGAGCAGAGGCCGGCATCGCAGTACACGTGTAACGTTGGCTCAACGTTCGGCTTTCAATGCGATCTCCATGTGTGTGACTTGAACGATATCGTGAGGGGACATGTCAAGAGTTTTGGTGACGTCACTGAAGGTCCCACTCTCACGTGGGCGAGTGCTGCCGAATGACGCTACTTGGCCAAACAAGTTAATACATACAAAAGTACATTCTTGTATAAATTGTACACAAACAGCTATTGTATTGTTAATATGACGTTGTACATATATTGTACCTATGGAATGTGTCGGATGTAATGACGTGCGTGCATTGTACGTCGCCTGCACGTCGCGCTGCCCCTGCAGTCACCAGGAGCGTCTGTTCAGCACGTGGCCCGAGGGTTCATTGTTGTGTTGCGCTACCAGCCTCCCCGGGACTTTGTGAAGCATCACGACTGCCAACGGAACATTTACAGAGAGCACTGATAATGGGTAACACGTTACATGTGGCAGGTTTATTCCAAACAGTGATTCGATCGGTAGGTCGCGTATGGTGTGGTAATGTGTGGCTACACCGAGCTCCTCCAGCATGTCTGGTCAATGTCAAAGAGTGGACCAGACGTCTCTCTCGCTCGCTCGAGTGGAGGTCTCTTGGTTCGGCAGTGGTATGAGCAGCAGCTGCTGCTGCTGTCTCCCCAAGACTCGAAGGGACACAACTCCCCTGTGTACGCCACGTGGGCCCACTTTCTGAACAAATGAGCGCAGCTCGTCACGAGGCACGACGTCGCCTCTCGCGTGCGGACGACTCGGGAAGAGATTCCAGTCAGTGAGACCTCCTCCTGGGGTGAATGCATCTGCCGCTACTGGGTACACGATGTCAGCTTCAAGTTACGACGCCACGTTACAACCAGCGGCACGATATTATTCGTAAAATAAGACCGAGGTTCTTAATTAATTAAAGAATCACCAGGAATGTTAAGCCGAAATTCAGCGACACAAAACTGGAGTTTGGCGTCGTAACTCAAGCGCAGCGCATTTTTCTACTACCAGGTCGGCTACTTAACCTTACTTCCGCGCATATATAAATATATACACTCACGTGTTTTGAATGCGGAGAAGCATTTACAGATTTACAGAATAAAAGTGTACATCGAAAGAGACTCTCTGGGTACTGGGGTGTGTAGGTGTTTGATGACAATAATTGACGCCATAATGGAATATATTTACCAAGGAAAGAATGAGTCTTAAGACTTTTTTTTCAGGATGACCCTGTACGCGTTGGGATGTTTGGTCAATTCGATTAATGAGTGTTTGTCACTCAATGAGTGTTTGGCCCTCCCGTGAGTATTTGGAACTGCCGCTCACTCACGAGAAGGGACCATGGGACAGAGAGCGACTCAATGCCCGATTCACAAATACGAAGGAGGCATCACAACGAGTCACTCCGCTCCTCCCGATGCACTCATCTGGCTCAACCACCTCAACGTAAAATGTTGGTTGCTGCTGCTCCACATCAACGTCAGCCGCACGGAGACTCCGCGATCATTCTTGACCATCGGCCCACGTCCCTTCAAGCGACAGCCCACGTTTAGTGGCGGGTTGCGTTGTCTTTAACGTGAGTCTGTTCTCTCATTCGTGTGCTGATGTGACACGAGATGTTGAAACCGCCGGTTTAGGGCTTTGCTTGCGTGCGACCCATGCTGATGGGATGCGTCAACAATGATGGAAATGTGTTGTACGCCTCCTTCCCATATTTACCCCCAGATATGGGCCGGTGAATCGTCTGCTTATTCGTGTTCCTCTTTACAGAGATTCGGAATGTCGGCAGTAGATGGGAGGGCGGGTGGGGGAGCAATTCATCTCAATAATGTTCCACTTCTCTGCACTCGTGAGCGGTACAGTGGTGGATCGTAGGCCGACAGCGTTTCATGTCGCGTTTCTTTCACAGCCGCGTTCTTTCCCCTCTCCGACTCGCGTCTCCAGAACCTTACAGAGCTCCCCACTCATGCATCACCCCCTCCTCTTGCTCCCCCACCCTACCCACTTCTCCGCCCCTCTGCCTTGTGTTTTCTGAAGGAAAGTCCATGCAGTTTCAGTTACGGTTCTTATATTGCGCGGCCTCCACCCCCACCGAATAAGTGTCTTAATAAGAGCGCCCAGCCTCCTCTGTCTCCGCTTATATAAATATATAAATAATATTTCCGTCTGCCGACACCAGTGAGTGCGGCCGATTGTTTCACTGGCACCGGGGCGGCTGAGACGCCAGTGGGAGGGGGGGGGGCGCGGGCGGGCGGGCGGGCGGGGGAGGGAGGCGAGGGCTCGAGAGAGAGAGGGGGTGGGGGGAGATGGTTGGAGCGAGAGTGTTACGCTGGGTATTGCAGACGCGGTGTCAACGCGATTGTGCTCTTGCAAGGATGGACGAACTAGCAGACAAATATAGTTTGACAGATAGACACGTCGACATACACACACGTATCGCCATGGATAGACACGTATACGCATGCATGGTATTCAGACAAAACAAGTGAGCTGGCGTGGTGGAGCGGTAGCAATTGCAGAGGTCGCAGGTCCGATTCCATCTCCCAGCTCGGCATTTTAAACAATGGAGCAATTTCCCCAAATTCCCCGTGCGCTACGATTAGTCGGTCGACAGGTCGCGTGCGGTGGGGTAAAGTGTGGTTACTACCACCACCACTTCCAGCACGTCTGGTGAAACTAGAAGAGAAGACGAAATACGCTTAAGTTCGATCGAGTGGAGACCCTTCCACCAGCAGTGACGTGAGAAAGTATTTGCAGGGCCGCACCTCTCTCTCTACCTGTTGTTGAAGACACAACCAACAGACACGAAGAGACCAACAGACGCACAGAAGACGCTCTTTATGATCACACGAGTGTCCGTTGAGATCAAGAGTCGTCTCTGCAAGGGAGACCCGGTTTAATGATGATGATGATCATAATGTGTTAATAACGTAGTGCCCTTCATACAGGCAGGCCTCAGTGAGTCTCAACAACTCTTTCACGAGGGTCATGCCGAGTACTCTGCATGGACTTTGAGAAGTGGTTTGCTCCGTGTGGGAGGGAACCAGAGGAACAGCACGCTATTAGCACGGTTGTCTACGTACGGTGCGAAAGAAGTTCAACACACATATATACAAACTTCCGCGACACAGACGGCTAACCAACTTGCTTTACTGTCATACCCTCATTACCTCGGAGCGCAGCGAGTTTTGGGGCGTCTTCACACATCTGTGCGTGATCCACCAACCCTGGCATTTGGGACAGTGCGGTTGCTGTGTGCTGAGTGCCTACAATGGATGGCCGTCCTAACATCGAGACGTCTTCGTGGCCCAAGCAGTTCATGCCACGAGCGCACCTCGACACAAACGCGGTGTCCACCCATCGACTCACACAGACACCCATCGACTCACACAGACACACATCCACTTACACAGACACACATCGACTCACACAGACACACATCGACTCACACAGACACCCATCCACTCACACAGACACCCATCAACTTACACAGAAACCCATCGACTCACACAGACACCCATCCACTCACACAGACACCCATCCACTCACACACACACCCATCGACTCACACAGACACCCATCCACTCACACAGACAGCCATCGACTCACACAGACACCCATCCACTCACACAGACACCCATCGACTCACACAGACACACATCGACTCACACAGACACCCATCGACTCACACAGACACACATCCACTTACACAGACACACATCGACTTACACAGACACCCATCGACTCACAAAGACACACATCGACTCACACAGACACCCATCCACGCAGACACCCATCGACTCACACAGACACCCATCGACTCACACAGACACCCATCGACTCACACAGACACATCGACTCACACAGACACCCATCGACTCACACAGACACACATCCACTTACACAGACACACATCGACTCATACAGACACACATCGACTCACACAGACACCCATCCACTCACACAGACACCCATCAACTTACACAGAAACCCATCGACTTGTACAAAGACCCATAGATGCGCCCTTACAGCCTCCCACCATCGGGCATCATGTCTTCCCACCACAGGAGTTACTCATTTAAGTCTGAGTCGATCTAGGGAAGACCTTGAACCAGTTCAGAAAATCGCCACTGATGTGTGCCGTGAGTGGAAATGGAACTCGAGCTGCCCACCACTCACTGTAAGCACAATGGGCTTCGTATAAAAATAGAAAACGCTAACGCACAAAAATAATAAAATGCGTTCCTTGAAGTGGGTGCTGCACGGAATAAACCGCAAATAAGTCGCATGTGTGCAGCTCGATTGCGCCCCGGGAGTCGGGGCGTGTCCACACGCGGCCCTCCCCAAGAGGGCCGCGTGGAGGAGGGGACGGGACCGTGTGGGGGGGGGGGTCGTGGCGCTGCTCATAAAGAAGAAGGGTAATTACGGGTCGGGTTATCTTCAAACGCGGCTCAGCTCCACCCCGGCTCCGGCGAGACTCGACGCCGCGAGCTATGGTGGAGGGTTCTTTGAAAGGAGGCGCCGCTCGCTCGCCCGCTCGCCCGCCCGGCTGCCCACATCCCCGGCGGCTCCCACCTCCCTCCCTTCTCTCCTCGCTCGCTCGCGCGCACTCCGCCTGCACCCTGCTGCACTCCGCCTGCACCCTGCTGCACTCCGCCTGCACCCTGCTGCACTCCGCCTGCACCCTGCTGCACTCCGCCTGCACCCTGCTGCACTCCGCCTGCACCCTGCTGCACGCTCCGTACTCCTCCCCAAGTCTCGCGTCTGCCCCCACATCCTCCCTCCTCTTTCGCGCATTCACCTCGTCTCTCCCTCTCTCGTCTGCTCCCTCCTACTCTCGTGACCAGCCGATATGTTCATAACTGAGACGTGTCGTTTATAGTACGTCAGTCTCAAAAATATAAGTGACGTTTCGGGTAATGACCCTTCTTCATAGCATATACATTATTTTTAAGACAGGGTCATTGACGAATGTGTTGAGCTTTTTGCTATTTGTACAAAACTACCAATCCAGCAACATGACATCACGTGTTTGGTTCTAAAAACATCTCAGTCGCGACGAGTTTAAAAACCTCCTCCTCCCTCCTGCACACTTTGCAATTCTGCTGCTCCACGTGACTCCACTCCTCCTCCTTCCTACAACCTCCTCCACCAACTGCATTCTCGTGCCTCCTCCACCCTCCTCCTCCCTTCAACGGCACTCTCATCACATCGCTTATTCCCCTTTTCTCTCGTTATAATACATCAACAAAGACACATCGCCCTATAGCCTTAAGCAGACTGGCTAGCACCACACCCGACTGCCTTTGTCTCCCCAGTGGCGATGCTTATACCTGCGTATGCGGCTGTGTGCACACTGTTTACACATCGCACGAGGTACTCATTTGAGGCTGAATCGACCTAGCAGAGACCCAGGACCGGTTTGTATATTCTTCACTGATATTGGCTATGGGATGAAATCGAACTCGTGTCACCGGGTTCATAGCGCAGTGCGCTAACCACGATGCCACACATCGTACACACGACGCACTTTTCATGTTCACATATGTGCACCGCGCTCTCCAGCACCCCCATATCTCCCCCTATCTCGCTCTACCCCCCCCCCCTCCTGGGCATGTGTTCTCCAAAACAGAACGAGCAGCATTTGATATCGCGTTCCATCCCTCTTCCCCCTCCCTCCCTTCTCCCCCCTCCCTCCATCCCACCCTTCCGCGGCCCACGACCCCCTCTCCCCTCTGTATAATTGTGAGCGTTTAAAAGGCATTAAATAAAGGGGGTTTATTCGGGGGCAACTGAGCGCTCAGTGCGGCTCCTAATCTGACGCGGCCCGCTGCTCTGGAGGGGCTCGGGGTTTGAGTCGAGATTTAGTTCCAATATGAGCATTTAGATACACAAAGACAAAGATACGGTGTGTAGCATCCACAGGCTGCTGGGGCAGGTGCTGTTCACAAACACTGAATCAGGCCGACACAGCGCACGCGAGCGTGGTGTGGGCCAGCACCACGCTCGATCGCCAGTGCCGGTTGTGTACTCACAGCACCCAGCAGCTCGGGCGATGGCGAGCATTGGAAATGGTAAATGAACCGGTGTAGCTGTACAATCGCTCACTCGCGCTACTACTGGCGGAAGGGCCTCCACTCGAGCGAACTCTGGAAGGTATTGGTCTCCTCTTCCACGCTCACCACACGCTAACCCAGCTGCACGCAACCTGCCGGTCGTCTGTCGGGAGCCCATGCACCCTGAGGGTTGGACAGAGGCGGGGGGATTTCAGAACCGTGCTCCATAGTTCCAGCTGCCGCGCCGGGAGATGGAATCGAACCGACGGCCTCTGGGTCGCAGGTCCGGTGCTAGAACCATTACACCGCGGCAGCTTCCTTGAACATGAACACCGGGGTGTTCATGTTCAAGGGAGTTCATGTTTTAGGTTAAGACGACAGCACAGATGTATGACGAGAGATGTTCAGATACCACTTGCTCCTGACGTCCGTGGCCAGGACTTAACCCCAGGTCGCCGGGTTCGTAGAGCAGAATACGAACCACTGCACACAGTTGCAGAATACTGCAAAACGTGCACTCATCCTTCCAAAACACATACATGCAGAAAATGAATATACACGGACAATGCAGCTTTACAGAATCTTGAAGTAAACTTTGTTGGCGAGCACCTATTAAGTACGGCACAAGATGGACGAAGAGGCGGGGCCAAAATAATTCCCGTCCGCCTTTGTCTCTCCCCCATGTTCATGTGGGTCGCCTCGCGTGAGACGGTATTTACCCGCATTTCCGGGCAATCGTGCCCGATGGTGAAGTGATGAAAGCATCGTGGCGCGGGGCGAATGCACACGCGACACTGATTATGTGAACACACGCACAGCACACGCGATACTAATTACGTGAACAAGTGCCCACGCGCACGTGCACACACGTGTGCACACCGAGACACAAGAGCACACCTAAATACACGGACACATTCAGCATACATGCACACCAGCACATGCTCACAAGTGCGCGCGCACACACACGCGCACACACCTTCTCGTGCACGCAATGGTCACGAACACCCCCCCCCACGCCACGCCCTGGGGGCCCGGTCCCTCTGGACAGTCTGTGTCTGGAGAAGCGCGATGTTGCCTCGATTAATCGATCTTGAATTTGCCTTTATTGGCCCAACTCAAGCATTCGACGCTGTCAGCAGACCTGCTCTTTGGCAATGACTTTGTGAGTTTGACTCGCAAGAAACATCCACCCGCGTTCTCAAGGTATTCCACGGCGCGCTTGGTCGAGTCAGCGTCGATGGCGCTCGATCGGACACATTTCCCATCCCGAATGGCAGGGGGGGCGGTTATGGAACCGGTTTTGTTCTGCTTTCTCTCTGTGCTGCAATTTACCGAGGTGCATTTCATATTCACTGGAAAGCCTTTCAACCGAAATGGACAGCGCAGTTCAAGCAAAGTGTTTGAGGCAGCAGCAGTTCGGGAGCTGTTGGATTATGACGGCTGTGCCCTGGAAGCCGACTCACAAGGGTGTGTGCAGCTTCTCACAGAGAGGTCCGCTCGGCCGACAGAACGTTCTGGACTAACATTTAGCTCTTAACAAACGGTGTTCAGCTTACCAAGCCGCACCCAGAAAACCCTACACACATCCAAACGTCGCCATCGGCAACACGCAACTGCAGGTTGTCATCCAGTTCTACGACCTTGCAGCACACGTTACAACGAAGTCATCAGGGACGCAGAAGTGACAACCCGCAACAGGAGAGCGGTGCGCCCTTCAGTCGGCTGCCTGCCCACCCCTCGGACGCGGGCGCACATTTGTTCCGCAGCGGTTCTGTTCGCCGACTGTGCGGACACGAGACCCGGCTCTGTATCGCTACCGCAAACAAGACCGAGACAAAAAGACAACTCCACCGCAAGTCAGCTATACGTCAGCTCCAAGTGCATGCGCTGTGGCACAGAGAGTGAGAGACTGCCCCTCACGTGTCGATCTTCATCGCACGCGGCGCGACGCCGGCCACGACGACACTCCTCGGCATGCAGAGCGGCACGCGCCGCGTGATTCGCTACTCGCGCTCTCGTGCGCGTGAACACCGCGACTGTTCATCAGCCAACGGAGATGGTTTTCTCAGCACTCATGTTGGGTTACAGCAACCAAGGCGACAACATCCCCACCGCTTGTCCACTTTAATCAGGTCGGACGCAGAGACTCGAGCAGCGTTTCCCAAACATGCCTGGCCCGCGGACTACGGGGGGCAACCCTTAGACAGTGTCAATGGCCCACCGTGCACCCACAAACACACTCGTCCACGTGAAGATGGCTCTAAATCGCAGCATCTACAACAGCTCCGCCTGAAACGCTTCCCTGAGGCTTGCAGAATACCAGTGGTCCGCGACGTGCACGTTGGGAGCCAGTAAACTCGACAATCCCTCGCCCGCCGCGGGACAGCCCCTGCGTGTGCGCAGGGGCGGTGGTGCCATGTGTTCTGAGTTGGGGTCGCTGTTCTCGCTCCGCATGCGTGTACAGTGCGCGCAGAGACCGCTGCCGTTCGGTATTCAGTTACACTCGCGCCCATTCAGACCACAGACACACGCGCAGAGTACGCGACACAAACACAGCACCTATGAAGGCCAGCATGGTACCCGACCGCCTTTGTCTCCCCAGTGGTGATGTTTACACACCACACCAGGTACTCAATAAAGAGGAGGCCAAGGACCTGTTCATATATGTGTCACTGGTTTCAGTTTCATGTGTTAGGAGGTATAACCCTGTGAGCCATGCGGCGCTTGACTCGGGTGCAACCGCAACAAACAAAAACATGAGCAATAAACATCTTAAAGTGACTACACGCAACAAGAAAATCCTGGAAAAACCAGCAAAGTCTTCCAGAAAAAACACGTATTCCAACGCTGTGTGCAAAACTCCCAGTGGGATGCAAGTCAAACAAGAACAACCATAAGACAATTTAAATTAAAGTTATCAGGCTAACTCTGTAATACAACAAATAAAAATGGCTAAACAAATTTTTTTTTTAATCACCAAAATAAAGCTATAAAAACAATGAAACAGTGATCATAGGAACTGTGATTCAAATGTAACAATAAACGAGATCCATACCATGTACGACCACACGTTTGGTCGTGGCCGTGAGCGGAAATCGACCAGTGTCGTATTGGAGCAGCAGGCCAGGCAGTTTCCACGCAGTGTGACATACGCAGACGATGACAAAGAATTGCCTCTGGACTGATTCGGAGCGAGACCTCCACGGCCCAAACCAGAGTTGGCCATGAGCACACTGCCCAAGTATGAGAACTCATCCACTCTCTCTACAACCCCTTGCTTCAGGAAAGTGTAGGGGTCGGGTGTTTGATGACATAAAGTACCCAGACATGTGCTGTGTATCGGTGGACGTGATGGTAAGGCCCCACCTCCAGGTTCGTGGGTGCGATCCTGACGCCTGTATATTAGTAGTTCGCGTGTTCTCCCCGTGGTCGCGTGGATTTTTATCCGGGTCCGCTGCTTTTCCCCTCCACATTTAGAAACGTTCGTTTAGAGTACTCGGTTTGGCTACTACGATAGATTCCCACGTGACAAGCCACTTCGTTGAGCTATCGTTTCTGTTAGCCATCCCTTGACCATGAATGGTTGTTTGGTGTTTGAGAGGAAACCGGAGAACATGGAGAAATCCATGCAGGAGAGGGATTGACGTTCAACACTCTCATCTCCTGGACACGTGTCATACATGCTCACACACGTATGAGCACGCACACACATGTGCACACACACAATACATATTTCCCGTAAAGGCTTAACAGACTGTTGGGAAAAGTTATGTTAGCGAGCACCTATGTACACACACACACACGCAGACACGCATGTAGAGACACATGCAATACACACTGAGAAACACATGGAACAAAGAACTAAATAAATTTGTCAGACATGCACGTCCAAGCGCCCGAAGCAAATCTTCTCATTTACCGTTAGGGCTTCGCATGGAGTGGTGTGACCGTCACCTGTGTCAATTTGATCACACCATCGCATCAAGTACTCATTCGTTGTATGGTCGAACGGACCTCAAGGCGCTTCAGGTAAGATTCACGTTATACACGTGAACAACGTTTGTTTCTGCTGACGTTTCTTGTTTTATAGCAGAATTCAACTTAACCCGACGGGTTCAATGGGGAGGGGGGGGGTCTCATTGCTCCACTGCTCCTGGATGGGGACGCGCCGAGGGGAAACACGAGAGGGGCGGGGCCTTTCCCCCCTGGGACCCCCCCCCTCCACTCCCGCCACCCACACCCCGCGTCGCGGCTCCACGCGATGAAAAGTGTCCTTTTCAAGCCGCTCCTCGCAAGGTAATTGCGACAATGATGTTGGACGTGGACATTCTCTGTCGTATATAGCCCCCCACCCACACTCTCCCAGCTCTCCCTCCCCACCCGTATCTACATCTCTCCCTCACCTCCCCCCTGTCCGTCTCTCTTTTCCCAATTATTCTCCTCTCCCTTCTCACCTCTCCTTTGAGATACAACTCGAGAAGGGATGTTGATCTCTTTCTCTTGGTGCAGACCACATTGGCGATTTTAAAAAGAGTAAAACCCCTATTGTCGTGTTTCGAGTTCAGAAACACTACAGTGGGATTCGATGTGTCGGTAGTGACATGAATTAAATTTGAATAACAACAAACTCAACACATTACTCAAGTTTTTAATTTGAGTTTATTCGACTTGTTACAGCGATGGTCCCGTTGAGTAAGTTTACCGGCTATTGTCCACGGGAGATCGGAGGTGCGTGAGCACTTCAGCATCTCGAGTGAAAACCCTTTTCTTTAGAACTGCTTTTGTGTTTAGTTTGTTGTCCTTACCCCGCACCTCCGATTAGCGCGGTTAGCTACGTACGGCGCGAAAGAAGTTCAACATACATAAAGCAGCAACACAAACAAGAGACACTTTAATCTTAAACGATAATACAGTGTGCACAATAAGTTTCAAAAATATATATGTTTGACATCTTGCATTATGGGTATCCCAATTGCAGTGTGGCCAACAAACAAGACCCTGACCATAATGCACTTCGCCACTCATTCCATGGCCCAAAAGTAATTTCACTTGGAGTCAATAGGCTCTTAAGATATGTGACGCTCAAAGGGACTTTCAAATATAAAAAAAATCCTGAACCTTGCAAGCAGAGTAATTTATAGTATACAAATAAAACTAGTTTTATTTCTGCGTATTTTTTGCCCTTGCTATCCGATTCTACGGACACATCAAACGTGTTTTGTAATTAAATGTGTGTCGATAGGAGGTCCACTACAGATGAACCGATATGTCCATGTGTCCAGCACTGAGTAATAAAGCGAAGTTAGTGCAGGCGGATATCATCGTCATTCAGTTTCAACGGCGCGGCCTTTTGTCCTTGCTCTGGCCTCACCCCCACCGGAGATCAGGATGAGGCCACGCACCGTCACGTGGGCTGCGGTGCCCGCTGGTGGGCTGTGAGGAGCCTCTGGTGTGGACAGGAAGTTTGCGAGCCGACGGACGATTTGGGGAAAATCTATCACCGAGGCGTTATCACTTGATTTAATGCAGTGGAGGCCACGGGGTGTGATGAACCAAATTTGTGGAGGTGCAGGTAGCCCTACGGTGAGTCACATATGATGCTCTGGGTATCTGTATCCGCGTGTCGGTTGATGTGAAGATACACGCGTTGGATCTCCGATCTCACGCTGGCAAGGCGCTGGTAGCTGTTGCTAGGGCTGGTGATCTGGATGGAGTTGCGTTGAAGCAAATCCATGAAGTTTCTACGTTGAGCCATAGTTGTCAAGGAGAGCGCTGTTTGCGAGTACCTATTAAGCCCTGCACGGCCTACAGTGCAGAGAAGATGTGCAGTGTGCGGGGCTGGTGGGTTGAGGTTTCGCCTCCCCCATCCCCTTCTCGCCAGCCACCTACCCCTACCCCAAACTCTCGTCCCCTTTCTCGCTACAAGCTACCCCCTGCCCCTCACCCCTTGTTGTAGGAATGAATGACCCAGAACAATGCGCGCCATCAGTGGTAGAGGCAGTAGAGCGGCGATGGAGTGGGGGAGGTGGTTGGGGTGACGTGGGGGGGGGTATCCGTAATTGCCCTGGGTTCGAATGACCATACTGAACAGAATTACGATAATGATGGTGAAGAGGAAAGAATATGGATGATGATGAGAGTGAGGTTGTTTAGACGTGGTTATGAATTATCATAATTGTGCTATAAGAATAGGGTTCGCCCTTTCTGGCAATAAAACAGGTGTTAAGATGTAAAAATATCAAACAGAAACCTTTTACACGTACTAATGTATGCATTCACCAATAACCACATATACTTGTGGTGAACATGCAAAAAATAAAACACAGACTCGTCTAACGTGACAATTCTAGATTTCATATAAATTAAAACCGGTGCAGGTCCCGCCGATTTTGGGGTGTTCGTATTTTTGGCTTAATTTAAATAATTAATCCTCGCTCATTTTACCCCCCCACCCCCCCTTGAAATCTCGAATGTTCGCGCCCAGCTCCGAGACAAACGTCTCGTCCAATCAGAGCGGCTTTTGGGGAGCCTCTGACCAATGAGAGGCGCGCAAACATCGCCGCTCGCCGTGGCACCGTCAGCGGCCGCTGTGGTTACTGAGCGCGAGACGAACAATTACAACAATAATTATTTATATTTCTACTCTTGCTAAAATAATTATAGAGTTATAATCTTAATAAATAGCATCATCGTTTGCTTTGCCACGCCCGTTCCGACGCGCGGAGGGAAATATGGGTGGTATGCTGAAGTTGAGCGAGCAGGTGAGAAGCATGATCATGTTTTACAAATGCATGCATTAATGTTATCCCTATTTTGAGTGACAAAATGTTCTCGTAATGATTGCTGGTATAAACGCTTTAAATTAAAGTGCTAAATCTGTGCACGTTGAATACGGTCTCGCGATATGCACCGGTGTCCATATGCGTGCATTGCAGTCCACGCGTCTTAGCGTCCTTCACACGCGACTACTTAATGATCGCAAACCCGACAAACGCGTTCTACGTCTCGTGTTGTTATCAATGTCATTTCACGACTTTGCAATCGGTATGATCGTTATTCTCATTGTAATAGCCGTGATGCGGGCGCTATCAACATTTCAGTACGTTGACTGTTGTGTAGCAATGCGCATGCTTTCATTTACGGTATGGACAAGGGTTGACAGGCAAAGACATCATTGTCATCTCGACAAGGGTCATCAAAATAGGTACAACACTAGTTTTTCAATGCACACACTTTTATCTGCACTATCAAGTACAAATTAAATATTTGTTACCCCAGAATTAATCACATTTTATGTGCTGAATAAAAGTGGGTGGCTTGCATAAATAAAACTAAACATCGAAAGGATGCCACCAACTTTTATTCAGCACGTCAAAGGCGATTAATTCAGGGGTCAAAATTATTTATTTTGTGCATGAAATTGCAAATAAAAGTGTGTGCATTGAAAAACTTACTTTTACCATTGATTTTTCACCGATGATTTTTCACCTGAAGCGTGATGGATGAACACAGTATTGATAAGATGAAACAGTCCGGTAGACCGAGTCATCGACGTAGTAGGAAGAATCAATGAGTGAAGCTCAGGGGAAACAATAACCATGGTAGTCGCGATATCAGAGTGATGAGGAAACGACTGACCACCGGTGAGCGAGTGACGGGAATTAATCAGTGAGTGCTGGATAATTAATCACCCTGACAACTTTGCCTCTTATTCATGTCTCTACACTTCATACTCTCTAGTTCTTTTGGTAAAGTCACGTAGATAGAAATAATAATAATAGAACACGACATTTCGGTCGCAACACAAGCGTCCGTCATCAGGTGAGAAACAATGATCTGCTGTTGTGGCTTTATATAGCTACGGGAGGGGGAGGGATTTGTAGAGTCGTGGCTGCAGGAGTTCACGGGGGGAGAGCCACAGCAGATCATTCTTTCTCACCTGATGACGGACACTTGTGCTGCGACGTGACTATACCGAAACGAGCAGAGAGTATGGATTCCTGCAGTCACGACAGCTTCAAATCAAGATCTCTCTACACTTCTTTGCGCACTTTTCAGCTTTGTTCCATTTCGTTGTCGTCGGTGTCCACATTTCTGATTCATATGCAAAAGCTGACAATGCGCATAGGATTTAAATAGTTTTTCAAGAACATCGCCGCTCACTTTTCATGATGAAGATTATTGCGACATTTATCCACCAATATGCGAGTGGGGTGCACGAGCCACTGCCTGGACGGGTTTGACATGCGAGTGGGTGAGCGAGAGAGTGCGTGAATGAGTTGAAGAATGTGTGACCGAAAGATTTGATAATTTAGGTCTACCGTGATTCACAAGGTAACACGCGTCTCCCACCCTCACTACCCCCACCACACCCACCTCCACATCGCCCACTGCCCAGTCTCACCCCGTTGTACCCCGCGCCCTCCAGTCTTCCTCCATAATCACTTCATTACTCACGATGGCCGAGGGAAACTGAATGAGACGATTTTTTGTAAGTAATGTAATTGAAGAATTTGGCTGGCGATGTTCTTCTAGCAATTATAATTATTGCACGAGGCATAATGAACAGACAAATGTACAAGACATCAAACGGACAAGCAGACAGAGAGAGGCAGGCAGAGACAGAAGGATAGACGTAGATAGAGATCGACAGACAGGCAAACAGAGACAGAAAGAGAGACATACTGAGAGACAAGCAGACAGATGGACTGACTGAGAGACCGGCGCAGATAGACAGATAGATAGGCAGAGACAGAGAGGCAGGCATACAGATAACGTTTACGTTTACCTTGATTTGTTACACGGATGGGTTCAGTTTAGCCAGTTTCCCGGCTATTTTATACGGAAGATCGGCGGTACAGGGTCCTTCATGAATATTGCACAACGAACGAGGTATTTAACAGGAGATGAAACGCGAATTTTAAAAAGGGACAGGTGTAATATGAGAGCAAGAGGCGTCAGGCAAGAGTTCGATGCAGGTACAAGTAAGCCCTGTGTGTTGGGCTCATAGGGAGATAAAGGCGGTGAGAAGGTAAGGAACCGATCTGTCGATGAGCGGCAAGGAGAATCCAAAATCGTGGAACAGAAACGCAGAAAGATATTTTGTTACCAAACAAAGTTTTAGCAAATGGAATGTTTGGACGTACTGTAATGAGGAGGCACTTAAACGTCTACGGGAGGGAGTTAGAGGAACTAAGTGGTCCTTTAGATAATTGGCGGATTTATTTAAGAGGACCTTTCGAGTTGGGGTCTCTGTTGATATCCAAGGGGACAGATTCGAGTGAATGTTGCAATGAGGAGTTCTAGAGGGAACGTCAAGGGCAACACGGAGAGCACAGTGAGAGGCAGACAGGCAGAGAGACAAACTAAGAGGCAGCTCTAGAGAAAGACAGACTACCAGAGACAGATTCACTTCACACGATACCTTCACTCCACTCCCAATCAAGTTATAGTTTTGGTGGAATTAGTTAGACTTAAACATTTTTTTTATTGAAATAGACAGTTTAAGAATGTTGGTAATTTATTGGGGGTAAAAAAATTATTGTGAAGAATCTGGGAGCGTTAAATTTTGAACAGTAGATTACTGCAATACATGGTGACGTAATGTCCTCTTGTGGACAAATGCGCTACTACAGCTGTTGCACATTCAGAGGTGCCGGGGAAGGAAAGCAGTGTCTGCCATCTTGCTCGGGGAGGTACCCACGTTGAGCGTGTCACCTCACTGTGAGTGCGAGGGCAGTGATCGTTACGCTCACTGTGCGGCGGCTGTGAGCGGGCCACTCACCGCTAAATAAACTGATCAACATGGACGCCCGCTAAATGAACCGACCAACATGGACGCCCACTAACTGAACTAACCAATATGGACGTCTGCTAAATAAACTGACCAACATGGACACCCACTAATTGAACTAACCAACATGGATTCCCGCTAAATGAACTAACCAACATGGACACCCACTAAAGGGACTGTAGCGTTCGAGCCGACACGATGTTTTATTCACCCCCAGCCCACACATGCCCACAGCCCTCCCAATCCGTTCACCGTCAAATGCCCCGAGTCCCCTGATGCCCCCCTCCTGTATCTCCTCCCCTTCTCCCCTGTTCCTGCCCGACTGCCCCCCTCATTTCGGTGGGAACCCTCTCCATGCACCGTAATCCACTGTCCAAATCCATTCCTACCCCTGCCATCCCTTACAGAACTAAAGAACACGGACGCTCACTAATGCATTAACCTTGTAGTACTGGAAGGGATGTCATTTATATAAAACATTGATTTGTCTACGTTATGAGTTATTCGTTACACACAACGACATGAGCCAACCAGATTCTTAGACATCTCACATTTAACGGATGGAGTTGACACACTTTTGAACCACACACACACACAGACAGTTTTTCAATCCAAACAAGTATCTATATGCAACTAACACGAAGATCAACTCATACTTGATACTGTTACACAATAATAGTAAAAATACACGACTGGTTTATCTCAGAATTTAAGTTAATAATGTGTCACCAAAACAATGCAACAAATGCAGTCAGAATGATGCTCTTCTTTCTTCATCGTCCGACATATAGATGCGTGTCTTCTTCACCGTGATCATCATTGTTGTTACTATTCACCGACTTGTGGGTTTGCAATCGCTTTTGTTTAGCTCGCGTCATCCACGACACGTGACCTTGCGGCACAGTTCAACGTTAACTTCTCACGCTCACTTTGAGTCTCTTTAACATCACTTGTTGCCATGTCTCAGTTCTGGTTACGCATTAAGGCCACATTGACGCCAGACCTTACCAATTAGCTGTATCTGGTGGTGGAGGGTTTAACGACACATTTATATTTACGCGATATAACCAAAAACCTCTACTATGGATAATATTGGTCGCGAGAGCATACTACGTGTTGAACAGACTAGGGGAGTTTTGCTTTCGGTTTTGCTGGCGACGGAAACCCAAGAGCGGCGTCCAGGCCCCGAATTACCCACTCAAAGGCGGTGACGTCCCCCCAGCGCTTGTGCCAGACGAGGTGCACTTTGATGTCGCGCGAAGCGTGGAAGGATGACTGCTCGTAGGAAATAACGGGACAGACCCAGGTGGTGTGGGTTGACTGCTGTGGCAGGCTCGGTGCAGGAGGTCACGGGACAGACTCAAGTGCCATGGGCTGACTGAGATAACTGGCAGATGCACCACTTGTGCTCCCTACTGTGCATGCTTTCTGAATTTTATCCGCCCGATGCTCCGCTCATTGTTGCGATTTGCCGCTCCTCCGCCCTTCGCTATTGTTGAAGGCGGACTGTCTACAACTACCCTGTTGTCTCAAGCTGCAATATGGTCCTTCACGAACTTCCTCCTCCACAGAGTTCCGATCTTGACACCACGGGTGAAAGTCATCGGCAAGCCCGCTGAGTTCCACATCCTCCTGTAACGCATCAGCCCATCTCTTCTCTAGCACGTGCCGCGCCAGATTAGCATCCTCTACCGGGCCAAATAGAAGTTGCTTGCTTGATTTGGGCTAGCTCGTGTGTATTTTATAACCTGTCGTACTGATCGTGTCCGCGAGCACAAGTCAGATCTGAAACACGGCAGAACTGATTCTTCGGCCGTTGCGGATCATTGCTACAACTCGGTGGGCTCTCATGAAATTGTCTTTTCTGAGACCAAGGTTCCTGGCTACCATCAAAGGTTTGTACACGAAGCCATACAAATATACAATCACAGACATAATTTCAACCGTGATGATGGTTACAAACTGAGTAATCATTGGAAAGATGTGATTAACCATGCAAAAAAGATTTAACTACACTTATTTGACCAATCTTATTTGACAGACAACTATTACAGGTTTACCATGTTTCTCCTTTTCACACTATTGTTAGGTAGGCCAGGTTGAGTCACAAACCGTACCTCTCCATAACAAGGGCTCACCCTCTTAAGCCTCACCTTACCATATGAATAAAAAGTGTGCTGCACTTGCCCCTTCCCTCCTCTCCAACCATTATATAAACGGAGTGGTAGCTCCTGCAATCTCTCATTTACTTGATACAGCTGTCGTGGCTGTGACGGTTCCACCTGAAGACGGAGGCTTGTGTTGCCTCTGAAACGTCGTGATTTTTATTTTATTTTACTTTTATTAATTTTAATGTTTTACCTACGTGACTTTACCGAAAAAACATAAGAATATGAATCCTTGCAGTCACGAAAGCTTCAAATCTAGAATTTGGGTTAGGGTTTAGGGTTAGGGGTTAGGGGCTAGGGGTAAGGGTTTAGGATTAGGGTAAGGGTGAGGGGTTAGGGTTTAGCGTTAGGATTTAGGGTTTGGGTTAGGGGTAAGGGTTATTGTTAGGTGTTAGGATTAGGGGTTAGCGTTAGTGTTTAGGGTTAGAACGAGGGTTAGGGATAAAGTTAGGTTTAAGGGTTAGGGGTTAATGTTAGGGGTGCGGGTTAGGGTAGGGTTAGAGGGTAGAGGGCTAGAGGATTAAAGGGTTAGGGGGTTCGGGGGTTAGAGGGGTTAGGAGAGAAGGGTTAAGACCCATATAGATCCATGGACTCACAGAGACCCATAGAGACCCATAGAAAACCATAGACTCATAGAGACCCATATAGATCCATGGACTCATAGAGACCCGTAGAGAACCATAGACTCATAGAGACCCGTAGAGAACCATAGACTCATAGAGACCCGTAGAGATCCATAAACTCATAGAGACCCATAGACATCCATAGACTCATAGAGACCCATAGAGAACCATATACTCATAGAGACCCGTAGAGATCCATAGACTCATAGAGACCCGTAGAGAACCATAGACTCATAGAGACCCGTATAGATCCATAGACTCATAGAGACCCATAGAGAACCATAGACTCATAGAGACCCGTAGAGATCCATAGACTCATAGAGACCCATAGAGAACCATGGACTCATAGAGAGCCGTAGAGATCCATAGACTCATAGAGACCCGTAGAAATCCATAGACTCATAGAGATCCGTAGAGATCCATAGACTCATAGAGACCCGTAGAGATCCATAGACTCATAGAGACCCGTAGAGAACCATAGACTCATAGAGACCCGTAGAGATCCATAGACTCATAGAGACCCATAGAGAACCATGGACTCATAGAGAGCCGTAGAGATCCATAGACTCATAGAAACCCGTAGAAATCCATAGACTCATAGAGACCCGTAGAGATCCATAGACTCATAGAGACCCGTAGATATTCATAGACTCATAGAGATCCATAGACTCATAGAGATCCATATACTCATAGAGATCCATAGACTCATAGAGACCCGTAGAGATCCATAGACTCATAGAGACCCATAGATATCCATAGACTCATAGAGACCCGTTGAGAGCTATAGACTCATATACCAAGAGACATCACAGCGATGATGATGTGACATCGTAGTCGTTGTCTCTGCACCTACATCAGCAGCCTCACTGAAAAAGAGAAGTCTGCTGCCAGTAGGGAGCATTGATTGCGGTTGTGTGGTCTAGCCGAGGGGCACCCCCAGTGGCAGCCGTCCCTGTGCATCAGTCTGCTGCCAGTAGGCAGGGGGGTGATGACTGCTGCCGCTGTGTGTGTGTGATCTCGCCTGCTGTACATTTGGAGTCGGCGTCTCTCTCTCCCCGTGGTCACGCAGATCTTTCTCCGGGTCCTCCGGGGTTTTCCCCTCCACATTTTGAATCAACATCGCGCGTTCATAGAGGAGTTGGCTGCTGATTTTTACAAATTAGCTACGTAGCTCAGTGGGCCTTACCTGGTAAAATAAACATAGTTTAAATAATTTAAAACATTACACTGATGGTGGTGTGAATGATGCTGCTGGTGATGATGCTGCTGCTGATAATGCTGATGATGCTGATAATGATTGTGATGGTATTAGTGCTGACGCCGGTGATGCTCATGGTGCTGCTGGTGATGTTGGAGACGATGCCGCTGGTGGCTGTGAAGCAGCAGCAGCAATCATCTACCCAGAGAGCCCCAACGGACGCCACCGTTTACTCAACGCTCCTCCACACGTTACAAAGACGCTTTCATTGTTTTATCGCGAAGTCGCAGCTAACACCGCCGCCACGACACGTGGACTCTCACCAGCGGTGGCTGACACAACAGTGATCAAAGCGGTAACCACGCGGACACACACACCAATATCCCTCTCATCCGAGGCGTGCCGAGCCGGCCCGGGCGTAGCGACGTCGCAGCGAAGTGAGCGCCACCTTCATCTCCCTGCCTCTGGCCCTTCTTGGCCCCCCCGCGCCCCTGGCCCTGCTTGGCCCCCCGCTGCCTGAGTCAAGACTCAGACGTCGTCGTCATCTTCTTGCTAGACCGGCAGCAGGAGCAGTAGAGAATCGACCACGGTTCGGTTCAGGCTTGGCTCAGCAAACGATCCCCGTTGGTTTGGAAAAAAGAAAACACCCGTACTGTGCCAGTAAATAGGCCTGGTGCGCTGGCTCGGCTCAGGTGTCGCCAATGGGAAAACACCACTCATGCCATGCCAGAGAGCATACTAGCTGGCTTGGTTCGGGTGTGGCCAGTGAAAACACCACCCGTACCGTGCCAGAGGACCCCATAAGCTGGCTCGGTTCGGGTATGGCTAGTGGAAAAACACCACCCCTACCGTGCCAGAGTAGCCCCCATGAGCTGACTCGGTTCGCAACATCAACAATAACACCATCAACATCCACAAAAACATCAACATCACCACCACCATCACCACCATCCCCACCAGCACCACCATCACCAGCACCATCACCACCAGCACCACCGCCATCACCACCATCACCACCATCACCACTATCACCATCACCGCCATCACCACCGCCATCACTACCATTACCACCACCGCCACCATCACCGCCACCACCACCGCCATCACCACCATCACCACCACCGCCATCACCACCATCAGCACCACAATCACCACCATCACCACCACCGCCATCACCACCATCAGCACCACAATCACCACCATCAGCACCACCGTCATCACCTACGAGCTACAACACGGACATTGAAAGTTGTCGATTATGTTGATGTTATTGATAATGTTGTTGATGATAATGATGTTGCTGATATTTATAACGGTATTGATGATGTTGTTTGACGTTGTTATTGATAATGATATTATTGATAATGTTGCTGACAATGTTGTTGTTGATGTTTTTGATAATGCCGTTGATGTTATTTCATGTTATTCACGTTGTTCATGCTGTTGATGGTGATGTTATTCACGATGTATGTTGTTGAAGTTTGTGAAGTTATTGGTAATGTTGATGCTGTCAATAATGTTGCTGATGATGATGTTGATGATGATGTTGACGTGTGGACTCACGGTGGGGACTGGACGAAGGTGGCCATGCTGAACCCGGGCAATCGCGCGCTGAACTGTGCGGCAATGTAGCCCTCAATGAGCTCCATCTGCACGCAACATCAACAATAACATCGCTACTATCACGACCACCAAAAAAAAGCAACCACGACCATCACCATCGCCACCAGCAACCACGACCACCACCACCATCATCACCACCACTATCACCACCAACAACCACGACCACCATCACCACCATCACCACCATCACCACCAACAACCACGACTACCATCACGACCACCATCACCACCAACAACGACCACCGTCACCACCACCACCAATCACCGACAACAACAACCACGACAACCACGACCACCATCACCACCAATCACCAACAATAACTACGACCACCACGACCACCAAAACCAATACTCGCCATTCGCCACTAAGTGACGGTGATGTCACCACGGCACCTGTGCCGGGCCAGGTGCACTTTGAGGCTACCACGTGAAGTGTCGAAGGCTCACTGCTGCCAGGAGGTCTCGGGACAGACCCAGCAGGTGCCATGGGTTGGCTGACTGAGATCACCGGTAGATGCACCACCAGCTGTACCCCCTACTGTGCCAGGCTGATAGGACTAGGGGTTAGAGTTAGGGTTTGGGGTTAGGGTTAGGGAAAAGGCTCGATTATTCCGACTCACTACTCTCTGGCACATCTGGCAAAAACATTACTAAGCTGCAGCGTGTACAAAATTCTATGGCAGGCGTCATGACGAGTACTGCAAAATCCGACCATGTCTGTCCAGTGCTCACCGACTGCATTGGCTTCCTGTTGCCGGACTCATACGTGATTTGAAGCTTTCGTGACTGCAGGAATCCATACTTTTAAAAGTCTGCCTCAGCAGCAGACCGTGCTTTCCCACCTGATGACGGACGCTTATGTTGCGCCCGAAACGTCCTGATTTATTTTATTTTATACCTCCGTGACTTTACCGAAAGAACCAAAGAGAATGAATTCATACATTATAAGGTTGCACTCATTACATACAAAGCGCTTGCCACAAATGAACCCCAATACCTTCCTGATATCAAAAAGCATAAACCATCACGAAAATTCTGGTCATCCTCGCAGCAGCTTTTGGCTCGTCAGATGCACTTCAACAGTCGTCTGGAATGTTCTTCCGATATTAGGAAGTCACTGGAGCAACGTATTTTTTCATTCAGATTGAAAATAAATTTTCTTGAGAACTACTTTTTGTGCTGAGTTTGTTGTCATTCCCCCGCACCTCCGGTGAGCATGGTTGGCTATGTACGGTGTGAAAGAAGTTCAACATACACACCAACATGGACACTCGCTAAATAACCTAACCATCATGGGCACTTGCTAAATAACCTAACCATCATGGAAACTCGCTAAATAATCTAACCAACATGGACACTCGCTAAATAACCTAACCATTATGAACACTCGCTACATAATCTAACCAACATGGACACTCGCTAAATAACCTAACCAACATGGACACTCGCTAAATAACCTAACCATCATGGACACTCGCTAAATAACCTAACCATTATGGACACTCGCTACATAATCTAGCCAACATGGACACTCGCTAAATAACCTAACCAACATGGACACTCGCTAAATAACCTAACCATCATGGAAACTCGCTAAATAACCTAACCAACATGGACACTCGCTAAATAACCTAACCAACATGGACACTCGCTAAATAACCTAACCAACATGGACACTCGCTAAATAACCTAACCATCATGGAAACTCGCTAAATAACCTAACCAACATGGACACTCGCTAAATAACCTAACCAGCATGGACACTCGCTAAATAACCTAACCATCATGGACACTCGCTAAATAACCTAACCATCATGGAAACTCGCTAAATAATCTAACCAACATGGACACTCGCTAAATAACCTAACCAACATGGACACTCGCTAAATAACCTAACCATTATGGACACTCGCTAAATAACCTAAATAACATGGACACTCGTTAAATAACTTAACCATTATAGACACTTGCTAAATAACCTAACCATCATGGACACTCGCTAAATAACCTAACCATCATGGACACTCGCTAAATAACCTAACCAGCATGGACACTCGCTAAATAACCTAACCATCATGGAAACTCGCTAATTAATCTAACCAACATGGACACTCGCTAAATAACCTAACCAGCATGGAAACTCGCTAAATAACCTAACCATCATGGAAACTCGCTAAATAATCTAACTAACATGGAAACTCGCTAAATAATCTCACCAACATGGACACTCGCTAAATAACCTAACCAGCATGGACACTCGCTAAATAACCTAACCAACATGGACACTCGCTAAATAACCTAACCAACATGGACACTCGTTAAATAACTTAACCATCATGGACACTCGCTAAATAACCTAACCATCATGGACACTCGCTAAATAACCTAACCATTATGGAAACTCGCTGAAATAACTTGACCAACATTGACACTCGCTAAATAACCTAACCATCATGGACACTCGCTAAATAACCTAACCATCATGGACACTCGCTAAATAACCTAACCAGCATGGACACTCGCTAAATAACCTAACCATCATGGAAACTCGCTAAATAATCTAACCAACATGGACACTCGCTAAATAACCTAACCAGCATGGAAACTCGCTAAATAACCTAACCATCATGGAAACTCGCTAAATAATCTAACCAACATGGGCACTCGCTAAATAACCTAACCAGCATGGACACTGGCTAAATAACCTAACCAACATGGACACTCGCTAAATAACCTAACCAACATGGACACTCGTTAAATAACTTAACCATCATGGACACTCGCTAAATAACCTAACCATCATGGACACTCGCTAAATAACCTAACCATTATGGAAATTCGCTGAAATAACTTGACCAACATTGACACTCGCTAAATAACCTAACCATCATGGACACTCGCTAAATAACCTAACCATTATGGAAACTCGCTGAAATAACTTGACCAACATTGACACTCGCTAAATAACGTAACCATCATGGACACTCGCTAAATAACCTAACCATCATGGACACTCGCTAAATAACCTAACCATTATGGAAACTCGCTGAAATAACTTGACCAACATTGACACTCGCTAAATAACCTAACCATCATGGACACTCGCTAAATAACCTAACCATTATGGAAACTCTCTGAAATAACTTGACCAACATTGACACTCGCTAAATAACCTAACCATCATTATTTGTTTCTTTCGGTTAAGTCACGTCTAAAGATAAAATAATAAATTAAATTAAATAATAGAATACGACGTTTCGATTGCAACACAAGCAATCATCATCAGGTATAATGAAATAGCGACATAAAATCTAACCAGAAAACTATAGACAGACATATTAGCAGACAGATATCACCAAGATACATAGAGAGAGCAACACAGGTAACAGAGAGAGGTGGTCGTCTCTGTGGGGTGGCCTTAAATAGACAGAGGAGGGCGGACGCAGAGAGAGGGAGGGGGGTTAGAGAAAAAATTTGCATATCAATGAGTGGACAACAAAACGTGGTGCTGCAAGTGCGATGACACGGCAAGCAAGCCTGAAAATCAGGAGAAGGACACACTAAAATTAAATAACCTAGTAAAATATCGAAATGTAATGTAATACAACACAGAGGGTCGGTCAACACATAATTAACGCATAGCCTGGTTGATTACGTATTTCAAAAATTGCTAAGTTAGAATTTAAGTGTGAACATTCCAAAGAGAGGACACAGGCAGAGAGAGCAAGTAGTCAGAGAGAGAGAAAAAAGAAGATAAGTTTAAAACTGCATGTGTCCTCTCTTTGGAATGTTCACACTTAAATTATAACTTAGCAATCTTTGAAATACGTAATCAACCAGGCTATGCGTTAATTGTGTGTTGACCGACCCTCTGTGTTGTATTACATTACATTTCGATATTTTACTAGGTTATTAAATTTTAGTGTGTCCTTCTCCTGATTTTCAGGCTTGCTTGCCGTGTCATCGCACTTGCAGCACCACGTTTTGTTGTCCACTCATTGATATGCTAATTTTTTCTCTAACCCCCCTCCCTCTCTCTGCGTCCGCCCTCCTCTGTCTATTTAAGGCCACCCCACAGAGACGACCACCTCTCTCTGTTACCTGTGTTGCTCTCTCTATGTATATTGGTGATATCTGTCTGCTAATATGTCTGTCTATAGTTTTCTGGTTAGATTTTATGTCGCTATTTCATTATACCTGATGGTGATTGCTTGTGTTGCAATCGAAACGTCGTATTCTATTATTTAATTTAATTTATTATTTTATCTTTAGACGTGACTTAACCGAAAGAAACAAATAATAATTCCTGCAGTCATGAAAGTTCTAAAAAATTAAGATTGAACCTAACCATCATGGACACTCGCTTAAATAACTTAATCTACGTGGTGTTGTACCGCCCCCGTGTGGTCACCTGGTACCACTGCAGTGCCTTGGCGCGGTGACAGCAGCAGTGGCGCTGTGCGGCGTCTTCACGGCTTCATTGCCGCCAACCCGCTTGGGACTAACGCCAGGACGCCGCAGCAGCCGCAGCAGCAGCGACTCACAACTGCGGGGAACGCGCGGAGTGACGTCTGACAGCGGAAACTGCTGGCGAACTGTGTTGGCCTACACTGCACATGTCCACCGCATAGCAGACGTAACCACGAATTTAATACAACAGCCATGTCTGGTGGCGATTGTTTTAACGGTGTGGATTTGTGTTTGGAACAGACTTTCATTTTCATATACTGTACATAAATAGAAAATAGATGGTATGTTACGTATTATGGAAGTGTAGGAGATTGAATAGAAAATACACGCTACATGTGTAATGTGAGGCTATATCCGGCTCACTGACGTATCACAACTCGTCATGATGATTGGCTCAGCCGGTCCTGGTTTATAGCCAATGGGGGGAAGCCTAGGGGCGTGGCCCTGACGTAGTGGCAAGGTGACAGCTGTAAGGAGAGGATTGCTTCTGCTGGCTTTGGCCACAGCCAATGGGGAGACGAGTCAGGGGCTAACCAGGATTGGTGGAAACGTACCACGTGACCAGGATATTAAGTAGTCGTGGAGATGAACGACACGTGGTCAGATCGGGAACGAAGAGAGGAGGGAGGCCACGCGGGAGCAGGGCTCCATGTTGCCACGTGGCAGTGCGTCTCTCTCTCTCTCTATCCCTCTCACGCTGCCTGTCAGCAGCGTGAAGTAGACTATGGATTACCAGCTCATCAAGGTGGATTAGCAGCTCATCAAGGTGGATTACCAGCTCATCAAGGTGGAGTACCAGCTCGACCATGTGGATTACCAGCTCATCAAGGTGGATTACCAGCTCATCAAGGTGGATTACCAGCTCATCAAGGTGGATTACCAGCTCATCAAGGTGGATTACCAGCTCATCAAGGTGAGTTACGAGCTCATTCGGTGGAATTTTTTGTCAACACAAAGTTACGAGGCCTGTCTTGTGTTTAGAGTTAGTCATAGCTAGACTCGTAGACCTTCGCTTTTTAAGCGAAACATTTAAGCTATTTTAAGCGCAAAATCCTCAGATTGTTTTTCATTGTAATGAGGCGAGGAGGAGGCTGTAACACATCCCCAACAGGGATGAAGTTTAACATCGTGCATCAACACGTGTTTAGATTGCAGCCTGCGTGGTGATTATCGGCAGCCTATGCGTAATTTAGGCGAGTCCATGCTCGTTGAATATTGATTTTTTTGCGAGGGTTTTTAAAAATATACTACCCTACGATCGTTTTCTTCATTTTGTGTAATCTGACAGTGATTGTCAATGTTAACCCCCCCCCCCTCCAAAAAAATTCCCGAAATGTGTTTCAGAATAAATGTTGTTAAGGTTCATTGTTGACAATTTGTCAATACAATTTCCCTTAGGAAAAGTCAAACCTGAAGCAAAATATTACTAAAAAGCCTTTAGTTTGCTTGTCAATAACACTGCAACCAAGAGACAGCGTCAGTTTTTACATTTCCTGACTGCACCATTTGTAGGCTACAAATTGTCCGGAGGGTTTGCTAAAAAATATTTCCACCGTGAAATTAGTGGCTAAAAGCATTTTCAATTTCTACATCCAAGAATTGTACTAAAAACATAGGTAAATATAGGATAGCATGAGGGGGGATTTATTTATATTCCAAAATCCCTTCAATAAAGTATAGCAACTGAATTATAACAATCATTGTGGCATGCAAGCCAGATATTCAATTACATCAAAGCTATAGGGCTGAGGTGGTTATATGAGCATTACAGATTAGGGTCAGGGCTATACAAGTCACGTATTGCCCTGTTGCGGACAAATGCACAACTACAGTAAATAGAGAAATGTTTGGGTTATATGGCGTAAAGATAAATGTTAAACCCGCCCCCACCCAACACAGCCAATTATAAAGGTTTCTCACTTAAACAAAACATGGCAAATCGTTACGATTGCAGCACACCGGTGTGTTGCTGTCAATGTTGTGGGTACTCTCCAACACACCCACACACATGGTGGCCACCACGCGGTGGCACTGCCCCCGTGTGGTGGCACTGCAGTTGTATCACGTGGTGGCCACACGGTGGCGCTGGAGTTGTATCACGTGGTGGCCACACTGGGGCGCTGCAGTTGTATCACGTGGTGGCCACACGGGGGCGCTGCAGTTGTATCACGTGGTGGCGACACGGGGGCGCTGCAGTTGTATCACGTGGTGGCCACACGGTGGCGCTGCAGTTGTATCACGTGGTGGCCACACGGGGGCGCTGCAGTTGTATCACGTGGTGGCCACACGGTGGCGCTGCAGTTGTATCACGTGGTGGCAACACGGGGGCAATGCAGTTGTATCACGTAGTGGCCACACGGGGGCGCTGCAGTTGTATCACGTGGTGGCCACACGGTGGCGCTGCAGTTGTATCACGTGGTGGCAACACGGGGGCAATGCAGTTGTATCACGTAGTGGCCACACGGTGGCGCTGCAGTTGTATCACGTGGTGGCCACACGGGGACACTGCAGTTGTATCA
This sequence comes from Lampetra planeri, assembly GCF_965212315.1. Lineage (NCBI taxonomy): Eukaryota > Metazoa > Chordata > Hyperoartia > Petromyzontiformes > Petromyzontidae > Lampetra > Lampetra planeri. Next base: position 8,184 of record NC_136110.1, on the reverse strand, counting down.
CGTGGTGGCCACACGGTGGCGCTGCAGTTGTATCACGTGGTGGCCACACGGTGGCACTGCAGTTGTATCACGTGGTGGCCACACGGTGGCGCTGCAGTTGTATCACGTGGTGGCCACACGGGGGCGCTGCAGTTGCATCACGTGGTGGCCACACGGTGGCGCTGCAGTTGTATCACGTGGTGGCCACACGGTGGCGCTGGAGTTGTATCACGTGGTGGCCACACGGTGGCGCTGCAGTTGTATCACGTGGTGGCCACACGGTGGCGCTGCAGTTGTATCACGTGGTGGCCACACAGTGGCGCTGCAGTTGTATCACGTGGTGGCCACACGGTGGCGCTGCAGTTGTATCACGTGGTGGCCACACGGTGGCGCTGGAGTTGTATCACGTAGTGGCCACACGGTGGCGCTGGAGTTGTATCACGTGATGGCCACACGGTGGCACTGGAGTTGTATCACGTGGTGGCCACACGGTGGCACTGGAGTTGTATCACGTGGTGGCCACACGGTGGCGCTGCAGTTGTATCACGTGGTGGCCACACGGTGGCACTGCAGTTGTATCACGTGGTGGCCACACGGTGGCGCTGCAGTTGTATCACGTGGTGGCCACACGGGGGCGCTGCAGTTGTATCACGTGGTGGCCACACGGTGGCGCTGGAGTTGTACCACGTAGTGGCCACACGGTGG